>NC_135735.1:1908125-2212500 GCF_041903045.1 Epinephelus lanceolatus | reverse complement strand
CTCATGTGTGCCAGTTTCGTTGTAGCGCTTGATGGTTTTTGCGACTCCACTTGGGGACACATTTAAAGTTTTTGCAATTTTCCGGACTGACTGACCTTCATTTCTTAAAGTAATGATGGCCACTGGTTTTTCTTTAGTTAGCTGATTGGTTCTTGCCATAATATGAATTTTAACAGTTGTCCAATAGGGCTGTCGGCTGTGTATTAACCTGACTTCTGCACAACACAACTGATGGTCCCAACCCCATTGATAAAGCAAGAAATTCCACTAATTAACCCTGATAAGGCACACCTGTGAAGTGGAAACCATTTCAAGTGACTACCTCTTGAAGCTCATGGAGAGAATGCCAAGAGTGTGCAAAGCAGTAATCAGAGCAAAGGGTGGCTATTTTGAAGAAACTAGAATATAAAACATGTTTTCAGTTATTTCACCTTTTTTTGTTAAGTACATAACTCCACATGTGTTCATTCATAGTTTTGATGCCTTCAGTGAGAATCTACAATGTAAATAGTCATGAAAATAAAGAAAACGCATTGAATGAGAAGGTGTGTCCAAACTTTTGGCCTGTACTATATATATATATATATATATATATATATATATATGTATATATATATATATATATATATATATATATATATGTATATATATATATCTATATCTATATATATATATGTATGTATATCCTATATATCACATTTTTCACATCACTGTATCACCGTTTGGACTAATCCGATGTTTGTAAAGTCTATAAACACAATGATTGAACAAACATTACTATTTCTGTGTGCATGTTTAGCTGGGCTAACCGTTAGCTGTTAGCCCTGTTAGCCATTAGCGGTGTCTGTAATAGGTAATAGCTCATTAAACGGTCTGTGAAAAAAATATCTTTTCCAGCGGATGTCTTAGTTACAACATGATTGAGCTAGCAAAGCAGTTTTGTGTTGCTATGTGTGGTATTTATTCAGTTTTGGGAAATCACGATGTCTAGAAAGCATCAGTGGCTGCAGCTGACAGGGACAGCTAACAGCAGCAGCAAAGCTAACATCAGGATCGTCATCCGTTAAAAGCCTCTCGTTGTCGGATACGACATGAAACTACTCCAGTTAGCTCAATCATGTTGTAACTAAGACATCCGCTGGAAAAAATATTTTCTTCACGGATGAGCACACGTTTGATAAAACGGAGTTAAATCTCTCGGCATCCATTTTCAAGCTCTCTGTGTTTGTTTCCTTGCGGACGAGAAAAGGAGGAGTGCACATTTCCGAGAAGGCGTGTCTTTTTCAAAAATGCAAGAGGCATTGCTTTGTTGCCGGCCGTTTTCGCCGGTGTGTTAAACACACTTTAGAAAGGAGTGTCCCCAGACTATCAGAAGGCGGAGATCTCTGATTGTCTGGTGGCGAGACTATACAACCACAGGGCGGTGATTCTAGCTTGTTACAATGAAGTCTTTTAGCAGTAAACTAGTTTTCAGTCACTCACAGATTGAGATGACATGAAACCATCATGTTGTAATTTCCCAGTTTTTTCATCACTTAGAATTTAAATCTGTGCTGCTAAAAGGCTAAATGGCAGATTTTGGTCTAATGATAACCTACTGTAAACACACACACACGCACACGCACACAGGAGGTTAATTTTAGACTTTAGAGTGTAACTTGCTGTGAATAAGTGAGCACCTTTCGGCCAACCCCCAAATTATGCAACCAGACATTATTACGATCATGTCATATGTGGACATTTACTGTTCCAGAGAGACAGAGAGAGCGTTACATAACCATGTTGAAATATATCTGGAGTCACATGTTCACACACACACACACACACACACACGCAGTGAAGATTGCAGTGTGTTTCTGAGCCATGTGAAGAAGCGTGTGGACGG
Source organism: Epinephelus lanceolatus (assembly GCF_041903045.1). Taxonomy (NCBI): domain Eukaryota; kingdom Metazoa; phylum Chordata; class Actinopteri; order Perciformes; family Serranidae; genus Epinephelus; species Epinephelus lanceolatus. The sequence continues at coordinate 2,210,615 of NC_135735.1, read as the reverse complement.
CAGGACAGAAAGCTCCACATGTGACCAGAAGGAGAGGCGGAGACACGATGACATAATACTAACACTGCAGCACTGGCACTTCTACTGTTACCACATCCTATTATTATTTATTTATTTATTTATTTAATCTAAATCTAATCAGGCATTGTTATTGAGATTAAGATCTGCTTTCTAAGAGAGACGTGAGAACATCCAACATTCATACTGTCACTAATCACTACTGTATGTATATAAATACAACTGCACCTCAAACTACAGTGAAATCATTCCACCACCAGAAACCACTGATGACAGAACAATCCGTGCTGCTGTAAACACACCGCAGCCTGTCTGAACACATAAATGATTATAAAGCAGCAGCCTGCAAATTAAGAACAAACAACAAAGGACTCAATTACAACACATCAAAGGAGCTGACAGGATTGCACTTCACTGGAGTTACACCCAGTATGATGTGTGTATTTGTGTCATATATATCAGGGCTGTCAGAATAACAATTAATCACAGAAAAAACAAGTTAAAAAATGAATGCCGATTATGCCGAATTGTTGATAGGAGCAGCGTTCTCTGCAGGTTCTGCAGGAAGGAATTTTCGTACCATTGGAGAACAAGCCTGAAATATCATCTCAACACAAAGTATTTAGGGTCCGAGCTAGATCAGCCTCCGATGCTAATGCTAGCAGCCAGCCTCATGGAGCCACACTGGACCAGGTGTTCAGACTGAGTCAGTCTACCTGTGACTGACTCACTAACTCCCTTACAGAAAGGACTGCAGACCAGTTTGGGTGGCCGACAGGTAGGTAGAAAGATAAGTAGGTTGGTAAGAAGATAAGTAGGTAGGTGGATAGATAGATAGAGATATATTGATATAGATACAGATATATATACATGTACCCTTCAACTGCCACTAATATTTTTATGTATATATTTTTTTTCAGTGTCTTGCCTTTGGGATTTTCAGACAACATCTTTTTATGCAACCATCTTCTGGTCATTGCACAGACAATACAAAACAAGGAAAACAAAGAGAAAAGAAACATAATCAATACTAACATGACCTCGTTGCAGATGTATGCCTCTGCCCACCAGTCAAGTTACACTTAAGTTTACACCCACTGCTGCAAAGACACTACACATTCTAAAACATGGATACTACCCCCAGACAGAACAACAGATCTATAAAATCAGCAAGATTAGAGTCACCAATTCAGTATCTGACCAAATGTCTCTCCTTCTGTTCCTGAGATATGACGTTACAACATGATGATGTCACAGTCAAGCTGACCTTTGACCTTTTGACCTTCATTATTTTATCCTGTTAGACATTTGTGTCAAGTTTGGTCAGAATTAGTATATGAATTATGGAGTTATGGACAAAAACATGTTTTGTGAGGTCACACTGACCTTTGACTACCAGATTCTAGTCGGTTCATTTTTGAGTCCAAGAGGATGTTTGTGCCAATTTTGAGGAATTTCCCTCAAAGCCTTCTCGAGATATGGTGTTAACAAGAATGAGACGGACACAAGGTCACACTGACCGTTGACCACCAAGATCTAATCATTTCATTCTTGAGTCCAAGAGGATGTTTGTGCCAAATTTGAAGCCATTGCCATTGACATAAACCATTGACGAATGTCCTCCATTTCACTCAGTTGTTGGCGGTTTGCTCCAGATCTCCCCAGCTGAGTTTACTCAGAGACATTTCTGTCTGGACACCTTTTCTCCAGCTGATCTTGGGGCGACATCTTTTCCTGGTTCCTTGTGGGCTCCACCTCAGGGTTTGTCGGGTGATGTTTGTGGCAGGTTTTCTGAGGATGTGCTCAATCCAACTCCACTTTCTCCTTAGTTATTGTGAGTCAGTGGGATCCTGGTTTGTTCTTTTCTGCAGGTCAGCGATGCTTTCTTTGTCTCTCCACCAGATTTGAAGTATTCTCCTGAGGCAGGTGCTCATGAATGTTTGTGTGTCGTGTGAATCTGCTGCTTTCTGTCCTCAGTTAGTTACAGTCAAAGTATTTGGTCTGTGCACAGAAGAATACTTATTGTTTCCCTTCCATGTGTTAGCTCACAGCTTAAAGATTTGATTTCTTTGGCCAAAGCATTTAAATTACAAACAGTGTGGGGAAGGAAGCATCACCCTGTTTGACCTCTGATGAAGGAACCAGTCTGGGTGATCCTCACTCAGTCTTATAAACACGCTGTGGCTCAGTGCAGAAAGCCTCTAGAGCCCTGCAGAATTTTTCCATTATTTACCCCACATTCAATAAGTGTTTAAGACTAACAAATCCTTATAGATCAAATCAAAAGCCTTCTGAAAGTCAGAAAGAGCATCCATATGTAGGCTCATTATCTCTAATTCTATTTGTATAATTGTAAACAGTTCACAGATATGATCAAGACATGCCTTTACTTACGAAATCCTTTTTTTCTCTTCCACAAGGAGCTGTTCTTTCTCCAGAAACAACATGTGTGGTAGAATAACAGACTGTACTCATTAGACTGATCCCTCTGTAATGTAGAGGCACCCTCAGATCCTCACTTTGGGATTTTGCTATTGGATTTGTAATGCATTTAAGCACGTAAAGTTTATGTGTATAGCACCTTTCACAGATACTAAAATACAAAGAGCTTCACATTAAAAACAACTTACACAATCAAAACAATAAAAAGACAGATAGCATCGATACAGCACCGAGCTGAGGAGATTAAAAACACAGCAGCAGCAAATAAATCAGGACAGAGAGAAATAAACAGGTTATTAGCTGTTCAGATAGGCTAACCAAAACCTTGTTAACTGGCTCTTTTAGCCATGTAGATGATGTTTCACCAAATTCAAAACATGTTTTAAATCAATGGTTCCCAACTGGTCCGGCCCTGGGGTCCAGAATTCTCTAGGGTCATCAGCTCAAGATCCACAATGTTTAATACATTCAGCATCATACGTAGCATTCAGTTATTCACTCACTCTACAACAGGAAACGGCACTTTCACTGAAATTCACTGTACTTCAAAAATAAAGTGCGTTTTTTTACAAACGTTTGCGAGTCACTTGCTGTTCACTCAGAATGTACCCGCGATCCACTTTGGGACTGCGACCCACCAGTTGGGAATCCCTGTTTTAAATAGTTCGCACAAAATATCAAATCATTTGGGTGATTTTAACGACCCTCTCTATACAGAGATCACGCTTTAGGGCCGCTACAAAGTCCCTTCTTTACGTCTCCTTTGCTTTTTTACACAGAATCAAACGATGACGGCATCATTTTGCTCCAGTGTGTGATTTTACGCAGCATGCCGGCTTTGCAAAATCAAAAGAGGCGTGACGTTAACACAACAGCATCAGCCTCTAGTGTGACATTTCACATATGTGTCAGCAGCACTTTATAAACAATAACAATGACATCACATGTCAGTAGCAATCATTTACCATCCCGTTATTTGGCGGCTGATCTTGTCCTCTGCTCGGAGGCTAAGGAGCTCCTGGACCACATTGTTTTCACTATTTGTGAACACTTATCTGTTGCCGTTGTTCTTCTTTGAGTTAGCTGCTAACTGCTAGTAGCTACTTTTTAAATCTCCTGCGGTGAGTCATGTGCATAAAGTGTTATCTTAACGTCACTATTGTGCCAGCTATGATTCGGTCTTGTCAGCTGTCCTGTTTATACAGACATCAGCCTCTAGTTTCCTGGCGCGGCGCAGGGTGGCGAACCCCACGCAGAGCTAGTTTCGAGCAGCGCAAACCGAGGCGCGCTCAGTTTGGTAGTTTGGCAGACCGAGGTGCGCTGAGATGGGTGTGGTGGCACAGCAGGGGGAGGTGTCGACAGATTCAGCTTGGCGCAGTGACAGTTTCGTGCCAAAAGGCTTCGCCGAAGGTGCACTAAAAGCTTGCCAGCTGAAACCACGTCTACTGTCAGCGCAGGGGGAGCGCAGCCGGTGTAGTGGAAGTTTGGCTGCCCGGCGGACAGTGCGCACACGTCACCAAAACCTCACAGACAGGTTTCCAGAATGTCAGGCACATTAACGATGCAATAAATACCCAAAAAAACACTATTCAATGCAACTATCTGCAATCAGCACATAAATGTATCTCTATATCGACTGTCCCGTCACATCTGATGTCAGATCAAAGGGGATTGGCACCGTTTGGCACGTTTGGCACACGTAATGGAAACCCAACCTGATTTGATTAACACAGCTGCAAACTAATGAGTTCACATCCCTCTCAGCCAACCACAAACAGCCACAGCATCAGATAGGGAGTATATATTCAGCATCTGTCATCTTAGAAAAGTCAAAAGAAAAGAAACAGAGTGAGACTGCGAGAGAGAAAGAGAGAGTGCGCGCATGAGAGAAACGCAACATTGATTTACAATTGTGGTGACCTCCTCCCAGGCTACCTTTGCATCATCAGCCCGTGGAGGTCTGCTCGCAGTTCTGTATATTCGGACACTGCGAGCTTGGACCTCCCGGACCAAAACATAAGTTTCCTCCTGGGAGAAGTTTGGCCATCTGACGCTGCTGCTCTCTTCTGCCATGGCGAATTGAGTAAACTCTCATTACGCCTTTGTGCAGTGCATTTAAGGGCGAGGAGAGGGGCTCATTTGATTGGTGTGATGTGTGTAAAACCCACTCCATGCCTTCTCTCCTCCCTTTTTCTGACTTGTGCAGGTAGGAGGGACGGAGGTGGGAAAGAGGAGTAGCTGCGCCAGCGCGCATGGTGTGCCAAACTTGCAAAATCCGCCTGGCCACACCCAGTTGGCAAAGCGCAGGTGCGCTGAGCCCCCGCCTTGCCCGGTCTGCAAAACTAGAGGCCATCATCTTGGTGCTGTTACTACCTCTTGTGGCCACCTAAATGTGAGACAACTCTGTCCCCCCATTCTGCGATGATACCTTTTACACAGAACAGCGAGGCAAAATAACAGCACGATATTCCTTGCTGTCACCTTCTACAACCTTTACAACTTGTACTTCAACCAAATAAAAACACAGAGGTTTTGACCGAGCAGCAGCTTCAGAGGGTAGATAGAAACACACATGAGTAAAAAAGTATTTTCTTTGAGGAACGAGTACTTGTCATGTTCCTTTTTTTAAAACTGAACATCTACTCTTTCCTCCAGTATATTTTTGTGCCAGAAATCTAGTTTTTACTTTTCTGCATCTATTTATATCTTCATTACAACTAGTCTGCTCCCCAATTTTTCTCAAATTTGTCACAAGCGTCCACTTGGACTTGACTAAAATTTGGGAGGTCAAAGGCCAAGAGATACAGAGACGTTTGATCAGTGTTCATTAATGTGCACTGTCCCTATCCAAATAAAGTAAAGTAAGTAATGCATGTTTTCACTGACATGGATGGAGGCTGTCAGAGACACTGGACTAGTGGGCGGAGTCATACAACCACAGGGTGGACTGGTGGGCGGAGTCATACAACCACGAGGTGGTAATTCCACTATTCATTATTTTACACTGGCCCGCACACCCTAAACCAGAGGTTCCTAACTGGTCCAGCTACAGGGTCCAGATTTCTCCTTAGTCATCAGTTCAAGGTCCACACAGTTTAATATATTCAGTGTCATACTTGTGTTTGGTCATGTCATTGTGGTTATTTGCTGTCTCTGTCAATTAATTAATTCAAAATTAATTAAAAAATTCAAAATAAAAGCTCTGTGCTGGAAATTCACTGTACTTCAAAATGGACAGTTTTTTTTTTTTTTTTTTTACATGTTTTAGAGTCACTTGTGGCCCATTCAGAATGGACCTGCGACCCACTTTTGGGCTACAACCCACCAGTTGGGAATCACTGCCCTAAAATATATTAAATGAAAAGTAACTTGATGTTTGAGTAATTTATTAACCAGGTACTTATTTACTTTTACTTGAGTACAGGTTTTCAGTACTCTACCCTCCCCTGGCAGCTTCACAGTATCATAGATCATATAATATCATGTCAGTATAAATGATGAGTGTTTAAAGGAACCTGACAGTCATAAAACTTCAGAACAAACAGTTCCAGGTTCTGATCTCTTCCTCTTGTCTGTCTTTTGTAAACTTCAGTGGACACCATGCCAGAGCTGAACTGTGTCCTGACCGGCTACAATCACTGATTGTTGGCTCAGTCTCACATGTCCTGTTGTACAAACAGTTTGTGACTCATCGACGCTGTTTCTATTAAAAGCTCCAAGACAAACTAAAAAATGCAGGCCGGTGTCCCTGAAATGTTTGCAGTGTAGATACTGTCTGAGGTTTTCATCTGAGAGTTCAGGTATATTCTTACTGCTGAGGTAGTCTGTTAGTATTTTCATATTTAGGACAGAGCTCAGGTCTAGAGGTGAAGTTTGAGGCACTAAATCACTGTGTGCTAATACTAAAAATACAACACATACTATTCATGGAATACTGTTTGCACACTTTTTATACAAAAGAATAATTTACTTCAAGGTTTTGCACAAACAGGCACACGTGATGTGTGTTGATGGAGGTCAGTGGCAACTTAGACACCTGACACCACACCAGTGGTGGAGGAAGTATTCAGACCCTTTTTTAATGTACTTTATTAATCTTTGTGGGGAAATTCAATTTTTTTTCACTCTGTTGTCACATACACATAGACCCAAAATACACACACACACATACACACACAATCAGGACCTATACATGCATTAAATGGAGAGATGTCTGAGTGAGGGAGCTGCCTTTTCACACCACTGAAGCTGCTTCTCTTTTTGGAACCACCATGGAGTCTGTAATAATTTTGCTTTCAGCCATGCTTGTTGTTGCCGTGGGTAACAGTATGATGTCAATATGTCAACAGGTAGAAATATCGCAAGTATCGAGACATGAACATAATCATATCTTGATACTATAGTCAATAGTTTTTCATATCATATTAAAAAGTACATTGGTCATATCCTGAATGACATGGCAGAGCATAGTTGGAGGTTTGGTGCCTTGCACAAGAAAATCTTAATAGTGCCCAGGAAGCAAACTGGCACCTTTTCAGCCGACATGAACAGGTGCCCATCTGATTCCAAAGCCACTGCTGCTCTGCATGCGACCACGAAGGGACTCGAACCCTCAATCTTCTGATCCGAAGTCAGACGCCTTATCCATTAGGCCACGCGGTCAGCTGGTTTCATGATATCAAGGTACCAATACCACACTGCAAAAGTATCACATGTTAAAATCCTGCATTGAACATGTTACTTCAGTGAGAGCTCATTTTAAACGTCTAACTAATGATTATTTTCATTATGGATTGATCTGCTGAAAACAGTGAGAAATGTTTGTCACAGTGACCCAGAGCCCAAAGTCACACCTTCACAGTGTTTGTTTCATCCAACCAACAGTCCAGACCTCAACACGTCGTGTACCTGATGTTTGTGATCATGTTTTATTTAGTCCGTCACGTCATCAGGTCGTGAAGCTGGTTGAAGCCTGTTGTTGTTTTAAATCCCTCCACTGTGAGCTATTCCCCTGGCGGTATTGTCATCACACACACACACACACACGCACACACACACACAGGGGTAAAAGCCATCCAAACCTTTGGACCACCAGTGAGGGTGAACACACTTACATGTGGAGAGTGTGTGTGTTAATCTCCCACACGGCTTCACTTAGTGCTTCATTAGAGCCGACAGAGCATCGATCAGCGGCTCTTCATCTCCTCGACGCTGCAGGAGGGCAGCTGCTCAAATCCCTTTTAATTACAGATGAATGGGATTATGTGGTTTGAGAATTTCACTCCCTCAACATACACACACACACACACACACACACACACACACACACACTGAAAGGCTGTCTCACACTGAGATCAGAGTTACACCAATAAATCAGCTCGCTTTTGTATCAGGACTTTCATTAAATATCAGCTACCAGCTGGTCTCGACCTTTTGCTCCCTGGATGTAACTGACTGTAAAATGTGGCAGGAAATGTTTTGCTTCTAACAGTGTGTCTGAAATCACGTATGTCTGTACTAAACACTTCATGGATGATTTTACAGGGCTGCTGAAGGCTTCATAGTTGATCACTACACCAATCTTACAAAGGCGGACGACACTTGAACGGTTTCTTCCAGTTTGTTTTGCTATGGAAGCTTACGTTAGCTAATGCGCTAAAAAGGAAATACTTTCTCCCTAACCTGATACGAAGTGTGCGGATGATGGCGTCCGTCCAGTCCTTTGGTCTTATCACATTTAACCATAGTTGTCTTTGTTTTTGTTTCATCGAATCCCGCTAACAGACTGTTCCAATATCAAAGATCCTTTGAATTCTACTGAGGACAGAGGATGCAATTACCCACAATTTTTTGTGCACGATTTGCTGGAACTGAAGGCGGGGCCTCTTTAATGCTGCACTTAGGCACATGCTAGCCTGCTCTAACATGTGTTCACCGAATGCGAGGAAAGCGTCTTGCCTAGCCTCTGTAGCCTCTTTGATTTGGAGAGGCACGAATCGTTTCCTCTGCACGTATTTCTCTGCTGTTGTTCGAGGCTGAGACTTTGCAGGTCTTGGTTCATCGAAGTGTTTTCATTCTCCCTTTTGTTCGCTTTGAATGGAAGTGAACAGGAGGTGAAAACACGCTGTTAATTTGGCTCATGTGTGTCCCTTATTGGGTGTTCGACTTTAAATGAGACCATAATTTGCGAAATGAACATCATGCTGAACTGAAGAAGACTTGAGCGATTGAGACCATAAATTCAGTATGAAAATGTTTACTGAAGTGACAAATCAAGTGAGTTTGCTCATTTTCTCGTTGACTTCTATACAGTCAGAATGGAGTTGCCCCCTGCTGGCCATTAGGAAGAATGCAGGTTCAAGGCAGCTCAGTATTGGCTTCATTTTTTAGACCTGGAGGTTACATGCAGTTCTTCAACACATGGTTAACAGCCTCTGACTCAGTCACAAACCCCTCCTGGTATTAAATGTGCATGTTTTCTTTTTCTCGATACAAAACACGGTGGAGCGTCCACTGTCTGTCTGTGCATCATAAAGATTAAACACACACACACACACACACACACACAAAATGGATATTCCCCTTTAAGTGCACGGACCACTGAAATCCAGCCTCTCTGCAGAAAGAGACAAATGTAAGTGCAGCCTTTGTTCACTCTGCCTCAGTGAAGGCTGATGTAAAGGGCCATTGTTAGAAACTATGTGCAGAGGGTTCAAGATTTCCTTTCTTCCCATCTTATCCAGTATAATGTTATCACTAACAGGATATGACACACTTGAACAATTGTGGTTTCAGTGGTCTTAAGCTGAGTGGAAGTGCAAGTCATTGCCGGGCAGAAAGGAGCAGGCTATGGAGTGGATAACTGATAGGCTCAGTGTGGCGAGGAGTAAAGTGAGTGTGGACAGGAGGCGAGGGGCAGGAGGCCACCAGAGAGCAGAGGATTTAACACAAAGCTCTGTTAACTCCACGGATCCAGCTCATGTCACCAGGCTCTTACTGAACCTGTCAGGACCTAAAGAAATCTTTATTTAGTCTTAATGTGGTTGTTAGGTGTGAGATCAACAGATCATTGCTGCCATGAGGGGACTTCCTGTCTTTTACTCTATGATGCTGAAGTTGTACTGCAGTTAAAAGAGCTCTAAACAACATACAGAGTGCATCTGTACCTGCACACACCTCTCAACATGGAGGTGGCAGCTAGCAGCTAGTGATGCTAACAGCACAGACAGTGCTAACAACAGCAACAGTGCTGACCGAGGCTTCAGCGATGACGCCATCCCTTACCGCTGTACGAGCGCAGTGCAGAGTGGTAGTGATTAGCTCCAGTGGGATGTGAACAGAGAGACTCAGGGTGCTTTCACACCTGCCCTGTTTGGTTCGGTTCACTCAAACTCAAGTTCGTTTTGCCCCCTCAGTGCAGTTAGTTTGGGCAGCGGTGAACACAGCAATCACACTCGGGTGTGCACAGAAACAACCGGACCGAGGCCTTCTCGAAGAGGTGGTCTCGATCAATAAAGTTTTATCTTGTCAGTTTGACCATGCTGCTGCTAACATATCTTATCTTACTATATAATGATGAAAACTCTGTGTGTGTGTCTGTTCCATGTTTTTCTCCTCACTGACTTGGTCAATCCATGTGAAATTTGGCACAGTGGTAGAGGGTCATGGGAGGATGCCAATGAAGCAATATTACATCAATTGGCCAAAGGGGGGCGCTATAGCAACCGACTGAAATGTCAAACTTTGAATGGGCATATCTCATGCCCCGTATGTGGTAGAGACATGAAACTTTGTACAGAGATGCCTCTCCTCACGAGGAACACATTTGCCTCAAGAACCCACAACTTCCGCTTATATAGATTTTCCGCCATTTTGAATTTTTTGAAAAACACTTCAAATGGATCTCTTCCTAGGAAGTTTGAGCGATCTGCATGAAACTGGGTGAACATAATCTAGGGACCAATATCTAAAGTTCCCTCTTGGCAAAAGTTGGAAAACTTACTAAAACTGAGCTTCTATAAGGCAATGAATATTGCGGAGGGCGTGGCTCATCACATAAAGGTGTATAACATCTCAAGGGTTTCACCCATCACCACGCAACGTTGTAGGCATATGACCACACATAATCTGAGGGGACCCCTCCATTATTGACCCCATCAAACAAAATGGGGGCGCTAGAGAGCTCATTTCTTATCTAGGCCTAACCACCATATGGATTTTTACTAAACTTGGTAGATATGTAGAACAGGACGCCTCAAGGTGACTGGAGAAATTTAACTCTAATTGGCAACTGGGTGGCGCTATAACAACAGAAAAATGCTTCAAAATGGCTAAAATGTGACCGATCGCTGTGGCTCCCCCTGTGGACCAATGTTGGTGTTGTTTTCTAATGTTTGGTATGACTAAGTCATGGTATGGTATGCTGTACATAATCATGGAAACTGTCAGTGTGTCATTCTGTCTGTCCCACGTTTTTCTACTCACTGACGTGGTCAATCTATGTGAAACTGCACATAGGCACTGAGGACTGGCATAGGTAGAAGCTGACAAAGCTACCAATGGCTATGGACTAGTATCCCAAATTACAAAAAGCTTTATAAAGCTAATGGTGTGATGTTCATCATGTGCCTGACAGTATCCTCACACACTTTAAACCCAAAGATGAGCAGGAACATGTTAGTGCGAAGCTGGTAGTTTGAAATGAGAACGCATCATTTTCAGTTGATTTGCTCATGAGTGTGTTTCAGCTGATTTGGTTTGTCAATATTTCACAGCATTGATTGAACAGTGTAACATTCCTGCAGCTCTCTCATTTATCGCAGACCATTTGGGCTTTGACACAGTTGGCAGTGAAGCCACAAACAGGAAATGGGCCATAACTCTGCAACTCTTCTCCATTCAGGTTAAAAATTGCTCAGTGGGCAGATGAGTCCTCATTGTGCCGGTGCAGAGATGGAACAATGGGTGTCTTGGCAGAGAGACAAAAAAATGTCCTCAGTTCTACAAACAGTCAGAGGGGCTGTGACTCAGGAGGAGGAACAGGTCGTCCAGTAACGGGAGGATCGGATGTTTGATCCCTGGTTGTTCCAGTCCACATGTTGAAGTGACCTTGCTCCTGAAGGCTGTCCCACTGATGTGTGAATGTGTGTGTGAATGATTAGATCAGATCCTCATGAGCAGACTGGCACCGTGCACGGCAGCCATCATGTTTGTGTGAAAGTGTTGAATGTGGAGTGTAGTGAAAACACTTTGAGTGGTCCATTCACCTCTCCAGATTTGGAGCTCCCATACAAACACCTAAGCTGCGTTCACACAGACACATGGGAACTAGACCAGGGTGTTTCCCCTCCTTCATTCTCAAAAAAATCCCGTCCACACAAGCAGTGTTAAAAATGTAAAACACAGCCAGCACCAGGGGCGTAAATCCAGACAGTGCAGGCAGTGTGGTTGCACTGGGGCCAGTTATATATCCAGTAATAAAATAATTCTGAAATGGCTATTCTGCATAATCAGTGTGTTTAGTGCTGGTTTCTTAAAGTACATTTTGATGCTAATATCTTAAGTAAAATATTGAATGTGGGACATTTACCTGTACACGCTGGTGTTGCTACTTACTATTAGGTGTCTCACCTGACAGCTGTAGCTCCGCCTCTGTCTCCTTCCGTGCTTCGTCCTTCTTTACGCAGTCATGGTGAGAGCTGGAGGACACATATACAGGCAAAGCTCCTGCTGCCACAACTTTTATCTTTCCTAGACTCGACTATTGCAGCTATTTATATTCCTGCCTCAGTCTGAAGCAACTGTCACGGCTACATCTGGTTCACAATCCTGCTGCAAGACACACGTTACACCTGTCGGAGCATCACTGCACCGGCGTCCTCTCCATTTTAGAATTAATTCTAAAATTTTATTACTCACTTTCAAAGTAGACTTGCACTAGCTCCTGAGTATATATACAGATCTCTGAACACCCAGTGAGCCTGAACGTGCTCTGAGATCACCTGTCAGCTGTTTCTTGCTGTTTGCAGGACAGATTTTGTGACTAGAGGGGATCAGGCTTCTGCTGTCAGAGCTCCCAAACTCTGGAACGCACCACAATCATTTACATCTGTATCCACGTTTAAAACATTTAAAAACACATTTTTATAAGATGGAATTTCCCAGTGTTAAGTGTCTGTATATGTGTGTTTTTGTGCATGTGTGCTGAAGCTTGTGCACAGAGCAGGTTTATGTATGTGAATGTATGTATGTATTTATACACTTTATGTATATTTATTTGTTTTTATCACTTTGTTTGGCCTCTTTTTTACTGTTTTACCAAGATGGTAACGTCACAGAGCACGTGGAGTCAAACTTTTGCTACTTCTATTGGCTTCCCTCGCTTTCATGTGTCATGACGGGGCAACAGTAAGAACACACACTATCTTTTTTGTACTCTTTATACGTTGTTGTGTGCACTTTATCTTTTACTATTTCTGACTTGAGTCTGAGTGTTTTTTGCACAAGAATTCCTACAGACTGTGTGCAGGTGTACAAATGGCAAATGAAGTCATCTTATCTTATCATTTTGTTATTCAGTGATACTGCAGTGTTTATAAAGTTGCTTCATTTAACTGTGTTTATTGTCTCATGAAACACCTTGTAACATCTGTGCTGTTAAATGTATTTTTATTATTTTTATTATTATGTGTCTGTTATTGTTCTGCATCATGTTTAATGCTGAGTTGATTATTTTGTTTTTATAATGCTGTTAATGTGATGTTTTATTGCAGAGTGTTTGTGAACCTGCACTTTTAATTGTGCTTAATTAATTAAAAAACAGACATTTCCGGACTGTCCTTTAACGCAGCATTAATTAGTCCCTCCGCAGGTCACGTGCCGCAGCGCCTCTGATCCAATTGGAGGGTTTAATGAACAGTGACGCCACATTGTTTCGTCATGACGTGATCACGTGCGTGTTTCTTTTTTTGCAAAATTTTTATTTATTTTTCCACCATCGTTTTAGTGTGTGTGTCTGCGCGCACGTGTGCGTGTGCGTCAGTGTGTGTGCGCAGCGGCGTTGAGGAGCTCCAGACCGGAGGCAGGAGACGGTTGTGCCCCGCCCCTCCCGGACACGTTGCCCAGGGAGAGGCTGCACGGGCTGGATGGGACGGGACTCTCGCCCGCCTCCCTGCGTCTGCTGCCTGCATGGTTTCCCTCCATCATCAGTCCGCTCGGTCTGTCGGTGCGCACACACACATACTCACACACACACACCGTCTGCTGCTGCTGCTGCATGTCCTTAACTCACCGGACGGGAAACACACGGTGTACTTCTGGTAAGTGACGGTCTGCTGCTCACACACACACACACACACACACACACACACACCGCCTCGCTGTGCCAGCTCACCTGGATCAGGATATTTTACTGTGATAATAACGAGGAGCAGAGAGGCTGCAGCGCGCACACTGACGCCGGGTTGGAGGTGATGTCTGCGGCTTGACACGCAGCTCTGCACCGCTCCTGAACATCCAGGTCAGGTTTGTGTGTGTGTGTGTGTGTGTGTGTGTGTGTGTGTGTGTGTGTGTGTGTGTGTCATCTGCTGCTCAACTTCCTGAAGCATTTATTCATTAGTGCATGTTTTAAATGTTCTCTGCTGGTGTGTAAATGTTTCCATGTGCAGAGAATAAATGTGTGTGTGTGTGTGTGTGTGTGTGTGTGTGTGTGTGTGTTGAGGCAGAGTTCCTTCACTTGTATCAGCAGCGTGTGTGTGTGTGTGTGTGCGCGCGCGCGCATGTGGACTGACAGGCGAGAGGAAACAGGTCCATGTGTTTGGATGCTTTTTCTTACATAATGTTGGACGACCTGCCCATTTGGAAGAGGCAGAGGAGGGTTATTTAATCTACTGGCCTGTATGTTGAGTCGGTGCAGGCTCTGAGTGCAGGAGCCAGGATTCATGTTTATACTGGGATTTAAACAGATGACACCAGAGCTGCAGGAGGATTGAAAAAATACTGAGCCCATGAGTCAAAGTGTCCCGAGCACAAACCTCTGCTACTTCCTGTCAGGGCCCCAGAAAAAAAGTTTTCTGTACATCCTAATTTATTTTTCCCACATTCTGTGTATTTGTTTGAGTGTTCAGTTAGATTTGATGATCCACATAAAATCTGTAGCCATTTTAATTTGTGTTTGAGCAAAATACCAAGAGTTAACTGGTGTGAGCCACCAGCCAAGTGCTGGTCAAATAAGCAAGTGTCTCTTTGCTTGATTTCCGTCACTCATCAGCCAACAGAAACAACGAGTGGCTGATAGATTCTGGATTCATCAGCCACAGTGGCAGATGGATAATAAAGTTAATTTCAACCCTGGTATGAGCTGCTTTCATGTGAATATTTTTTAGTTTTATGCCACAGTAAAGTGAGTATCTTTGGAGTTTTGGATGGTTGTTTGGACACAGTGAGACATCTGAAGACAAACTTTGGTTCTGGGAAATTGTGACAGACATTTTTATTACTAATTTTTTATATTTTATAGACCAATGATTAACCAGTGAAATAATAAAATAACCAAACAGATCACCGTCAGATTATTCAATAATGAAAATAACAGCTCTGGTCTAAATGCTGTTTCCACTTTGGAGGAATACTGAATCCTTCATTTTTATTTTATTGATGTTTACATGTAGGTCTTCAGCTTATAACAACCAACACAAATGAATCAGATAGAAATATTCAGATGTCTCGTTGCCATGTTTCACACATTTTCCAAAGTTCAGCCTGACATGTTTGGTGCCTTCCTAAAGTTTGGGATCTACAGTTGAGTTTGAGATGAAATACAGTGGGTTTGATTGAAGTCAGTGGGGTTCAGAGGTTAAAATGTTTTCAGACTATAGAGACATGATACACACACATGAAACGATACCTTCTGACATGCTGTCAACAGCGAGGTGTGTGTGTGTGTGTGGTGTGTTTCTCCAGCAGGTCCGTGATGCTCTCTGTTGGCTGACCGTCTAGCTTCATCATGTCAACCTCAGACTCGGATTACTCCATTGACTGGCTCGCCAGCGATGAGGACGACTACGACAGCCCAAAGAGATTAAGTCCTCAGCATGTGGAGGAATCGCCAGTACTGTCACCATCATCATCATCAGCCTCATCCTTAAGGGAATCTCCTACAAGCTGCTTTGTCTTGAGCCAGAGGAGGAGGAGGAAGAGGAGTGACTGCTGTGACTGTAAAGATGGAGGCAGCTGTGAGGTCGACCCTCCAGCCGCCGTGCAGACGTCAACTGTCAGTCCAGTTCAGGGATTTACTTCTGTTTGTGAGCAGCTCTCTGTGGAGTCGAAGCATCACGCAGCCAGGAAGAGACTCTGTGAACACACTCAACCAGACACTGAACATGAACTGTTATCACACAAGGTGAGACGCTTCCTGTTGTAGAGTTATTCTGAAACCTCTTTCACTCAGTATGTTTACATGACATCAGAGGAAACGGATTTATTGTGTCAGTACGACTAAAAAGGGACTTTTTACTCTGTAAACATGTCAGTGTGAGTGAAATGGTCCTGCAGTGAATGTGTCACAGTGGGACTAACACACCCAGATCATGTGACTCCTGCATGTATACAGTCAATCAGACCCAAACTGGCCGAGGCGCTCTGAGCATGCTCCACAGTTTCCGCCCCGGGCTTTGACCCGGAAGTCCAATAGCATTAAATGTGTAAGAGAAGAAGAAGCCGCTAACAACATGGAGAAATCTACATCCAGAGCCGTGACTTTTTGGACGCACCAAATGTACAGAGCTGTAAAGTTGTCCACCATGGTAGCAGTTAGCTGCTAGCTAACCGTAGCTAACTTGTTTGTCCATTGTTTGGTCGGTGACATAATAGGTCAACAGGAAAAAGGTCCAATACTAACAAGCTGAAAGGGGGCATATCTCCACCTATCGTAGAGGAGTCGCACATACTTGGCTCAATAAATGGATTCCCCTCCCGTGCTTGTATACTGGGACAAGGACAGTAGGCCAGTTAGATGTCCTCGTCCAGCTGGGACTGTAGCTTCACTTTAGTGTGCATGTAAACGTACTGAGTGAGGGCTGATGTCTTTCACACACTCTGTATCACTAAACATGATCTTTTGCTGTTGTGACTGTACTGCTTTAGAAAACCAAAATTCAGATATCTGCCATGAAGGTAAAATTTAGGTGCCAGAGAAAGTTTCAGTGATGAGACTCAGGTGTGGCGTCAGTCCCTCAGCTTATCGCTTCCTGATCAAACAGTGAAGGCTTCTCTTTATAGCTGCTGTTTGGCATCAATGATCACCTACATTAATACACGGCCAAAAGTGTGTGGACAGTCTGTGGTGCTAATAACACCCTCACTCTCCCAGATTTAAGATCGTGGCTACCAAGAGTGAAGAGACTATAAACATCTACGTAAAGTGAGATTACGACACTTTTAAATGAGGAAATAAGAAGTTATTTCCCTTACAATCAAAAAGCTTAATTAATGAGCATAACGTCACTTACAGACATTGTTCAGCAAAGGTTACATAATCTGGCTAAAAGTGACCTGGCGTGACGTCACCCACTGGATTGTGGACTCCCGCTTTGAGGTGGCTCTGACTCATAGACTGTGGAGATCCCTCACAGACCGCCTGTCACTCAAGCAGCCCTGCTTTTAAATACATGTGACTTTGGTCCTTAATAAAACGTAAATGGTTGAGTTATATAAAAATTCAGCCCCTGTACAGTTGTCATGAATGTTGAAATTAGCTATGGAGACCGCAGCAGTCTGTGGGAAGTGACTCCCTTTTGGAGCCAGCCTCAAGTGGACATTGCAGCACCTGCATCCCTGCTGATGCCGTGCCAAACTGCCTGTCCATCTCAAGCTTCATTTTACACTCACTCATGAACAAGACTATGAGATCCATGCACTCCTTTGCTTGGGGCTGTAGCATAAAGATTCCAGTCAAACAGAGGTGAGGACGATAACCTGAACCACAGCAAACACACAGAGACCAGAACTGCAGGACAGAGCAGGGGTGTCCACATATTTTTGGCCATATAGTGTTTAATGCAGAGAGAGGAGGCACAGAAAGCAGCTTCTGTGATCACAGCAGAGTACAATGCAGCTACACGATGGTCACAACTTGTTCTTCCATCTTGTATCTCTCCACCAGCTGCTGTCAGAAATGTGTTGTCAGAAATCAGTAACAGAAACATAAGGAGCAGGACGGTTGAGGACAAAGTGTTTGCACCCTAAAAGTGAACTCCAGAGTGGCTGCAGGGAGGCATCAAACTCCACCCGCTGATATCAAACAGTGTAAGAGGATCTCATGGTGCCAGTTTTCATCTGCTGCTGCCTCGGCTCATGTATCCATCTGAAGGCGACGGCGCTCAGCTCGGCGAGCCACGTGTGAAGCTGTCGATTGCAATCAGTTTCTCCATTAGCTCGTGTCAGCTGTTAATGGCAGCCTCTTACTGAAGCGCCTGCGGACACTTACCTTCAGTGTTAACACACACTAATGGCACCAAACGGGGACACTTGTAAATGTGTTATCAGTCACTTAGCTGTCGATCAATACGTTACTGACAATATGAGAAATAGGAGAAATTCAGAGAAGCTGTAAATCATGTGCAGCAATACACACTGACACACACACACACACACACAGAGTCATTACATTAACTGAGGTCTTGGTGATTATGTTACTTATTTTAGGAAAGCAATAAGCAGAGCTCGGCTGTGGATGGGTACACTTTAGTAGCTATTAGAAAGCACTTTGCACGCTGCGGCTCTGATAGCATGAATGCTAACTCACTTATCTGTTCCTCACAGTGCGCCAAGCTGCAGTGCTACATCCAGCCTCTGTCGTCCATCCTGCGGGGCCTGAGATCAGGCAGGTACTCTGAACGTAAGTGTCTAATCCCTCCTGTGGGTTTGTTAATGAACACGCTGCTCTGTGCACATCACACTGCTAAAGATAAATGTGTCAGGATGGTTCATGTAGAAGTGGAGTGGTTATAAAAGCATGTCTCTGGATGTTCTCCTGAATCAGACGGCAGGTGGCTGACAGAATATTTTACTGCTGTGGTGAAGTCAGTCGGTCCAACACTTTGGTTCAGAGTTAAATATCTGATCAGCTGAAATTTGATCCAGACGTTCATGTTCCACAGAGGATGAGTCGTAATGATGGTGGTGATCCTGCATGTGTCAGACTAGGGCCGTGACCATGAACGCATCACTGCAATACTGCAGTCACGCTACCGCTGTCATGATGTCATCACCATCATGGCTTTTATGCGTCCGTGCTGGCGATAGTCATGGCTGTTTCTCCAAATTTGGCACAAACATCCACTTGGACTCAACAATGAACTGATGAGTTTTTGGTGGTCAAAGGTCAGTGTGACCGTGTCTGTCTCAGTCTGGTGAACGCAATATATCAAGAAAGTCTTGAAGGAATTTCTTCTTAACTGGCACAAACGTCCTCTTGGACTTAATAATGAACTGATTCAAATTTGGTCCTCAAAGGTCATGCTCTTTGTGACCTTGCAAAGTCTAAGAAAAGTGTCTGTTAAATTATTTTTTTTCCTGCTGTGTAATGAACATGATCACAGCCGCATGAGTCTGCGGCTACTGACTTTTGAAAAATAAAAACACAACACCTGGCAGTAGATCAGTTTTGTTTTTGCACAGATTTTTTACACCTGAAGGTGTGACAGGTGCGTTGGGAGAAAGTGCAGCCTTTAAAACAATGAGAAGAACTCCACACATTGTCTCACTTACTACTGAAATATTTATTAGTGTGAATGCTTCAGCTGCCACTCTACTGATATTCAGATCTGTTCTCTTATTAGTTCGCCCCATTTTTGCACCTTGTTGGGTTCACTACTTCTTCTGCAAACTTTGTGCTACTACCTCTACTACTACAACTACTGCCACTACTTCAACTGCTATTGCTATTAATACCACCACTGCTACTGCTACAACAACTGTTACTATTACAAGTTACTTACTAGTACTTCTGCTACTAGTACTACTATAACAACTACAGCTTCTACTACTACCACTGTAACCACTACTAATACTGCACTACTGTTACTACTATGGCTGCTACTACTACAACTAGTACCTACTTCTATTATTACTACTATTTCTGCATTTTCAGCCATGATTTTGAATTCATTTCAGCATTCACATGCATTTTCCTCTGGGAAAGCATTTTTTAGTTTGATTACAAGGTTTCATTGGTTGAATCATATCCCATGACGCTTTCATAAACCTGATGAAGGTCCGACAGAGTGAAACATGATCACATATTTCAGCAGTGAGTGAGACAGAGTGTGTGAGATATTTTCTTATTGTTCACACATTTTTGTATCAAAATTTCCTTTTGTCTGCAGTGAAATGTTTTATTTTAAGCATTATCATGAATGAATTCCAGTCGGCCTGTAAACACCCCCCTGTATATTAACAATCTCCTGTTCATCAGCCCATAATAACAATAATAATAATAATAATTTTTCTTTATCAGATTTATCCTGACTTCCTGTTTTAGTTGTAGATAAACTTCTGGGATCAAAACACCGCCTCTCTGTGGTTTTACTGCCCATTCCTCCATTATTTCTTTTAGTCTGCACATAGATGATTGAAGATTATTAATATAAATGTCATCATTATAATATATCTAATTAAGATCCAGCATTCATCAGAGAACAATGAGAGTCATGAAAAGCTTCTGATGCTAAATGACAGTATTATATTCCTTTGATTCGCTGATTAATTCGTGTTCATTTAGGAATAATGAAAGCTGAATGTGGACAGTGAAATCCTGAGGGAGGCAGAGACTCAGCGTTACAGCTGCACAACAACAAAAAGGATCAAAGGCCTCACGAGTCATTTAACATCCTTTTAAACTCAAACTGCTTCAGAGATGAAAGCGCCCATCAAAGACTCTCTGTTTGTTCTCACTACTGAGGTGAGTTTCGAGCTTCAGAGCGCCGGCTTCGCTGCTTCCTGCACGCCGCGCCAAACATGAGAGTTATAACATTTCTAAATAGACTCTGGCACCACACCTCACCGCCTCTTCTGTGGACGGTGAGAGATGATGCTCTCAGACCACAGTACAATATGTGTCTCATATCAAATCAACATCATAAGGTCAGTTAAATGTTCACCTAAAGTGTAATAAACTCTGATTCAATCTTCGTTTTATAAATCGAGCCTCTGCACTGACAACTCATAACCAGGAAGTCAGATAAAAGGAAGATGATCCCCGATTACACTCTACATTAAAATGTCTCAGATCCAGGTCGTATCTGGATTTGATTTGGTAACTGATGACAGTTACACCTGTTAATAACACGTGTCTCAGGTGTCCACACTGACATCTGGTTGTAGCCGTTCTCATTTCTTAGCCACAGCTTCATAAATGGCTCAGTTGTGGGGTGAGTCGTTAGATTTCACTTGAATACTTTTGCTGGACCAAATTGAAAGAAAGCCGAACCACCTGGTCTGGTCTCAGCCCGTAAACGTTCACTCAGACTTGAGGATGAACTGACCAGATTCTGGTGTTCATGGGTCAAAGATCAAGGTTGCTGTGACCTTGTTCGTTTCATTTTCTTGAATGCATTATTTCAAGAGGATCTTGAGAGAATTTCTTCAAACTTGGCACAAACGTCCACTTGGACTGAAGAATAAACTGATTCAAATTCTGTGGTCAAAGGTCAGTGTGACCTCACAAATCACATGTTTTTCTCCATAACTGAAGAATTCATTCACTAATTCTGACCAAACTTGACACAAATGTCTAACAGGATAAAATAATGAAGGTCAAAAGGTCAAAGGTCAGCTTGACTGTGACATCATCACAGATTGTATAGATCTTCTGTGTGTGAAGCATCCATGTTTTCACTGACATGGATGGAGACTGTCAGAGACACTGGACTGGTGGGCGGAGTCATACAACCACAGGGTGGACTGGTGGGCGGAGTCATACAACCACATGGTGGACTGGGGGGCGGAGTTATACAACCACATGGTGGGCGGAGTCATACAACCACAGGGTGGACTGGTGGGCGGAGTCATACAACCACATGGTGGACTGGTGGGCGGAGTTATACAACCACATGGTGGGCGGAGTCATACAACCACAGGGTGGACTGGTGGGCGGAGTCATACAAACACAGGGCAGTGATTGTAGTTTAAAACCATTTTGATGATGTCACAGTTTGCAGGTCATTCGCAGTATGATGCTGGTGTTCTGTGTTCTGAGGTCATGTGAGTACAGTCAGTGTGGTGGTTTAATGTGACTCCTTCAGGAGGCTTTACAGAAGGTTAGGACAGAGTTAGTAGCTGTAATGATGCTCTTGGTTTCGGTTCGGTATCGTCCAGGCTTTAGAGAACAGAGCTGATGACGTCACAGCAGAGGTCATAACTGTGGACGTGAATAGAGTCAGGGCAGCTGGGCCATTTGCCGCCTCCTCCTCCTCCTCCTCCTCCTCCTCATGCTGCCATGACAGATCTCCCTCCCTCTTCTCTCTGCAGGTCTCAGCAGTTTCCAGGAGAGCGTCGCAATGGACCGTATCCAGAGAATAATGGGGGTCCTTCAGAATCCAAACATGGGGTAAATACCTTAGAAATACTTGAGTCTGACCTTTTCCTGTCCTGATCTGTGGAGTAGATTGCATCCACATGTCTGATAAACAGCAGTTAGGAACATCAGAGGTCTGACTGAAAACAGTCAGGATCTTTTCTAAGATAAAATAGTTTTGTAAGATGGAAATGTTTCCAGTGATTACACACTTACAGCTCCTTTTCTTACACAGTTATCTCTGTACTCACAGAACACCTTCATCACATTCAGGCCTCTAAGAGCCTGTTTATACCTGGTGATAACATGCATCCTAAGTGATACGAGTGTTCACGACTGCAGAGACATGTTGTGATCCAATCACAAAAAAAATCACTTGCTCCAGGACACATTTGACCACGTGTCTTTTGTGTAAAGGCTAATGAAGTGTTCCTGCAAGGACTGTGTCATCAGAGCAGGATGTTGTAAAGTGCCCATTTTAAGACAAGTTGGACTCTGCTGACCAGTTGTACCAACACAATCTCTAACGTGACTAGCATGCTAATGAGCAGCTAGCAAGAGTGTGGACATAATAACTGTGACGGGGCCCTTTCACCGTCTGGCGTGACGTAGGCAGTAACAAAATCTGAACATATGGTCAGCTGGAGATGCATGTTAGACACTGGTGAGGACAGCGCTATGTCTTCGCTCTCCACTTGTGTTCAGGTGACCTTGTGTGCTCTCCATAGTGTGACTGACTAACAGCCAGTGTGCTTGTTAGGCTAACCTCATCACATGTTGTTAACGGTGTACGGCTAAAAGTTTCCATGTGGAGCTCACACTTGTGAACTTTGGTTCCACATCATGTGCATCAGTCTCCGTACAGTGTATAAGGTTTGGTAGGCATTCACAGCCCTGGTGCTCGGTGCTATTCTATGTGCGTGGCGGGGGTTAGGACTGAAAAGGTGGAGCTAGTTGAAAAATAATGAGCTGCACGCGTCTATTTACCAGCGACTGATATGACGAGCCTTACTTAACTTTAACAAAACTTGATTTGTGAGAACGGATTCGTTAAACTGATATTTTCCTGCAGTTTGAGGACAAAAACAAATCTGTCCTCTCAAAATAAGGAAATGTGTCTAACTATGCTTCAGTATAACTACCATAAAACTTAAATTGAAAGCCTTGTCTCAATTAGAGGCCTGGGCTGGTTGCCAAGCACTTCATGTTTTTATAGAAGATCTTCGGGTGTATTAAACCAGTTTGTTGGCTACCTCAAATTATATGTCCATTGCTTGATTCCCCTGAAAGTTATTCATATTCCTTCAGTCTGTAAGGCTCCACAGATCAAAAGAATCAAAAGGGTTTTTAATAAAAATTAAAGTTGTGAGGATTGTTTTAACAGGATAAAGTGGGGTTGTGTCTGTATGTAAACTGTGAGAATTGTTGTTTCTTTAAATCTTAGCGGTCACTGACATTCAAGAACTTTTCTAATATTACATTCTTTAATAAAATAGATCAATTTTTGAATCTTCAAATTTGTCAAACAGTTGATTTCTTCTTTGGTGGCTGTGATACTTTTCAGTGTCAGCAAAAATTTTATGATGCAAATAGTTTGATTTTAAGTTCCTATTTTAATAATACACATTGTCATCTTGTTAAAGGTTGATGGAGTGTGTTAACAGCAGGGAGAGTGATGGAAATAGATCCAAGATTTTATCGCTCCAGCGCTGACAAATTATGATTATACTGTATGTAATTAAAAGATCAGAATAAACCGAAATGTAAAATCCAGTGTTAAATGTTACAGTGATTCATTATGATAGTATTTATTGTGAGTTCACAAAATGAATAAAATGAAACATTAATCTCAGAGACAGTGGAGTCAGAAATGTGTTTAATGAGCCGTGAATGTTTTTATTCTAACATAAAAGTGCTAAACTTTAATGTGATTTGTGTTCATGCACTAATTTATTCCTTCATGCGTCATCAGTTCCTCCTGGACTTTGTACGACCTCCAGTAACGTCACACACATGAAGTATTACTGCAACAGCTTCAAACAGGATGAATACACAAACGTTACAGAGCTGTGTCCAGCTGTCGTCACTCGTCTCAGGCTTTGATGCCAGACGGGTGGAGTTTGTCTCGTAGAAAAGTACAGTGTGTTTGACAATCACAGGAAAACATGTGAAGGTCATTTAATACACTTGTCTGTGATTTACAGCTTTCATGACTCTATCAGGAGCGAACAGACGCACTTCACTGCATCCATGTGGCTCGAAGGGCAGATTAGAGCAAACAGCAGTGAGAATCATTTCAGCAAATTAAATTATTGGCAAAAGATCTGCAACATCAAACAACAGCAGTGAAACAACAACAACAACAAAAAAGCAAAACTAAATGTGTTTTAGAAATGTATTCACATTTTCCACCACTCAGTCCCGTCGATTGATCGTCTGAGGTCGCCATGTTTGGCCCTGTTTTAACAATCTATAGCTCATGGTTTAAAGTGCATTAAGGGCGTGTTCAACTACACTTTGCAAGTTAAATGGTGCATAATCTGGGCACAAAGTAAGGCATAGGGACAAAGGGGTTGTATTTAGTTCCCTAATTAGTCATAGGCATGTTTTGGGCGTAACTTGATTTCAGCCAGTCAGAGCATCATCTCTCATTCCCTTTAAGCCCAGTTCAGACCAAAGATTCATGACGAGATGAAACCGTTTTAGAACGTTGCAGAGAAGAGTTCTCAGCGGTGTGAACTGGCCAGTCTGAGCTCGATTCAAGCCGGCTGATGATGTCACCTGACACTCAGCTGGTCAAATGGCCGGTGGCTGGTTTTAAACCACGTCACCTGTTTCAACAGCCAATCAGCTTGTAGTGAAGTCCGCTGGTCAAGTCAAAATGACCGCAGACGGCGTGTTGGCTTGCTGCAGCAGGTGCTCCGGTATCTCACTATCACTATCCTCATTCAGATTTTAAGAAGCTACAAATTATATTCAGCCACAAAATAAGTCTGAAAAGCTGCAAATCAAAACGGAAGAACAGAGAGTTGTTGACTAGAGATGACACGCCGTCTCATGGTGGTCACTTCCTGTCAACGTTACAGATCAGAAGCACAGAGAGTCGTTGACTAGAGATGATACACCGTCTCACGGTGGTCACTTCCTGTCAACCAGCACAGTTTTTCATCCCCTTCCTGTCTCCAGATGTGTTGATGTTCTTAACCTAAATAAACTCTTAACAACCCTCTTGGATCAGCTGGCAGTCGTCGCCACAGAGCTGAAAACAGGCTGTTTTTCTGACTCTTTAGAGATGAGTGTTTCTCACAGGACAGACACGCTACAGACATATGATGATCGCATAGAATATGATGCATTGCTGTAGATTAAAGGAGTCAAAATGAGCTCAACCTGAAACATCTGCAGCAGGAAAATGACACATTAATGCAGCAGTGATATGAATCCAAAAACATCAGAGAATAAAACACTGTCAGCAGGGAACAGTTCTTCAGGACTTTAACTCTTAGTGTAGTTTATTTACTGTGTGGTATCAGTACTTTTACTGCAGTAAAGGATCTGAATAATTCTCCCACCACTGATGTTTACAGTCTCGACATGATGAGGTCAGCTGTTTCCTTTAACAACATCATACTGAACATTTTCACAGTCTCTTTCTGCTCTGACGCACACTACAGTAAATGTAACATGAACATCTGTTAAACTGAGCCGGACCACACGTGAGGCGCTGCAGTGTAGGTGGCTTCAGATCTGTCCCAGTAATGTCAGATTTAACACACATACATGCCGCGGTCCATGAGTAATATAAAATATTCATCTCATTCGCCACCGTAACAAATTGGATGTTTTTTAGGCTCCAGTAACTGAGAATAAATCGACACAGGCAGCAAAACATGGCAGTGAAGTCCAGCGATATTGGCAGTAAGAGGCTGTAAATATCAACGTTAGTGCAGATATTTAGAGAAATAAAGTCAAACTGTGCTCGTGAAGAGTGAGAAATGTCTTTAGTTCACACACAGGCTGTGTTTATATGTGTGAGATGGGACGAGAATGTTTAAAGGTACAGAAACAAGACGTCAGTTCTTCCATTTCTGCCAATGTGACACATATATTAGAATTTTTAATGTAGTGATATTATAGCTGATAAAAGCAAACAAATATGTGAACACGCACTTTTATGAGAGAAGATAAAGAAATAAATACTTGTGAAAAAGAAACAAATGATGCCAAGTGTTTGTTAGTTAGTTAGTTAGTAGTCTCGCTCACCAGACCTTTCTCAAGAAAAGAAAG
Organism: Epinephelus lanceolatus; assembly: GCF_041903045.1. Taxonomy (NCBI): domain Eukaryota; kingdom Metazoa; phylum Chordata; class Actinopteri; order Perciformes; family Serranidae; genus Epinephelus; species Epinephelus lanceolatus. Next base: position 2,184,295 of record NC_135735.1, on the reverse strand, counting down.
GTCTGGCTGGGCCGACTCTCACTTTGAGATTGGAGAAAAAAACGCCCTGGCTTTTTTTTATTTCTTTCAACCAATCACAATCGTTCTGGGCGGTGCCACAGCAACGGTGCGCTTGCAAAAATATTGCCGGGGGGAAACAGGTTTTGGTGTAACACGCCCACAAAAATATCATCTACAGGACACGAACCATGGCAGAAAAATAGCTACATCCCCGCAAGATCAAACACCGCAAAATTTAGTAAAGGACGTTTGTCGACTATGACAACTGGAGGTGGTAGGGCGGGACTTCAGTGGGTGGCTCGTTCTGCCCAATGAGAGGCTGATCTATGCAGCGAACTTCCGCCCACTCAGACTAGTTAGTTAGTGGTCATTTTATTCCTGTCCTTAAGAATTTTCTGAGAGAAATGCGCATAATACAGAATAAATAACATCAAGACATTTAAATAAAAAACAAAAGGAAAACCAAAAAACAAAGAGTGAAAAGGTGTAACCTCATCATACCTATCCTTTTTACTGAGCATATTCTCATGAGTAACTCATTAACTACTAATTTAAAGTTATGCAAAGTCAAATGTGTCTCTAAACAGTTCCATAAATTAATAATTAGAATAATAAATTTAAACTTTTGTGTGTAGTTTTTATGCACTATTGAATCTAAAAAAGAAGTTGTCTCTTAGTCCCGTTTGTCTTATTAACTGTTAAAATGACCATTTATAATAGTTCATAAAATCAGAAATTTTTTGACGTCAAACTTATTTCTACATCCAGTATCGCATCATATCGTATCGTATCATGATGATTAATTAGGAGTCTTTGTGTTTGTGTCAGTCACTAATGAATTGTCTCTCTGATAGCTCTGTTTTTGGTCTCCACCAAACCGTAGGGAGATATCTGTCTGTAGCTGCTGAATGCTTCACTGTGTTCACCAGCTGGTCTCTAAATGTGTCTGTCTGGTAGTGTGAGGCAGCTTGTTTGCTGGAAACAACACTGACGATGAGAGCCAAGAGACTCAACCAAAACAGTGAAGTGGTGGGATGTTAAAAAAGAACAAAAAAACAACAAGCTGAAAGACGCTAAATTGCAGTCAGGTGGTAAAAACTGAGTGTGTCACTATGAGCGACTCCTGTCACGTACAAGTAATTATGTGATTACACATGTTAATATAAAAATATGAATTATAACCCTTCTAATATGACCCGGAACAGTACAGCACAAGAAATAGTCCTGTAGGGGTCACTGTTTTGTCATGGGTGTCTGTCAGTGTAGCTAGGAGCCGTTCACTGGGGGACAGGTGTTGGCAAGTCAGGTGCACACTGCTCAATCTAATGGTGGAAATTTGTACCTTTGAATGGTTTATGGAAACAGAGTCATACATGTTTGCAAGTTTTTCATTGAAGAAGACAGCAGACAAATAAATTATGTATCAGTGAAGAAGAAGAAGTGGACTCTTTGTTTCACCTGATGAGCAGCAGTCAGTTATGTCAGGCAAGCGCTTCAGTTAGTTAGTTTAGGCTTAGCCGCTATTGTCATGATAATTGATCAGTGATTTTAGTCATTTAAAAAAAAACCCCGCTAAAACACTGTCTGGTTCCAGCTCCTAAATGTGTTGAGTTTCTGCTTTTCTTTGATGTACACTAAAGTGCCAAAAACTGCAGTTCTTTGAATGGCCACTTGGGGCTGGCTCCAAGAGTGAGTCAGTCCCCACAGACCCCATGTTTAAATGTAAAAAAACAAACAAAAAACAACAGCCTGGTACAAAACAGTTTAGGTCTCTGTAGCTATCTTCAACATTAATGACAAATGTGCAAGGCTGAATTTTTATAACTCACTTGTTACATTTATGTTTTTTTCTGCTAACAAAATTAGCATTAGCATTATCACAGTTATCTATAGTTGTAAATGCACCGTGCTGACTGAGCTAGCAGCTCATGATGCGGTTATTTCCACCCTCTCATCCAAATATGGTCACTTCTGGCTCCACAAATCCAAGATGGCGATGGCTGAGATGCCAACTCGAGGCCTCAAAGCTGAGTCCACAAACCAGTGGGTGACATCACTGTGGCCATGTCCATTATTTTACACAGGCTATGGTTACTCTCAGTTTCCAGTTTATTAGGTACGCTGAGCTTAAACCAAAGCAGTCTGATCCAAACAGTTCTGCAGTAAAACCATCCTGAAGAAAACAGTGTTCAGTTTGTGTTTAACTGAACCGTCACTGTGGACGAGGTCGTCTGTGGTGTCAGTGGAGGAATGTTACTGGGTACATTTACTCAAGTACAGTTAGGACGTACTGGTACATGTTACTGTAACACTTCGGTGCTTTAACTCAAGTGAATGCAGGGTTTTACTGTGGTATTACTACTTTTATTTAACTATATGATATGAGTACCTTATTGCCTGTACTGCATTATACAGAGATGTTTCTGTTATTGTACCTGTGTTTATTGATATAAATGAGGTAGACAAAATAACAGAAACACCTCTCTGTGTTGTCGACTGTCGGTCCAACAAAACAAGACAAGTGAAGACTTATATTTCTGTCTTATATTTCATGGACGAATATATAATAGACACAAAAAATCAGTTTACAGATGAGTCAATAATGAAAATAATCGCGAGTGTCGTCCCAGGAAACATTTTATGAAGACGAGAATTATTACAACTGGTGTTGTGTTGGGATGTATTAACATTGTACAGATGTTTATCTATGTTGTTGAAGTGTTAGTGTGTGTGTTTGTTTCTGTGTGTGTCTGTGTGTGGCTGTGAGCAGTGGGCGGGGCCTCGGTGGGCTGCTCCAGGGCTTACGGCTCTATTTATAGCCGGTGAATGGAACGAGGTCCTTCTCCTGCTGCCACGTGTGGGCTGCAGCCTCAGTGTGTGTGTGTGTGTGTGTCTGTGTGTGTGGTCACATTTCTCATGTGGACCTGAACATGCTCTACTTGTCGTCCTCCGTCACACACGTCATGTGATGCTCATATGTGGCTGTCAGATAGCATCACACAGACAGAGAGGAATGTAGATCCACTCAGATCAGTCCACCCCCACTCCGTCCCCCTCCTGTCTCCCCCCGCAGGCTTTTTATTTATTCAGTCTTTGTGCTGTTTCATGTTGTCCACCAATCAGATAAAGCCACAGCGGCGATGTGTTGGCAGAGGCTTTATGAGGCTTATGTAATGGCCATTGGCGAGACATCCATAAGCCATCTGAGCTGCAGGGCGGCTCTGACTCTGTAATCTGCAGCTGCAAACTCCTCAAATGTCACGTTCAGGCTGGAGACACTTCACCTGCCAGCACATAGTAACTAAGTACTCTTACTCAACTACTGTACTGGAGTATATCCGTTCCCTTGTAATTTTTTACTTCTTCATCAACACAATTCAAAGCTTGGACTTTCAACTCACATTTATCCGACAGCTTTGGTTACTTTTACGCTAACATATTTCATGAAAACATATTTGATTCACTTCTAAAATGTAACAACATTGTTCTGTGCACCAAATCTTGTCAACGTCGTCTGAGACCTTTAAGCTGGTGCAGGGAAAATTATACAACAAGTACATGAATAAAGACATAATAAGAAAATACAGTAAAATTACAGTGCTTTTCTATACTATGACATTTTTTATGATAATTTTTGGAATTTTTTGCTATGAGAATTTTCGACGTATTATACTATGGTATTTTTTTTATAACTTTTTTGGCATAATGTACATAATGTATGCTACACTATATTTTTTGACGTGCTATACTATGAAATTTTGTACAATGTTTTTGGCATACTATACTAAGACATTTTTTGTGACTTTTTTTGGCATAATACCCTTTGACTTTTTTCGACAAACTATACTGTGACATTTTTCGACATGCTATACCATGACGTTTTTCGACAGACTATACTGTGACATTTTTCAACATACTATACTATCACTTTTTTCGACATACTATACTATGACTTTTTTTGACATACTATACTACCACTACTATACTATACTATACTATACTATACTACTATATACTATGACTTTTTTCGACATGCTATACCATGATTTTTTCGACATACTATACTACCACTACTATACTATACTATACAATACTATACTACTATACTACTGTATACCATGACCTTTTTCGACATACTATACTATGACTTTTTTTGACATACTATACTACCACTACTATACTATACTACTATATACCATGACGTTTTTCGACATGCTATACTGACTTTTTTCGACATGCTATACTACCACTACTATACTATACTATACTATACAATACTATACTACTATACTACTATATACCATGACCTTTTTCGACATGCTATACTATGACTTTTTCGACATACTATACTATGACTTTTTTTGACATACTATACTATACTACTATATACCATGACCTTTTTCGACATGCTATACTATGACTTTTTTCAACATGCTATACCATGACTTTTTTGACATACTATACTACCACTACTATACTATACTATACTATACTATACCATGACCTTTTTCGACATGCTATACTATGACTTTTTTTGACATACTATACTACCACTACTATACTATACTATACTACTATATACCATGACCTTTTTCGACATGCTATACTATAACTTTTTCGACATACTATACTATGACTTTTTTTGGCATACTATACTGCCACTACTATACTATACTATACTATACTACTATATACCATGACCTTTTTCGACATGCTATACTACTACTACTATACTATACTATACTACTATATACCATGACCTTTTTCGACTATACCATATCTTTTTTCGACATGCTATATTATCACTTGTTTCGACATGCTATATTATCACATTTTTCAACGTACTATACCATGACATTTTTCGACATGCTATACTATGACATTTTTTGCCATACTAAACCATGACTTTTTTCGACATGTTATACCATATCTTTTTTCGACATGCTATATTATCACATTTTTCGACATACTATACCATGACTTTTTTTCGACATGCTATACTATGACATTTTCGACATACTGTACTATAACCTTTTTCGACATGCTATAATATAACATTTTTCGACATACTATACTACCATCAATTCAATCAATCAATTTTATTTATAAAGCCCAATATCACAAATCACAATTTGCCTCACAGGGCTTTACAGCATACGACATCCCTCTGTCCTTATGACCCTCACAGCGGATAAGGAAAAACTCCCCCCCAAAAAAAACCCTTTAATGGGGAAAAAAAAACGGTAGAAACCTCAGGAAGAGCAACTGAGGAGGGATCCCTCTTCCAGGACGGACAGACGTGCAATAGATGTTGTACAGAACAGATCAGCATAATAAATTAACAGTAATCCGCATGACACAATGAGACAGAGAGAGAGACAGAGAGAGAGATGCAGGACAGACGGTAATGACAGTAGCTTACAACAACATTATTGAAAGTAATAATATTATAGTTATAGTTCTGGCTACTGTGGTACAATATGTTGAAAGTATGTATTAATATCTGGCAGTATACATGTGTGACAATAGTCATATGTGTATAATAACAGTAGAAGTATGACTAATGACTAATGATGGCAGCAGCAGCAGGAGGCATCTGGCAGGACCACGGCAGCAGCACAACCACACACGTCACGCTGTCCAGGCACCGCTGTGATATGAGTTAATCTGAGAGACAGTGGAGCACAAAGGCTCCGGAGAAGAAGCCGAGTTAGTGACATCCAGAATGGCCGAGTTAGCAAGATGCAGTAATAGAATACGAGAGAGAGAGAGAGAAGGAGAGAAGGTGCCCGGTGTATTATAGGGGGGTCCTCCGGCAGACTAGGCCTAAGTCAGCCTAACTAGGGGCTGGTACAGGGCAAGCCTGAGCCAGCCCTAACTATAAGCTTTATCAAAGAGGAAAGTCTTAAGTCTAGTCTTAAATGTGGAGACGGTGTCTGCCTCCCGGACCGTAACAGGAAGATGATTCCACAGGAGAGGAGCCTGATAGCTGAAGGCTCTGGCTCCTGATCTACTTTTGGAGACTTTAGGGACCACGAGTAACCCTGCGTTCTCAGAGCGCAGTGTTCTGGTGGGATAATATGGCACTATGAGCTCTCTAAGATATGACGGAGCTTGACCATTTAGAGCTTTATAAGTTAACAGTAGGATTTTAAATTCAATTCTGGATTTTACAGGGAGCCAGTGCAGAGAAGCTAAAACAGGAGAAATATGATCTTGTTTCTTAGTTCCTGTTAGTACACGTGCTGCTGCATTCTGAGTTAGCTGGAGAGTTTTTAAGGACTTACTAGAGCTACCTGATAATAGAGAGTTACCACTACTATACTATACTAGACTACTATATACCATGACCTTTTTTGACATGCTATACCATGACTTTTTTCGACATGCTATACTACCACTACTATACTATACTATAGTATACCATGACCTTTTTCGACATGCTATACTATGACCTTTTTCGATATACTATACCATGACTTTTTTCGACATGCTATACCATGACTTGTTTCGACATGCTATACTACTTTTTTTGACATGCTATACCATGACCTTTTTCGACATGATATACTATGACTTTTTTCGACATGCTATACCATGACCTTTTTCGACACAATATACTATGACTTTTTTCGACATGCTATATTATCACTTTTTCGACATACTATACTATGACCTTTTTCGACATGCTATAATATGACATTTCTTCGACATACTATACTATGACTTTTTTCGACATGCTATACCATAAAATTTTACGACATGCTATATTATCACTTTTTTCGACATGCTATACTATCACTTTTTTCGACATGCTATACTATGACTTTTTTTGACATGCTATATTATTACTTTTTTTGACATACAATACTGTGACATTCTTGGACATGCTATACTATGACTTTTTTGACATGCTATATACTATGGCATTTTTCCTACATTCTTGGCATTCTATGCTATGACATTTTACGGCTGTTTTGGCATACTATGCTACGACATTTTTCGACACGCTATACTACAGTATTTTTGCCGACGTTTTTGGCATTCTACCCTGTGATATTTTTGGACATGCTATACTTTGACATTTTTGGACATGCTATACTATGGCTTTTTATCGACATGCTACACTATGACTTTTTTTGACATGCTATGCTATGGCATTTTTCAGACGTTTTTGGCATACTATACTATGACATATTCTATGGCTCTCAGCAAACTATGCTCTTGACAGTTTTTTGACATACTATACTATGACATTTTTCATCATATACTTTGAATTTTTTTATGACATTTTGACATACTATATTACATTTTTATTACTTATTTGGGACATTATAATAAGACATGTTTTGACATACTATACTCTTTTTTTTATACTTTTTTTTTCTCATTTGGCGTATTGTGTTTTTTATGACTTTGTTAGTATAATAAGAACAGAATCAAGTAGAATAGAAAGCCTTTAATGTCATTTCATGAGAATACAAGGAAATTACTTGTGACACTCAAGTGATGCATTCCAACAAATAACTTGAAAACAGCTGGTGATCTTTTCTGCATACTTGATGACTCTTTGCAGAGCCTTTTTATCTGCAGCCATGCAGCCTCTACACCACACCAAATTGCAGTATGGACACTCTCAGTGGTTGCCTGGTTGAAAGCCGCCAGCAGCATCTCTTCTCCACTTCTAAGCTTTCTGAGGAAGTGAAGTCTCTGTTAGGTTCATTTGTTGCACAATTTTTCGACATACCATACTATGACATTTTTAAGACATTTTACACATGCTACACTATGATTTTTTTTCGACATGCTACACTATGACTTTTTTCGACATACTATACTTTGACATTTTTTGACATGCTATACTATGGCATTTTTTATGACATTTTTCAACATGTTATCCTATGACTTTTTTCGACATGCTACACTATGACTTTTTCGACATACTATACTTTGACATTTTTCAACATGCTATACTATGACATTTTGTATGACATTTTTCAACATGTTATCCTATGACTTTTTTCGACATGCTACACTATGACATTTTTCGACATGCTATACTATGACATTTTTTATGACATTTTTCAACATGTTATCCTATGACTTTTTTCGACATGCTACACTATGACTTTTTTCGACATACCATACTTTGACATTTTTCGACATGCTATACTATGGCATTTTTTATGACATTTTTCAACATGTTATCCTATGACTTTTTTCGACATGCTACACTGACTTTTTTCGACATGCTATACTATGACATGTTTCGACATGCTATAATATGACTTTTTTCAACATACTATACTATGGCTTTTTTTTTAACGTACTATACTATGACATTTTTCAACATATTATACTGACTTTTTTCGACATGCAATACTATGGCATTTTTCAACATGCTATACTATGATATTTTTCGACATGCTATACTATGACTTTTTTCGACATACTATACTGTGACATTTTTCGACATGCTATAATATGACTTTTTTCAACATACTATACTATGACTTTTTTCGACATCCAATACTATGGCATTTTTCAACATGCTATACTATGATATTTTTCGACATGCTACACTATGACTTTTTTCGACATACTATACTTTGACATTTTTCGACATGCTATACTATGGCATTTTTTATGACATTTTTCAACATGTTATCCTATGACTTTTTTCGACATGCTACACTATGACTTTTTTCGACATACTATACTTTGACATTTTTCGACCTGCTATACTATGACATTTTTCGACATGCTATAATATGACTTTTTTCAACATACTATACTATGGCTTTTTTTTTAAACGTACTATACTATGACATTTTTTGACATACAATACGATGACATTTTTCAACACATTATACTGACTTTTTTCGACATGCAATACTATGGCATTTTTCAACACGCTATATTCAATTCAATTTCAATTCAAATTTATTTATAAAGCCCAATATCACAAATCACAATTTGCCTCACAGGGCTTTACAGCATACGACATCCCTCTGTCCTTATGACCCTCACAGCTGATCAGGAAAAACTCCCCAAAAAAACCCTTTAATGGGGAAAAAAACGGTAGAAACCTCAGGAAGAGCAACTGAGGAGGGATCCCTCTTCCAGGACGGACAGACGTGCAATAGATGTCGTACAGAACAGATCAGCATAATAAATTAACAGTAATCCGCATGACACAATGAGACAGAGAGAGACAGAGAGAGAGAGAGAGAGAGAGAGAGATGCAGGTAATGACAGTAGCTTACAACAACATTATTGAAAGTAATAATATTATAGTTATAGTTCTGGCTACTGTGGTACAATATGTTGAAAGTATGTATTAATATCTGGCAGTATACATGTGTGACAATAGTCATATGTGTATAATAACAGTAGAAGTATGACTAATGACTAATGATGGCAGCAGCAGCAGGAGGCATCTGGCAGGACCACGGCAGCAGCACAACCACACACGTCACACTATCCACACTATCCAGGCACCGCTGCGATACAGGTTAACCTGAGAGACAGTGGAGCACAAAGGCTCCGGAGAAGAAGCCGAGTTAGTGACATCCAGAATGGCCGAGTTAGCAAGATGCAGTAATAGAATACGAGAGAGAGAGAGAGAGAGAGAGAAGGAGAGAAGGTGCCCGGTGTATTATAGGGGGGTCCTCCGGCAGACTAGGCCTAAGTCAGCCTAACTAGGGGCTGGTACAGGGCAAGCCTGAGCCAGCCCTAACTATAAGCTTTATCAAAGAGGAAAGTCTTAAGTCTAGTCTTAAATGTGGAGACGGTGTCTGCCTCCCGGACCGTAACAGGAAGATGATTCCACAGGAGAGGAGCCTGATAGCTGAAGGCTCTGGCTCCTGATCTACTTTTGGAGACTTTAGGGACCACGAGTAACCCTGCGTTCTCAGAGCGCAGTGTTCTGGTGGGATAATATGGCACTATGAGCTCTCTAAGATATGACGGAGCTTGACCATTTAGAGCTTTATAAGTTAACAGTAGGATTTTAAATTCAATTCTGGATTTTACAGGGAGCCAGTGCAGAGAAGCTAAAACAGGAGAAATATGATCTTGTTTCTTAGTTCCTGTTAGTACACGTGCTGCTGCATTCTGAATTAGCTGGAGAGTTTTTAAGGACTTACTAGAGCTACCTGATAATAGAGAGTTACAGTAATCCAGCCTAGAGGTAACAAAAGCGTGGACCAATTTTTCTGCATCTTTTCGGGTCAGGATAGGCCTAATTTTCACAATATTACGCAGATGAAAAAATGCAGTCCGTGAGGTTTGTTTTAAATGAGAATTAAAAGACAAATCTTGATCAAATATTACTCCGAGGTTTCTTACGGTAGTGCTAGAGGCCAGAGCAATGCCATCTAGAGAAACTATGTCATCAGATAAAGAGTCTCTGAGTTGTTTGGGGCCAAGAACAATAACTTCAGTTTTGTCTGAATTTAACATCAGGAAATTGGTGCTCATCCAAGTTTTTATGTCTTTAAGGCAGTTATGGAGTTTAGTTAATTGATTACTTTCTTCTGGCTTCATCAATAAATACAACTGTGTATCATCCACATAACAATGGAAATTTATAGAGTGATTTCTAATGATGTTACCTAAAGGAAGCATATATAGAGTAAATAGGATTGGTCCATGCACAGAACCTTGCGGAACTCCAAAACAAACTTTGGTACGTAAGGATGATTCATTATGAACATCAACAAACTGAAAACGATCAGATAAATAAGATTTAAACCAGCTTAGTGCAGAACTTTTTAGGCCAATTAAGTGATCCAGTCTCTGCAGTAGAATTTGATGGTCAATTGTGTCACTATACTATGACTTTTTTCGACATACTATACTGTGACATTTTTCGACATGCTATAATATGACTTTTTTCAACATACTATGACTTTTTTCGACATGCAATACTATGACATTTTTCGACATGCTATACTATGACTTTTTTTGACATGCTATACTATATTTTTCGACATGCTGTACTATGACATTTTTCAACATGCTATACTATGACATTTTTCGACATGCTATACTATGACTTTTTTCGACATGCTATACTATGATATTTTTCGACATACTATACTATGACATTTTTCAACATGTTATACTATGACATTTTTCGACATGCTATACTATGATATTTTTCGACATACTATACTATGACATTTTTCAACATGTTATACTATGACATTTTTCAACATGCTATACTATGACATGTTTCGACATGCTATACTATGACATTTTTCGACATGCTATACTATATTTTTCGACATACTATACTGTGACATTTTTCAACATGCTGTACTATGACTTTTTTCGACATACTATACTGTGACATTTTTCAACATGCTGTACTATGACATTTTTCGACATGCTATACCATGACATGTTTCGACATACTATACTATGACATTTTTCGACATGCTATATTGTGACTTTTTTAACATACAATACTTTGCCATTTTTCGACATCCTATACTATGACATTTTTTGACATGCTATACTATAACTTTTTTTAAACATACAATACTTTGCCATTTTTCGACATACTATACTATGACATTTTTCGACATGCTATACTATGATTTTTTTTCGACATACTATACTATGACTTTTTTTGACATGCTATACTGTGACATTTTTCGACATGCTATACTATGACATTTTTTTAACATGCAATACTTTGCCATTTTTCGACATACTGTACTATGACATTTTTCGACATGCTATACTATGACTTTTTTCGACATGCTATACTATGACTTTTTTTGACATGCTATACTGTGACCTTTTTCGACATGCTATACTATGACTTTTTTCGACATACTATACTATGACTTTTTTCGACATGCTATACTGTGACCTTTTTCGACATGCTATACTATGACATTTTTTTAACATGCAATACTTTGCCATTTTTCGACATACTGTACTATGACATTTTTTGACATGCTATACTATGACATTTTTCAACATACTATACTATGACTTTTTTCGACATACTTTACGATGATTTTTTTTGACATGCTATACTATGACGTTTATTTACATACTATACTATGACATTTTTTGACATGCTATACTATGACATCTTTTGACATACTATACTATGACATTTTTTGATGCTATACTATGACATTTTTCGACATGCTATACTATGACATTTTTTGACATACTATACTATGACATTTTTCGACATGCTATACTATGACTTTTTTCGACATACTATACTATGACGTTTATCGACATACTATACTATGACTTTTTTCGAGATACTATATTATGACATTTTTCGACATGCTATACTATGACTTTTTTCGACATGCTATACTATGATATTTTTCGACATACTATACTATGACATTTTTCAACATGTTATACTATGACATTTTTCGACATGCTATACTATGATATTTTTCGACATACTATACTATGACATTTTTCAACATGTTATACTATGACATTTTTCAACATGCTATACTATGACATGTTTCGACATGCTATACTATGACATTTTTCGACATGCTATACTATATTTTTCGACATACTATACTGTGACATTTTTCAACATGCTGTACTATGACTTTTTTCGACATACTATACTGTGACATTTTTCAACATGCTGTACTATGACATTTTTCGACATGCTATACCATGACATGTTTCGACATACTATACTATGACATTTTTCGACATGCTATATTGTGACTTTTTTAACATACAATACTTTGCCATTTTTCGACATCCTATACTATGACATTTTTTGACATGCTATACTATAACTTTTTTTAAACATACAATACTTTGCCATTTTTCGACATACTATACTATGACATTTTTCGACATGCTATACTATGATTTTTTTTCGACATACTATACTATGACTTTTTTTGACATGCTATACTGTGACATTTTTCGACATGCTATACTATGACATTTTTTTAACATGCAATACTTTGCCATTTTTCGACATACTGTACTATGACATTTTTCGACATGCTATACTATGACTTTTTTCGACATGCTATACTATGACTTTTTTTGACATGCTATACTGTGACCTTTTTCGACATGCTATACTATGACTTTTTTCGACATACTATACTATGACTTTTTTCGACATGCTATACTGTGACCTTTTTCGACATGCTATACTATGACATTTTTTTAACATGCAATACTTTGCCATTTTTCGACATACTGTACTATGACATTTTTTGACATGCTATACTATGACATTTTTCAACATACTATACTATGACTTTTTTCGACATACTTTACGATGATTTTTTTTGACATGCTATACTATGACGTTTATTTACATACTATACTATGACATTTTTTGACATGCTATACTATGACATCTTTTGACATACTATACTATGACATTTTTTGATGCTATACTATGACATTTTTCGACATGCTATACTATGACATTTTTTGACATACTATACTATGACATTTTTCGACATGCTATACTATGACTTTTTTCGACATACTATACTATGACGTTTATCGACATACTATACTATGACTTTTTTCGAGATACTATATTATGACATTTTTCGACATGCTATACTATGACTTTTTTCGACATACTATACTATGACGTTTATCGACATACTATACTATGACTTTTTCCGAGATACTATATTATGACATTTTTCGACATGCTATACTATGACATTTTTTTGACATACTATACTATGATTTTTTTCGACATACTTTACGATGATTTTTTTTTACATACTATACTATGACATTTTTCGATGCTATACTATGACATTTTTTGACATACTATACTATGACATTTTTCGACATGCTATACTGTGACATTTTTTGACATACTATACTATGATGTTTATCGACATACTATACTATGACTTTTTTCGAGATACTATATTATGACATTTTTCGACATGCTATACTATGACATTTTTCGAAATGCTATACTATGACTTTTTTCGATATACTATACTATGACGTTTATCAACATACTATACTATGACTTTTTTCGAGATACTATATTATGACATGTTTCAACATGCTATACTATGACATTTTTTGACATACTATACTATGTTTATCGACATACTATACTATGACTTTTTTCGACATACTTTACGATGATTTTTTTTTTGACATGCTATGACGTTTATTTACATACTATACTATGACTTTTTTCGACATAACTATATTATGACTTTTTTCGACATGCTATACTATGACCTTTTTCGACATGCTATACTATGACATTTTTTTAACATACAATACTTTGCCATTTTTCGACATACTGTACTATGACATTTTTCGACATGCTATCCTATGACGTTTTTCGACATGCTATAGTATGACATTTTTCAATGCTATACTATGACATTTTTCGACATGCTATACTATGACATTTTTCGACATGCTATACTGACTTTTTTGACATGCTATACTATGACATTTTTCAACATGCTATACTGACATTTTTCGACATACTATACTATGACTTTTTTTGAGATACTATATTATGACATTTTTCGACATGCTATACCATGACATTTTTGACATACTATACTGTTTATCCACATACTATACTATGACTTTTTTCGACATACTTTACGATGATTTTTTTTGACATGCTATACTATGACGTTTATTTACATACTATACTATGACATTTTTCGACATACTATACTATGACTTTTTTCGACATGCTATACTGACTTTTTTCGACATGCTATACTGACTTTTTTGACATGCTATACTATGACATTTTTCGACATGCTATAATATGACATTGACATACTATACGATTACATTTTTCAACATTCTAAACTAAAACATTTTTGACACAGTATTCTGACTTTTTTCGACATACTGTATACTATGACATTTTGTAACATACAATATTTTGACATTTTTTTAACATGCTATAGTATGACATTTTGATGTCAAAAAATTATCATAGTGTGTATCATAGTATTACTCACTTAAACACATTGTGTTTGTCCTTGATCTCCAACAAATTACTTGGATGTGTTTCCTCCCTTATAAAACATTCATAAAGCTAATTGTAATTTCTTTAAATCCAGCATTATGTATTTTAATGTTTACCAGCTGCAGATGTCGTCTCCTGTCTTGTAGTCGCTGGCACATTGCAGCACATCTGTCACCTGTACATCAGTTGAATAATGTGAAAGTTTTGGCAGGAATGTGTCCTTGTGTATCTGAGTACATCTTCATCCTCTGTTTCTCTGTCTCTTCTAGCGGACGCTTCCTCAGCATTATACTGAAAATAGAAGAAATGCTTCACAGTTGGTTTCCTCACATCAGACCAAACCTGACTGTGACAGACGACTGCACTCCGGCCAAAAGGCAAAAGGTAAAGATGTTCAAAATAATACAAGCACACGAAACACAATTCTGATAACTGATTGATAATTTCAGCAGCGTTTAAAACAAAACTTCACAGCTTCTTGGACTGTAAATATTCCTTTGAGGACATTTCATAGATGATTAATGGAGACTGAAATATGTCGATCAGTCTGGGAGGAAAGTAGTCATTGAAAAATAAACTGCTGCACAGTGAAGTTTATGTGTTGTTTATGGAGTGTGTCAGCTGGGAGGGATGTGGCTCTCATGGTAAGAGGAGAGTCAGATTATGTAACAGAATCCTGGAAGAGGACAGCTAAAGTATTAATGTGTTTTTACTGGAGATGATTTCATCGTTTCATAAGAAGAGTACAGGTCACATAATGAGGGGGAAACCAGAGCGGCCTCGCACAAAGAATGTGCTGAATAAATCCACATTTGGAGACAGAGGATGTCGTGGGATTCACAGAATACAAACCAAACAAAGAGTCAGATTCCTGCTCCTCTCAGTTTCACAGTTGTGGCTAAAAATGGCCTGTCGGTCTCAGAGTCACCAAAAATACATGGTGTTTTCTTGGAACAGGTTTTTTAGAGATTTTGCTGAAACACAGGAAGGCTGCAAACCTCAAGGTCACTCACTGTGTCCTCAGCCAAACTAATCATCATGTCCGCTGATTGGAGGACATCAGACGCAGTCTGACATCCGAATCTCACCACAGACTTTTAACTGAATAGGCAGGTGACTGACACTGGCTCGTATGTAACAAGCGTCTCAGAGGAGAAAGCGTTTCCTAACTGGCAGGAAATTCTGAGTGATGTGTTTTTGGTCCAGTTATCTGTGGGAAATGGACGCTGCTTGTCTGGAGAGACGACTCTACTTTTAGTACACTAACAGTGAAGAAAAGGGAGTTCTCACACACTGTCCCTTCACTTACATTAACGTTATTAGATAAACAATATTTTGCTCGTCAGACAAAACACAGAAAACTTGAAAATATATTTAAGGGTTGAGGGGAAAATCGATACAGCATAGTATCCTGATATTTTGTGTGGCAATATCATAAGTATAAGTATTGTTTTTATTACATAAATTATTAATATTACAAATACAAATTAAACTTTTGGTAGCCGACTGGAATTATAAACTGCTGTTGCTTTTTCTGTCCACTAGATACATTTTGCTGCAAATAAAATGATTGAAGTGAGATGAACAAAGTGAAAACTTTATTTTCAGTTTAAAAAAAGGTAGATTGCAATTTATCCCAGGAGTAATATCATATCATGATTTCAGTATCGTGATAATATCGTATCATGGATCCTCTGGTGATTCCCACCCTGATACATATCAGTATCAGCTACTGAGGGTTTTTTTCCCTACAATCAGGCTCCACCTCACCATCTGCGTCGCCAATTTCCTGTTGCCAAAATGTTGGTAAGCATGGGTCAGAGTTTCTCCCATCAAGTCTGTTTTCATACGTCAACTTTTTACAGGCCTCTTTTTGTGTGTACGCAGTGTTTGTGAGACTCCTGCTGATTGAAACCAGTAAAAACACGAATAATAAGACTAAATGAATAAAGACGTTTCATGTTAAAAAAAGAAACGAATGTCTCCTTCTAGAGCCAGCGTTTGGTTTGTCCATTCTGGGCTACTGTAGAAACATGGTGATCTCTGTAGACGAGGATCTGCTCCCTGGAGGACATTAACAGAAATAAAAGTCTGCAGTTGACAGGAGATGTGACTGAAGGGAGGAGTGAGACGGTGGAAGGGAGGAGTGAGACAGTGAGACGGTGCAAGAGAGGAGTGAGACAGTGAGACAGTGGAGGAGAGGAGTGAGACAGTGAGACAGTGGAGGAGAGGAGAGGAGTGAGACAGTGAGGCAGTGGAAGAGAGGAGTGAGACAGTGAGGCAGTGGAAGAGAGGAGTGAGACAGTGAGGCAGTGGAAGAGAGGAGTGAGACAGTGAGGCAGTGGAAGAGAGGAGTGAGACGGTGGAAAATCATGCAACGTGTGCAATAAGAGACATGTAATAATAATGAGACTGGAAACAGGTCATGTGTCGTCTCAGTGTTGGAACAATAACAGCGTGTTGATAATTCTCATTATAAATTGAAGCTCTTTGTTTAATGTGTTGTGACTGTGATGATGATGTCATCTCCTGTTTCCTCTGCAGCAGCATCACAGCAGTGCCTCCCCTCCTCCACCCTCTCCGGTGTCGCTCTGCTCCTCCGACTCCTCCACTCACCTCAAGTGGCTCCACACGTCCCCCATCTGCTCCCTGAAGACGCCTCAGTCCATGCTCACCCAACCCGCCTCCTTCGCTTCCCCTCCGCCCACACGCTGCAACCAGGAAGTGACCCAGGACAACTCCGTCTCCTCCAGCACTGACTCATACTCAGTGCCCCTGCGACGTCGTCTGGGTGCTGAGCTGCGCCTCAGCCGAGGGCCGCTGCCCTACAAGATCAGCTCGCCGTGTCTGGAGAGACTCCTGCAGGCGAAGGAGAGCATCATCACGCCGAGGACGGTGGGAGACGGAGGCTGGTTGTGTTGAGAGAGAATGCTGGAGGTCAGCGGCTGATCTGGGGTCAGATCAGGCGGGATCTCATCACTCCAGCTTCCACAGGAGAAACTACAAGGCCTTAAAAAAACGCATGTTTCAACGTCTTCTACATCTTTTTTATTTTGACTCTGCAGCTGAGGTGGCGTTCGCTCCGACCTCAGGTTCTCCAGCAGGAAGTGACGCAGACGGGGCCTCGGCTGGAACCACTGGTGTTGATGACGGCTGACTTTCAGGACACTTTGAAAGCAGCCGTGTGTGCGAGGACATGTCAAAGCTCTCGGTGGAGTTTCCACTAATATTGCAGTTGGACGGAGTTCATGTTGTAACGAGGTCACAGGTTTAAACGATGATGGCAGACTGAGCGAACATGAGTCAGGAGCTCTGAGGTTCTTCTGAGAACACGGATCAAATCTGACTGAAGACACATGAACATCTGGAGAACCTGAACACTGACACTGTTTGATCTGCTCCTCTTTAGGTTTTAATGACTCTTCTACCTCACTCTGACATCACCAGTCTGACCGCACAGCTGCCACCGCTGTTCGGTAACAACACCAGAACTCTGACAGGAGCAGAGAACAGCAGCGTTCCTTTCAGATATAAGAAGGTCTAATATTGTTTTCCAGTACTGAGATATATCAGGATGTGGCAGAGTCAGATTTAAATGAGCTTAAATCTACAGTTTGTTTTTCAGAGCGATTGTAAAGGTTTCATCAGCACAGAACGATTTGATCTGAAACTTTGATCGAGCTCCTGGTTTTCATTGATCGATCAGTTTGCCTTCAGGCTGGTGAACATTCAGGACGTCAGTGACAGTAAATAAACGGTGACAGTGCCTGTGAACATTCAGATTTGAGTGCTGTTATGAAACCCAACAGTCACAGGGACCCCAGAACCCCCGACACAGTTTCAAAGAGAGGTTTGGATTTTGAATTAATGTCAATACGACACTCACTGGACTCAGAGGGAGTTATCTGTCGCTGTTATCTTTTAATTTGTCTCCACACGAGCTGCAAAGAGATTCTGTCTCAGTGTCCTTGTGTTGTGTGAGAGGAATACGTCGCCCCCTTCAGCTTCTTGTTTTTGGCTGATCCAGCCTGTTAAATCAGTGACAGCTTTCAGATCTGGATTGTGTGGTTAATGTGCTAACTGGCTAACTAGTGTCAAGACGCTGTTCCTGTTCCCCGTTTTGAATGACAACTAAAGACGACCGCCGTCTGCTGGTGTGGAGTTATTTCCTGTCACACAGGTGCAGAAGCACGAGCCGGCTGGCTGTCAGCTGTGGTCTTTGCAGTGTGTTAACATGCAACTTTTGGGCCGAGACACAGGCGACATGAAGCGACAGTTTTCATCGCCGCTACTTTAAAGTCCATTTGGTGCATCTGGACGACAGCAACCACTGCGTGACTGAGTATTTTTACGCTTCAAGTCTATTCTCTTCTGTTTTACACGTGGAACAACAGCGGGTGTTTCACTCTGGGCGCTGCCAAAACACAGGTGGCCTACACTCAGTACTGCCCCTGAACGCCTCCTGTAGACAGTGTGTTTGTTCAAATTAAAAAGTGACACCTGTCACAGCGACTGATGACTCTTTAAAGTCCGTGTGAGTGTAGTATGAAGACAGAACTTAAAGTCCAGACGTGTCCGACATGAGCAGCCGCTCTGACCTTTATGTACATAGTGGATTTTTTTTCTTCATGGTTTTGTTCTCTCTGAGGAGATGGCCTTTGTCATATTTTGTACTTCTGATAATAAATAAATGTGATGTTTGCTTTCTGACAGGAAATCAGTGTCTGTCGTTAATCACCAAACTGACAACACATCAATTCTGCAGCATTTATTGTTGTTTTTTTTGTATGCTTCAGGGAAACTCGGCGTCGGCAATGAAAACAATAAATATGGATATTATGCAAAACATTTTCCTAATGAAGCATTTTACACAATGTACAATATTCTTTTTTTCCTCCAGCGCTCGCCTGAATATTCTATACACATTTCCAAACAAATAAACAAACCTCCATGCAGAAACCCTGAAAATGGGATGTGGAGTAATGAGCAAAAAAAAAAAACAAAAAACAAAACACTAAATGCACTTCTCGTGTGGATTTTTGTGTCATTTAAAAACTGCTAATAAACCACGAGGAGAAATGAAATCTGTGCCGTTTGAAATACATAAAATGATTTAAAAAGTGGCCCGTCAGCTCAGGAGTTCCCTACGACTGGTGCACTGATGACCAAGCATCTGTGTGTGTGTGTATGTGTCTGTGTGTGTATGTGTCTGTGTGTGCGTGTGTATTCTCGTACAGTCCATGTGTGTGTGTTCAGATAAAGTCCGTGTGGCTGCTTGTTGTTTATTCATGTGTGCGTGTGAAGTGCCTGTGTCAGTAGTCCGTGTCGGAGCCCTCCGCGTTGTCCACGTTTCTGGAGAGCATGTAGTTGTCCATGTCGATGGAGCGGCAGTTGTTGATGGCGTAACGCAGCCGCTCCGCCATGACGGCCTGGCTGGAGTACGGAGGCAGACGCAGCTGGAAGAAGCAGGTCTGAGAGGTCGGCAGGCTGTCGTACGGCTGCAGAGGATAAAAACACACACAGAGGTACAAACAGTTATCGACTGATGTAAAGGCTGTCCTGATAGACAAATGGTTTCCTGTCTCTGCTCCGTCATATCAGATATGAAAAGGCAACGAAATGCCAAAAAATAATCCTAAAAGAAAAACTATAACTACAGATGTGAATGAGTCTCTGTGTAAAACCTGTTCTTGAGTGAATTAAGACACAATTCAAATATAAACTGGCCGTATTGTTGACCAACACGCAGCAGGTTAACGTCTTCGTCTTCACTCACCCTGTCCACCTTCATGATCTGAAACCTCTGAGAGATGTCGGCCGTGTTGGCGGGCAGCCTGGAGCGTCCAGAGACGAAGCGCATGAAGAGGACTCGCTCCTCGTTGGAGAATTCCTCCAGCGTCTGCCAGAACCACTGCACCAGGGAGTGCTGCTCATCCACCTCTCTGTAGCGCACCACCTTCTTCAGCACGTCGCAGCAGATCTCCGGCATGCCGCACACCATCTGCTCCAGCTGCTTGGCCGTCAGCAGGGAGAGCAGCGGCACGGGCACGATCCACGACATGCCCTCACGCACCGCCGCCACCTGACGGAGGAGCAGGGACAGGACAGGGGTTAATGTTTGAGCTCAGGGTGGAGGATGAATGTTCTCCTGACTCATCACTTCACTCACATTACAAAAAGACATAAAACCCTTTATGATGAACACACAGAGAGTTGGTTCTTTTCGTCTCTGAGTTTTCAAAGGAGCTGAACAGAAATTTGTTTCAGGTATAAATATATGCACAAAAATGTTGCCTTCATTCTGAAAAATAATATTCCTACGAAGCTGTTGACACGACCAATGAAGATCAATGTTCCACTAATATTCCTGTTTCCGTGCAGTCGTGTGTCCTCTGATTGTTATTTCATAATGACACAGACGTGTAGTCATGCTCTGCAGCGCTCACATCACACACACTGGGTGCGGTTACATGATGGCTTCTCATTCGGAATGAAATAAATCTGAATGAAATCATTCGGAATTAAAGTCTTTCCAGGTAGTTTACATGAGAAATATTCATTCTGAATGAGGGTTTACACGGAGATCAGTTCAATCGCCTTTATTCAGGTCTGCGCAAGGTTTGGGGCAGGGAAGGTTTCTGATTGGATAGGGGGCGGGGCAGATGTTACGTGTTTACGTTTACCAAAAGAAAACACTGTAGTCCTCGCT
Source organism: Epinephelus lanceolatus (assembly GCF_041903045.1). Lineage (NCBI taxonomy): Eukaryota > Metazoa > Chordata > Actinopteri > Perciformes > Serranidae > Epinephelus > Epinephelus lanceolatus. The sequence goes on along the minus strand of NC_135735.1, from coordinate 2,162,576 downwards.
CCGGATAACAAGATGCTTGACGCCGCCGTTCTTAGTGCCTTTTTCAGGCTTGTTTTGCTTATATTCTTGAAGCAGCAGTACGACAACAACCTTGTTCTGCTAATGCTTCGTCTGTTGAGGAGGAGAAGGGAGGTAGAAGGTCGAAGAAGGGAGATAGAAGACCGTGCTGTGGAGAATGGAAACCGGTGAGTGCAACGAGTCCGACTGCTCTATCTCAGCCCGTTGCTATGCGCGCTATATACGTCATGGCGCCAGAAGGCCAAGGAAACGAGCATGTGCAGAAAGACCGGAATGAACTTAAAGAGGAATGAGTGTATACAAGTGTGAGAAATTCTTTCACTCGGAATGACAAACGGAATAAACCACCCCCTTTAATCGGATTTAATTTTCAATCGGAATGACCACTTTTAATCGGAATGGCCTTTCATTCCAATTAAAAGTGGAATTACACTGTCCATGTAAACGTACTGACTGTTCACGTACCTGTCGATCGATCTCATGCAGCCGGTACTCGATGGCTCTTTCCACGTACTCCTTCCTGTTGGAGAAAGTGAGCGGGATGCTGTTTCCTCCAGGGATGATGGGAACCATCTTTCCATCTGCACTCTGCCCGACAAACGAATCCAGAGGAATCATCTGAAACACAGAACACACAGAATAATTAGTTCATTTAACTGTGCTGACGTTAGATGTGTTAGTGTCTCTGTGTCCACACAGCGTCTCTTTCTTTAAGTGGTTCCCAGTGAGGAGAGAGTTTATATGGCCACATGCAGCCACCTGGAGAGAAAGCGCCACGCTCAGTCTTTTTTTTTTTTTTTTCCCAGAGCACTTAGTCTTTTTTGTGCTTTAATTTCTATCTGTTATCAACTCACTGACCTGACAAACAACAGATTATAATGTTCAGCAATGATCAAAAGTGTTAATACTTTTATAATTTCAGCTCGATGGTGATATTAATCATGTGTCTTTTTTCTATCTTTTAAAGTGGAAAAGAACTTTTCAGCTCCCTCAACTCTAAACGCTGACACTGTCATTATTCTGTAGCATCACATTCTGCAAACAGCATTTGCTTCATAACGACAATCTAAAGCTTTTCCCACTTTGTTAATTGTGACCCAGCTGTGACTGTACTACAGGAGACATTTACAGTTGGACTCTGATGAACAAACTGTGTCACAGACACTGATTCTAAATCACCTCAAATCTATTTTGGCTTCTCTGTAATGATGTTTCTTGGTACTCCTCAGCAGATCTTAACACTGATACTGAATATCTACAATGAGCTTTATCAGCGTGGCAGATTTACTGGTCTCTGGTCAGTACTTTCTCTCTGTTGTCAAACAAAACCAGAGAACCATAAAAGTTACATGGAAATGTTCGATGTTCATCCAGAGCGGTTCTCCTCAGCAGCTCTGCCATGTTTCCCTGAACTGCTCTGTAGAAGCTTCCTGTGAATCAAGAACGATTCAACAGATCGGCTTCAGAAACTGAAATGGATCTCGTCATTTCTTCACTGTCCTGGAAGCAACGACAGACCATAATAATAATATGATGGTAAGACATCTGAGAGCTCATCTGGCAGAGTTCAGACCAAAGCCAACAGAGCAGCAGATTCTCTCCCACTCTCCCTCCTTCATGCCAAAGCAGCAGATGCAGCCCGTTCCTCTCCCCTCCTCCCTCGGCCTGGCTGATGGAGCCGGTGCCATGGCTCCAACTCCCCTCCTCCCTCGGCCTGGCTGATGGACCCCCCCCCCCTCCTCCCGCGGCCTGGCTGATGGAGCCGGTGTCGTAGCTCCAAACCCCCCCTCCTCTCCTCTCAGAGTCTGGGAGCGGGGCCAAGTCTCTGGCAGGCAGGATATGCTGCATCAACAGCGGCCCTGGCATTCCTGCAGGCTGGGGCTTACAGTGCAGGGTTGTGTCAGGTTGTTTGGACAGAAGAGGGGCTCTCTGTGGGGTCTGGCTGCTGGTGGTGGTGGGGTCTGTGTATCAGTGCTGGTCTGGGCCTCGGTCCTGCTGAGGCTTTATCAGCTCTGGGAGAGAGGACAGTGTGGACCGGAGCAGGAGGAGAGGCAGAGCTGCAGGTCTTTGTGCTTCAGACTGGTTGCAGAAACATCACTGTCACTGTGCTCTCGGCCAGTTTGATTCAGGGAGCGTTTGGTTGGTTCACGTTGGACCCTGTCAGCTATAAACAGGATTAACCCTGCTGGCTCCTGTTAGCACTCACTGGGCGTGGTGCTGCCACGGTATGTGACATCATGCGAACCTTGTTCTGGTCTGTGACGGTCCAGTCGGGCTCTGGGAATCAAAAACAGGCCGGTGAGGCTTTCTAGCAGCACGCGTGTGATTCTGATGAATCAAACGTTCACATGGCGGAGGAGGTAAACATGCTGCCCGCGCTGTCAAAACAATTATCAGTCACTCTGTGAGCCTATAAGATGTTAATGATGACTTTGTGCTGTTGGAGGATCACATTAAACACAGAGTGATGAGGTGAGGGTGGATGGGAGGGTGGAGGCTCTGTGTTTAACTGGTATTTACTGCTGAGGTGGAGCGACACTGATTCAGTTTTATATGCAATAAAATCTGATTCATGAATCTCATTCTCCGTCATAAATCCAGTCTGTGTGTGCAGATGTGATGTTTGACTTTCTGTACATTTCCTTTAAACCATATTTCTAATATAAGATATTTTTAACTGACATGAAATCAGAGAGATACTTTAATTTCTCTCTCCTCTATGAACCTGCCTTTCTAAGGTCAGGTGACGTGACGACAGAGGAGATAAAAATCTTTTAGAGATGTTTAAATACCACTCACACTGAGCTATCTATTCTTTCATATCTGGGTCTATTAGACTCCTGTTTTCTTTCCTTAAATGAAATGTAATGATTAAATGATATATTTTGGTGGTTTGAGTTGAAGGTGTGAGAAAGAATAGTATCAGTAACATTGTTAACACTGTGCTACATTACAGAGAAATACAAACCGTACTAATGAACCTTCATTAATATAGGCCTATATTTTATCTCCAAGTGCACGTCACACACTGAGCGAGCCGCCTGTTAATGACGCTGTGGGCTAATGGGCATGTAGCTACTTCCATGTTTCAGATGATACGTCATGTTTGTAGTCGACCAATGAAGATGAGTTTACATATCACCTTGGGTTGAAGTAGGGTGTAGAATTTAGTGACACCTCTCTTCTCCTATTGTTTGTGATGCAGACGTAAAGCTCTGAGCAGCCCTACGCTAAAATGATCAACCACAGAGTGATTACCTACAGAAGAAAGTAAAACATCTGCCAGCTGTGATTGGTTGGTCCTCATCACATGACACGCAGTGTGCACTGCTGCATTCCAAAAGTTGAACTGTGTTTAACTATCAGCTGTTGGACCCTAAAAAATAAGCTCTTGGGATTGCTTGTGCACCATGACGGCATCACTCTTGCTTTTGAGCACACCTTCCACGTGTCTACAGTGACAACGATGAACATGAGGACACAAAAACGCAGCATGTGTATGGACCCTCAGACAGGAAATGTATTTAACTGCAGTAAAAAATGAAACTGATATTTCTGTGACAACTGAAGTCTGATAATTACGTTGAAGTATCTTGATTTATTTTATTTACCTCAACAGACTGTTGATGTTTTATATCTTAAAACAGTTTCTCAATTGATTTTCCAGTTCATTTACTAAAATATAAAATCAAATATACAATCACTTCACCCACTCACACATTCCATAAAACAATGTGAAAACCCACAACCTACAAACTGTGACCATCGTCACCTTCACATGAGAATCAAAAATGTTTCCCACCTCATGGAAATTCTCCTCGGTGATGCCGCTGTCTTCAATGTGAAGAATGCTTTTGAGCGTCTGCACATAAAGGAGGTCGACCTCCTCCAGGTCCTCCAGCAGCAGGGGGATGCAGCACAGCTGTTTCCACACCAGCGGAGCCAGGTGGAGGTCCAGGGGCTTCTTGGTGCGGATGGCCACGCCCATCAGGATGCCCAGGAACTTAAACTGGAGCATGTGCTCGTCCAGGCAGGCAGACGGGTTCAGGAGGAATCTGCACAGATATATTGTTGGATTTATATTTGTTATCACACAAATGAGTTTAAGACGTAGAGTCAGGTCAGGCACTGAGCGCTCTGATGGAGCTGGAGGTTTGAGGACATCTTAATTACTTACATAAATGATTATGTGTACATGTTTCGAGGACATAAACTGCATTTGGACTGTTGACTGTGCTACAGGAGAATTTTGAGACATTGTTTGTCCTGATGTTGTAACACTGTTTTGCTGCTGTAGAGTGAAAACACTTTTGAAAGCTCAGTTCACCCTGAACATAAATAAACTGTCATCCAACATAATGAGCTGAAACTGGACAGTAATCTATAAAGATATAACACTCTGGGGCTTCAGTAACAATATTTCAGTATGTTTAACTTCATGAATATGACAGGTTTTGTTCTTGTATCCTACAGTTTATCTTGAAAATCTAATTAAAGCTGCAGTTTTCACAACAGGGGGTGAAGCTTTGTGTGGAGCTGATTTGTTTGACTCAATGTTTCAGGGAGTTTCTGTCAGAGGTCTGTATAGGGAGGAGCTGAGAGACAAACTGACCTTGACAAAGTTACAAAGATAAAAGGGACGGCTGCAAAAGATCAACGTGCCACAGGGCTGCAGCCCACGAACCCACAAAGTCAGAAAATCTGATATATTTTACATTAAATGAAATAATAAAAAGAATCTGTCTTTGTTTATTTATTTTCTCCAAACCAAAGAACATCACGATCCCGTGCTGTTTGTTTCTTTTATCAGCACTGGAGTGAAGCGATGCATTAACAAACTGCCAGAAGTAAGTTCTCATCAGTATCATCCTTCAAAAGTAATGTCATAAAGACAGATGTGTTCTTGGCTCAGGTCCTGATCACACAGAGAGCGTTTCAGCAGCTGGAGGCTTTTTTGAAATTGTTTTTAATGAGAATGACTTTTGCTCGCTGTTTTTGTGCTGCTACGCGCCTCGTGTTTTGGCGCTCTGGGTGCCTGCTGTTTTGGCCACAGCGCTTTGAACTACTCGAACTGAAAACACTTAAACTCAGAGCAGAAAAGAGCCCCTCCGTCATCTTTGTTTTTTTTTCCATTGTCCAATGGGATGATTTGAGAGGCGGGGCTTCTGTGGTTGTCACGACACGCTCGGCAGGACCAATGGACTTCCTGTAGTTTGTTCTCATTTTTGTTTTGCTAGGCCTGATGATAGACAGCAGGTTGTCAAACTGCCCCTGAGTCGTCCTAAAATCTGCCTGTAAACGTCCATGATGGAGGAGAAGCTCCTGGACCAACTGGTGGTACTCCCCATGATCCAGCTTCTTTTTTAGGGTCTCATGTACCCACACAGATCTCTGTTTATCTGCTGACAGCCTCTCACCCTCAACCAGAGCTACAGACAGCACCCTCTGCCTCAACATGGCAGCAGCTACACACTGATTACTGCAGGATACATACAATAAATAAATGCTAGATTGATTACATGGGTATGTTAGGATAAGGAGGTGGCAAAAACCAAAAAGGTGCATCAGGTGTGTTTCCTTGTTTCCTTACCTGTCTCTGTTGTAGCCGACCTCTGCTGTGGCGTTGGGTGAGGGGATGAGCAGGTCGACCACTCCCGTCTCCAACTCCTACAAACATGTTTACAGAACAATCATTAATAAATACCTCTGTATGCTGACACATCCAATCACAGCCTGGCTTCTCAAGAGTAACTGTGACAAACAGGACAGGTGTGTCTGTACCTGACACATCTCTGTGATGGTGTCATCAAAGACCCCTCCGGCGTCATCAGCCCCCTCGCCTACAAGTTTGACCTTCCAGGCTCTGGAGGGCAGTCGGAGGTCCGAGGCGTTCAGCTTCACAACCTGACGAGCGATCTGTACGAAGATGGGTTTACATTTCCGTCCTCTGCAGAGAGTTCACGTCCAAAAGAGGAAAAAGGAACAATGAGTTAAACCTATTGAAGCAACACGTCAGAAGCTTTTCATTGACCTACAGGATTGTGCAAAACTAAGAAAAGCTCCAACCATGATATACGAGGGATAATGCAAACAAGGTGTCCATCTTGGAAACCTCATCGGACATTATCCCTTACATGTGTGTGTGTGTATGTGTGTGGGTATTCAAACTGGGGAACGTCTGTATTATGGAGTACTGACCGTGTGGAGATCCGTTTGACGGTGATCTGGGGGCCGTAGTTTTTACCCTGCACCATGGTCTTACCGATGGAGCGCACCATGGGCAGAGTGTACACTCTGGGGGCCAGCAGGGGCCTCAGCTGGCCCTGAACGATCCCCCAGGTACCAGCGTTATAGTGGGACGTACAGCTCTGCAGAGGAACATTTACTATCATTACCTTCTCAGACACAATGTGTGAAATACATTTTACTGCCTTACATATGTGAAGCTTAGTTCCTTTCTTTTATTAAAAATGTTCAGTTTGACATTTCATGAAATCTGCACAAGTGTGATGGAGAAATACATTTTTATTACGTCCTAATTTATTGCCACCAATACCATGTGCTCAGAGCAAAGACACCCTGATCAGTGTTTGAAGATCGGTATTAAATTCTACAATGACCCTGAATCTTTGATGAGCTCCTCACTGCCTCCTCTGTTCCTACCTGGTTGTTGGGGCTGAGGTTGAGCAGCCTCCACGAGGAGTACATGAGGTCAGAGAAGTGGTAGAGGAGTCGCAGTCGAGCCCTCACCGCCTCGATGCTGACCTCTTTCAGCCCGCTGTACTGAGGAGGCACCGCCACAGGGAGACCCAGCTGGAGAGGAACCGATGAGCCTGAGGAGGTGAAGGAGGAGAGAGTGAGACACATTGACCATGAGGAAGAGAGGAGGACAGAGCAGGAGTTTGTTATAAGAAAATTATATTTGCAAATGCAACAAAATGTAACTTGGCCTTCATAAATCACACTGAACACACAGCTCTGAACGCAGCAGGTAAAAAGTATATTTGTGGTATTTTTAGTATAAAAATTACTTGTTAAAAAAAAAAAAGCGTAAACACTAAACATAAAACTTAAAAAGAAATTTGTTTTGTTTTGAGACCTCAAATATGGATTCCACCTAAGTTATGTCACATTTTACGATGTATATTTTTTTTACATCTCATGAATAAAGTCCTTTGACACATGAAGACTGAGCAGCATTCAAACAACAACACATTAAATTCCTCAGTGTTTGTTCACCAAACGACGGCGGTGCCTCGTCTGACAACAATGTGCCTCACTCAGGTATTTACTACACATCCAGCAGCTCTGCAGGAAATCTGACCTCTAGGGTAAAGTGTCTGCCTGTTAGACAGCAGCGCCATGACAGTGTGTATGTGTGTGTGCGTGTGTGTCTAACCTGGCGCTCGAGGCGGCACACAGGGAGCCGTCCATGCAGCGCTGTGGCAGCGTCCAGCAGAGATCTGGTGAATGTTTTTACCCTGCAGCGCCGTCGCCACTGTCGGTTCTCTGACGTGGTTGGTGTGTCCCAGACCAAGCTGCACGGCAAAGATACAGCTCAAAGTTACAGGAAGTAATAATTTATAGTAACTTATCTCCCAAATTAAACATCATTTAATCATTTAAAATAAGAGAAAAGTGTGTATTTAAACTGCTGGAACATTTTAGAAGGAAAACAAAGCACAAAGAAACATTTGTAAATGTTCACTGATTTCAGTCATTAAATACAGATCAGCTCAAAGGTCGACTCCATCTGCATTTTGTTTTTAATGGAAACACCCACTTAGCTGGTTAGAGTGCTGATATTAATGATGATAACTGAACATGTTAATTTGGACTTTTAGAAGAGGGGTCGTTTGAGTGCTTCTCCCTGGTCAGTGTAATATCCTCCCTTTAAATCTAGAATAACAAGATGCACTTTTTCAACTTGTTGATCACGGCACCAGATTGTGATCCGATGGATGAACTGTGCTCCATTTCTGTTTCACTGAATGTCACTGTTACTGTATAACATGACCGTCCAGACTGACTGACAACCTATCAGTGTGTGTGTGTGTGTGTGTGTGTGTGTGTGTGTGTGTGCGTGCGTCAGCAGGTTACCTGGCCCTCAGAGTTGCTGCCCCAGGTGTAAACCTCTCCCGTGGAGGAGAGCACCAGAGTGTGTTCAGCTCCCACAGCCACGTCCTGGATGTGGATCCCCGCCAGAGCCGGCACCAGCTGAGGTCGGTTGTGGTTCCTGGCTCGACCTTCTGGCAGACCTATAAGGCGGTCTGACGACAGGGGAGAGGAAAAATATTTTAATATGTTTAAGACAAAAAACAACAACACACAAATCACAAATCATCTCAACCTCAACATGACCTTTATTGTGAAAACACAGCAGTTATGTTGTTTACAAAAAACGTTTTATATAATCAGGGAACATGGAAAAACATTAATAAAAACCAAAGCTGCCCAAATATAACTATGAATATAATAACAATCATTATTAAAGCTGAATCTGCTGATTATTTTCTCAGTTGATTGTTGAGTGTAAAAACGTTAGATAATAGTGAAAACGCAAAACTAAATACACTGAAATCCGATTTTATAACTGACCAACAGTGTAGAACCCAAAATATTCACTTAAGAATGATACAAACCAACAAACAGCAGAAAGTCATCACATATCAGAAGAAAAGTTTTGCCAAAAAGGTTTCACATTCAAATTAACAATAAAAGTACTGCAGACAGCAAGAGACAAAAATGTGTGCTGTAAAAACATGCACTATATGTTGAAATAAAGCTGAAGAGCTGTGCAGTTTTTAGGGGCAGTAGCTGTGTGCAGAAATGTGACAAAGGTTCACAGTATGAGGTTTAAAACTAAAGTGAGATGATGAGAAGACCATCAGATATTTGGATTATTTGCTTGGCTGATTAGGTCGACTAATCACTGCAGTCCTGATCATTATCATATTAATATCATTATCATATTAAAGATCAGTGGAGGAGTAAAGAAAACATCAAACCACAGCGTACCTTGACCAAATGTGTAAACTTTGCCATCTTTGGTTAAAGCCACAGAGAACTGAGTCCCACACGCCACCTTCTTGATGCCGATTCCACACAACACGTCCACTTTCTGAAGAGTCAAATTTCAAAATAAACCTTCACTAAATTTACTCATAAACATGAAGCAGTGGACCTCACAGAGCGACAGCGCCTACCTGAGGCGAGGACTTGGCTGTGGAGTTCCCGAGTCCTAGTTTTCCGTAGTCTCCGTCACCAAACGCCCAAACCATCATCCCGTCAGCGGAGATGACTAAAGTGTGGTTCAAACCACACGCCACCTGAGGAGGGAAACACACAGAGACATCAACTCTGACAGGTCGTCACTCAGATGTGTTCACTACTTAAAAATACTCCAATGGTTACAAGACTTTGCTCAGGTGTCCAGTTTTTTGGGTGTTTGTGGATACATAACATACACATACTGGCATGTGTGTATCTGTAGGTCTGTTTTTTGTTGTTAAAATCAATAAAGATACTGTTGAAAAAAATAGTCAAATGAATCTGGAAAAGATACAGCAGTTTTGATGTCTCTAAATGTCTGAATTGGGAATATTTTAGATTCACATATGTAACAATTATCATTTAAGTTAATGTCTTTTATTATGTAAGTGCCTCATATCCCTCTTTTTTATCTTTAATGGATCAGTCATGTTTTCTTCTTGAGAATATTTGAACAAAATAATGTTACATAAATAAACAGTCAAATACTGAATGTTTCTATCTGTAGTCCTGTTTATGAACATGTATTTGCACAATACAAACTTCAGTATAATAAAAATAAATAAAAGAGTCTGCAGAGTCGTTAAGTAGATGTCACCGTCTCCTCTCAGTAAGTTCCAATATTTTCCTGTCTTACCTGTCCGACCTGGTAGCCCTCCAGAGCGGTGACCTTCTCAGGCAGCTTCTTGTTGGAGGTGTTTCCTAAACCCAGTCTGCCGTAATCACCGTTCCCAAACGTGAACAGCTTTCCATCAGCTGTTACCACCGCTGAGTGTTTGAACCCACAGGACATCTGAGGAGTACAGAAAAGAAGAACATGGTGACAACAGCTTCCAAACAATCAGCAAAATCATTTATTATTATCAGGTACCTGTGAACTAAATGGTAGACTGCAGACTTTTACTGGAACTGAATAAAATCCCCTTTTACCTCCACAGAGGAGCTCATGTTTTTGCTTTTTTCTCCAGTCCCTCCAGGATTTTGGGGCTGTTTTGGGGGGAATGTTGCAACCTGAAACAATTTGCATGTTGCAATGTTTATAAGTGTTTTTTGCAATGAAAATGGCAAATAAGCTGCGATGCCATCTCAGATTTGGAGCCCATTATTATGAGCATTGACTTTTTCCCACAGAATTGAAATCTATTAGCGATGGTGGTGGTGAGGGGGCCGACAGCTGTTGCTGCTGTTCCATACAGCACTGAAGGAGCGTCTCTGTGAGAAGCTCTCTTCCTGCTCTCTCTGCGTTGTTAGCATGAGCTAACACAGCAGCAGCAGCTAACATCCAACACATCAAACACTCAGCAGTGTAACAGTCCCAACAATCTCACACCAACACCGAACTGGTTCGATTCAGTCCTTAAAGCTGTTAATGACCGTTGGGTAATGCTAGCCGTTCAATGCTAACAGTTAGCCCTGTCACTGTGTGTGTGTGTTTGGCTCTCTCCTCCCAGATGTGGAGCTCACACTTCTGCAGCAGCAGTCTCATGATGAACAGAGAGAGTAAGAGAGAGCTTATCAATACGCCGCCTGCAGCTCTCCAATGAAATGAGATTCTACCTGTTTTAAAAAGTGAAATTTGTGGCGAAGTTGCACTGATTAGAAAAGGTTCATGCAGAATTCACCAGTACTGGCTGAATTTGTGTTAATTGTTGCGATCACAGCATCACAACATCCTGGAGGGGCTGGTTTATTTGTCTGTCGGCAGGATTATGGAAAAACTGCTGGTTTTATTTTCATTAAACTTTGTGGCAGGGTGCAGCAGCAGGAAATAAATGTAGTGGAGTGGAGTCATGGGGCGGATACACAGATTATTTTTTTCCTTTTGTTAACATTGTTGGCCTTACGAAAAGTTTCCACTCTCCTCTAGTTCCTGTGTCCATTTTGTTCCTAAACAGTCTTGAGGAGGAAAACACTGACCTGCACCACTTCCTCTCCTTGCAGCGCCTCGATCTGCCTCGGTCGGCGCTGGCGGTCGCTGTTCCCGTGGCCAAGCTTGCCATAGTCACCGTCGCCCCAGCTGAACACCTCACCGCTCTCCGTCAGAGCCATGGAGTGACCGTCACTGCCGCAGGATGTCACCAGCTGAGTTACAACAAAACCTGAGAGGCAAAGAGACGACCACATGGTCAGGGTGGAGGTGACACATGATGGCGTTACTGAAGAAGGTCACTACAGTTTAAAATAACATGACTTCAGCTGGTCTATCAGCCACTACAGTGATGCATCATCAACAGTGTGTACAGTGGCACCTTGAAGAGCTGAGATGACGGTGAGAACGTGCAGGTCGTCAGAGTTTCCCTGACCCAGACGGCCGTAGCTGCCCTCGCCACAGGCCAACACTGTCCCGTTTGGCTGGATCACAAAGGTGCAGTTCTGACCACACACCACCTGACGGAGGAAACAAACACAGGAAATGAACAGTACTTACATGCTGGTGGGATACAGCAGCTGAACAAGAGGAGATAGCACCACATTGTACGACTCTATAAAACAACAGGGATCAAATGTTGAAGCTGGTAAAAAGCTTTCTGTGCTTCAAAATTCTAAATTCATTAACTCCAGTGATTTAGTATGGCCAAAAGACATGCATGTAATTGTGACAGATTATATAGTACAGTCAAGTCATTTTTATTTATGAAGCCCAGTATTACAAATCACTGATTGACTCAAAGTGCTTTACAATCTGCACAAATAAACATCTACACTGGTGATACTGAGCTCCTGACCCGTGGGCCAAATCTGGCCCTCTGACTATTTTCTAATTCACAATGAAAATAAACTGATTCACACTTTGTAGCGTTTTTTGTACTCTGGGTGTAAATGAGGTCTCACAGTGCATAAAAAAAGCAACAAAATAGAGCTTATTTACCCAAAAACAGTGCCAGGGGAGGATACACTGAACCCCGCCTAACAGAGGTCTAAACCCTGAATGTCTTTAAATCCTTTAAACGCTTCTGCCTACACCTGATCTGTGCAGAGCTGCTGTGACTGGATTTAATGGATGAGTGATGAAACAAATGTGATAAAGTTGAAGAAAGGTAATTTATTCATTATATATACTGATAAATATTACTCATATTTGTTTAATAAGTGGCCCCGGGCCTCCTGTCCTTTTGCAAAAGTGGCCCTCAGGTAAAGCAGGTGAGTATCTCTGATCTACACCGTATGAATAACGTGTATCCTTCACTCTTGATGTGATCACAGGCAGCAGGCCGGCGTTGGGTGGATGTAGTTAATAAAGACCTGACGTGTCTGCGTACCTGTTGAGCCTGAGAGAAGGACGAGGCGGTGGTTGGCACCAGGATGTTTCTGCCGGCCTCTGCCAGCTGGCCGTGTCGCCCTGCACCCCACAGATACACATCACACTTCCCCCCCAGGTGCCAGTCCTGCAAACACACACACACACAAACACAAACACACAGATAAATAAAGGGGTAATTATCACCAGAGTCTGAGAATGAATGGCTTATTGGATCTAATCTGGGTGTCAGTGTGAATTACCTCTGGTCTGGAGGTGGCCCAGGACATGATCTGTTCATCCATACCAGACGCCCATTTACTGTTGTCCTGAAGAACAGAGCATAAACACTGTTATCAAATGCAACAGGAGGTTATTATAAAGTGCAGTTTCAACAGTTTGAGCCGAGGCCTCCCTCACCATGAGCAGAGCCATCTCATCTTTGGGCACAGGCTCCAGGTCGGGAACAGAGAACGACTCGGAGAAGGTGGCGCCTCGAGCGAGAGCCTCCGCTGCCTTGACTGTCGTAGAGAAACAGTCCAACCAGGCCCACTCGCTGGCACACCAGACGGCGGTGCCAGACTCTGGTGGGCAGTGTCGGAGGTGAGGCGGTACAGGGGGGCGACACAGGAGCTGGTCCAGGTGGAGACCCACAGCCAGGGAGGCCAGGCACTGCATGTAGGGGCTGTGGACGAGCTGCTCCCCACAGACGACGTGAGGCTGGAAGTTTATTGGAAAAGGAGACATGAGAAACTTCTGCACGATGCTCCACCGTTTAATGAGCAGCCACGGTCATAAAGAGCAGCAACACGTCATTATATCTGCACTTCACAGTTCACAAGAGTGTGCTTATATCATACGTACTGACACACAAACACAGAGACTCAGCGACACAGTGAGACAGTCTGACCTGATCAGACTGGATATAATGTGTGTATTCATATATGGAATTTATGTCCTGCAGAAAAACGACGTGTGCTAACATCAAAACAAAACAAACACACAAATGTAGGTCAAGGTTCAGACCGACTAAAAAGACTTGTGGATTGTGCGTCTGCAGTTGTGTATATATTGAGAAAATAAATCCTTATTCAGACTTCAGACTGCGAGTGTTTGATGTCGGAGCTTCTGCTGAGCACAAATCACACATCCAAAAACTTCTCAAAACAGTGTGTTCACATTGTGTTTGTTCTATATAAATCTCCAGTTGGACTTTTTAGAGAAAATTATCATTTAAATGTCAGTAGACCCATTCATATGAAATGTCTGTGTACCTTCTCGTAGGCGTACTGCTCCTGCAGCATGACCGGCAGTCTCTCCAGGAAGGCCCTCATGCAGGGTGCCATGTTGAGACCGACCACGCCCTGCTTCTTCAGAGCAGTGCGGCAGGTGGCCAGCACGTGGCTGGACGCCATGAACTCTTTGGAGCAGTTAACGACCAGCACATCCTGGAAATGAAGCAGACCAGAGCATTAATAAATAATCATTTCAGCGACGCGGACAGAAACATGGAAAAATACACATCAGGTGAAACGCCGTACCTTGGACCTGTTGGAGCAGACAGCGACGCCCACATCTGGGATCCAGACGATGTTCTGGATCGCACCTGAACCGGCTACTACTGTCTGAAGCACCGACCCGTCCTGTTGGACACACACACACACACACACACAGAATTACAGTGAGATCTACAACGACAGTATGATGAGTGTGTAATGAATCATTTGTTCTTTTCACCTCTGTGCCAACATCTGTCGCTCTGTGTATCTATGTGAACTGTACCTGCAGTACGTGCATACGTACTGTGTGGGTGTTTCCACCTCCATCTCTGTGTGTGTATGTGTTTCTTACCCGCAGGGACCAGATGTTCATGAGGCCTCCGACTCCTCCAGATGCCAGAGCCAGACCATCGGGGCTGAAGGCCAACGTTCTGACTGGAGTGATGTGGCCTTTCAGCTGGAAAACACACGTCGCTCCGTCTCCTGACCACCGGGAAGACTGCGACACAGAGACCACAGGTGAGTGGAGGAACACCTACGACTCTACAGTATGTGCTGATTTACATTTTTGTGGTTTTCAAGTGAAGTTTCAAATGTCTGTTGCCATATTTTATGACATCATTACCCTAAAAAAAAATTAATCCTCAAACAAAATTCTAATTTTGAATAAAGTGATTCATCAGATAAAATTAGTCTTCTTTTTTATTGGATCAACTTTTTTAATTAATAAATATAAATAAAAAAATTGGATTGAAGAAGAACTTTGAAATTTTGGAGATGATAACATTCTCTTCTTTCAATACATTTTGACCTTTGGACTTTACAATGCCCTGGAGTTATTAGAAATGTTCACACGAGTCTGAAACAATCCTACGCAGCCACCTCTGGAATCTAATTCTACAAATATTATGATGCTAATAATGTTAGTGTCGTTTTATTTTATCTGCAACTCTGCCAAAATACCAAGTTTTAACAGAATGAATAAACACGGAAAACAAAAACAAACAAAGCTTGAAACTACTGGGTATCAGCCCTGAGAGAGAGAGAAAAACAGCATGACACTTTGGTTTGAATCTGCTGGTGTGGTCATAAATATTTAGAAGCTGAGGCAAAGATCATTTCAATCAACATCCATCAAATATCCAGGAATTTAAAATAAACAGTAAAAATGCTGTTTATGTGACCTTGTTTACCTTCTAACATCAATATGACAAAAGCAAAAATAACATCTCATTCTTCATGAATGCACGTTACGCACCATGAATTTGGGTTTTGTTTCATTTTCCCACCATCCCTCCGACTCAGACGAAGAGGATTCTGGAAAGTTAGAAATGTCCTGAGGAACAGTCCAGACAGTGACCAGACCGTTCTGACAGCATCTGAAACAAAATAGAGCAACACGTGAAAACTTTCCCTGAGAAATATTCTTCTTTGTAAATACTAGACACGTAATATCTTTTTAGTTTAAAGTCTATTTATTTGTTTGCGTTTGCTTCTTGTTTTTATTGTCTTCACATTTAATTTGAATGTTTTTTTAATGTCTAAATGCCAAAACACACCGGCGACAAACGCCATGTGTCAAAAAATACGCCCCTATTATTTTCAATGTGTAAACCCCACACCAGCGGCAGCTAGACATGTCTTAGCGCTCCTGGATGCGCTACCCCCGCGGCACTTTATGTGACTGTCCGACTTCTAGCCACTGGAACTGTCCCTATGCTAATGCTAACTCTGCTCTCTGTACTGACATATTAGTGATGTACCTCATATAGCTGTATGTTTTAGTCTAAGATATTAGGGAAGTACACAGACAGCGACCGCTTCAGTAGAGGACTGTTAAAACACTTCTCTAGTGACAAAGTCTGCACAGATACAAGTCAGTCTAGTCGAGGTCAGAGATTTTATGGGACATAAATGGAAGAAAAATATATTTGAGTGGAGGGGGGACTTTAAATGATGGTGTCAGCATGTGTGGAGGAGAAGAGAACATCACTCATTAACTCTCTAATAAAAGCAGAAAGTAATCAAACTTCTTGGTATTTGAGGGCGACCTACATGGCCAACATGCTGAGGGCCTTCGGGCCGCGTCCCAGCAGGCTGCACCAGGCCACACCGTTCACCGGGGAGGGATGTCTCAGACTCTGCAGGCAGCGCCAGCTGGAGCCGGAGCCTGAGTTGGAGTGAGGGTCGGGACTGGCCCACAGCTTCACTGTGTCCTCTTTGGCACAAGTCAGCAGGATCTCCCCAGTAGGGCTCCACTTCATACTGGTGATGGACTCCTGTAAAAACATCACGCAGAGAGAGTCAGCTCTGAGGAGAGTCTGAGAGAGAGTAGAAATAAGTAGAAATAATTTACCTTGTGTGCATCAATGACCACGATGGCTCCTTTTTCTAAAGGCTCTTTGGATCCAATCAGCAGCTTGCCATCTGCGTAGCCCACAGCAAAAGGCTTGTCTTCACTGTACCAGGCTATGTGCATCACCGCCACTGAGAGATGAGTCATTATCAAACATTAGTTAATACTCTTCAGAGTGTTCAGTCACATGTGACCACAGAAACACTCAGCACAGACGTTCATCACTCATTCACTCACTCCCTCTTCGTACCATCTTTCCTGTAGCAGTGCTCCAGCTCGGTGCGGTGCATCATGGAGGTATCCAGCACCTCAATGAGGCCCAGAGACCCGTCCATACGTCCCACCAGCAGCATGTCTTTGGGTTCCCCGCACCACAAAGACTCTGCTTCCTCTTTAGGCCAAGCCAACGCCGACACCCAGTGAGGCTGCATGTCTAACAGGCCCTTACCGCCTGAGAGGAGGAAGAGGAGGTCGCAGTTAGTGTGGAGCCGTAAACAGAGTCATTTTATTACAGTGAGAATATACGATACTGTTGAAACACAGTCCCTCCAGGACGTCACAGGCTGTTCACAGGATTGTCGTGGGATTAAACTACGGATTCATCACCCTCTTTAAATCATACCATCTTTATGGCGTCTAATCACCAAAGACTTTTCACATTTTTCATTTTTATGTGCACATGTTAATAAGTATTCTTTTTAGTATATTAACATCTCTCTCCTGACTGAAATATTATCTAATAAAAAATTGAAGGCAACCTTTTTTTAATATTGTATTGTTTTGTTGTCTTTTTTATGCACTATGTGAAGCACTGTGTAACCTTGTTTAGATAAGTGCCACACAAATAAATATCATCATTATATTATTTACTTATTCATTTCTGCTAATATATCCCCCTAAATCCCACGCTGGACCTTTAACACAGTGATTATTGAGAGAAAGAGGAAAAACAAACTAACAGCTGACTCCAAACTTTCTAACAGCAGCGTATATTTAGTTTTATACTTTAAAAGCTGCATTAACATCTATTGAGAGGTTTATAATGGACTGTGGCTTGAACTAATTGAACAATGACGCCCACAGAGAGACGGTAGTGCTCAGACACAGTCACATTTCAATGTGCTCATGGAGGCTAATATCAATGTGATTGTGGACGTTTGTTCTGGAGGCGACTGAAAGTAGCCGAGGACAGATGGTTCATGCTGCAGGGCGTGTGGTGGGAGGCAGGAAATGATGATTGGACCACATCCAGTGCATCTATTTTTAATGGGAGCTATAAAATCTTAATGTGGTCTCATTCATATTCTGCTGACCTCACACACCACTGATACAGGCAGGGCCATGTTTTATAATGGAACAGTTTTTAGGAACAACTCAAACTGAGCTCATCATTATCACACTGTCTGATAAACTGAAACATAGTAAAGACCCCGGAGGAGCTTAAAGAAATAAATGCTCACCGTTAACTTGCCAGATGTTGACCATTTTCTCCATGGCAGACGCCAGATATTTTCCAGTGACACTCCAGGCCAGAGGAGACAGACAGGGGTCGCTGGGAGATCCCAAACCTGACACACCCTCCTCTGAAGAGCCGTCACTGATGAGAGGACAAAGAAGAAACACAGATGAGAATAAGATCTTAAAGTCGCGTTCTTTCATTTATTTGTTTGGTGATGAATCATCTGACATATTGTCACTTTATAAAGCTGTAATGAGGTTGTTAATGTCCTGTTTCACTTTTTGACTGCTGATTACAGACGACCGCCATCTGCTGGTGTGGAGGAGCATGTCCTCTAACGCAGGCGCAGAACATGCACGCTTTTTGGCTGTTGGTTTGGTGTGTTCATGTGCAACTTTTTGGCCGAGAGAGGCAAAATGAGGCGACGCAGCAGGGGGCTCTTGTCGCTGCTAGTTCTCCGACGTTGGTTTGGCGTGTATGGGTCTTAACTCCGAGAAATATATCTGACTCTTTAGCTGAGAAACGCTCCACTTGACCAGCTAGTTGATAACTTTCTCTGATTGTCTCTTGGTGCTGGGCAGGAAGTGGGTTTATCAGAGCTGTTAGGCTGAAACAAATGTGATCAGAGCAGAGTTGGAAGGCCGTGAAACTAAAACAATTAGCTAAAAGATGCTACAATGCTAGAGCTGAGGAGACTGCAGAGTCTGATTATAATTAACTGCAGGTGCCCTGAAACCTTTCATATTACATGTCAGACCTGGTTGCACCAGAAGGTGGCACAGCAAAATTAATCTGCAAAACACTTGATTCTGTCACATGTCAGCGCCAAGGCAGATAGCATAGCGAATACTTGCACGGCTAGGTAGTAAACTACTGTAGCTGTCAAGCTAACTGCTAACATGCTAGTCTGCTAAGTAGCTTTGGTGTTTTCAAGGGTAAGTTTGGATGCATCAAAGTCACACGCTAACACATGAGGAGTTTGGCGGCTTTAAAGAGAGCATAAACTTCAGCTTCAGTTACCTGTCGGAAAGGGCCGTTTGACAGAAAGGTAAAGCTGTGAAAATATTCTAAATATAGCGTACACTTAAACTGATATTCATTTCTTTAGGTGGCTAAAATTCGTTTTGTGTCTCCAAACCTGGGTTGAGCTGACTGACATCTACTGTAGATAACACTCTGACTTTAGATTCCTCATACAACCCCACTTTAAAAAATCCAAACTATCACTTTAACATCCTGAGGTGTGTGCATGCAGAATACTGAGACTGTGCTGTGTGTCAGGAGGCCTTACTCCTTATTGAAGATGCAGGTCTGCTGCAGGGTGTACTGGTTCTTGGTTACGTTCCACATCCTGACCGTCCCATCGTTGCCACTCGTAGCCAGCAGGCCTTTCTTACTGCACCACCCACACGTGATGACCTGAGTGAAACACACTTGATTTAATACCAAACAGTTTCCATCAAACACTTTGAGCTCTGAGGCAGATCCTCTTCCTATATCGACTCACTCTGCTCTGGTGAGCCTCCAGCTTGATGAAGGAGCACTTCCGCAGGTCCCCTGCCATGTCGGCAAAGGTCTGCGGCCGGCTCTGGTTGTTGTCGCGGTCGTGGGCGGCCAGTGTGCGGACCAGCTGCTGGGCGGCCCACTGACGGTGCTGTGAGGACAGCCTGGAGGACAGGCAACAGGCCGCCAGAGCGTTGGCCAGCTCCAGAGGCCCTACAGCGGAGGGATTATGGGAAGGATGGGCATACAAATGCGCAATTAGACCTGCTCGACACGGAACAGAAGGTGACAAGATTTCCCGGTGAGTGAGAGAAGGAGCAACAATGAAAGTGACAAACATGAAAACACAGGAGGCACAGAGAAGTGACCGCACTGAACAGAGACACAAACTGGAACACACATGAGCCGTGTGTGTGTGTGTGTGACGGCTTCACAGACATCACTGATGAATTATTACTAAATGAATTCCACAAATACACAAATACTAATTATGAGATGATCAAAACTATCTAATAAAACACTGAAACACTCAAATTAAAAGGAAAAACTTTTGGAGCCACAAAAAAAATGACTTGACACATCTTAAAAGATAAAAGTACATGATGTGGCTTCATTAATCACGGCAGTGTCATGTTCAATATGTTTGATCACTCAATATAAGAGTTATTGGAAAATATGAAAGGAAAACAAAGCAGCAAATCAACTTACACAAACAGTATCTGATATTTAACCATCACACAAACTATCGATTTGAAATGATTGATTGTGAGAATAAACATTCAGACACAGTGACAGATTTGATCACCGGGTTATTTCTATCTCTTGCTCCTCTACATGTCCACAAACCTCTTTTCTCCATATCAGCCTTGTCATACACAGGTCTGAGTCTGGCTCCTTTATCTGCCAGCAGCGCCACCAGAGCCTGCGTGACCACAAAGTTTGGAGATGTGACGAGCTTGTTCTCCTCAGCCACGCCGCGCAGGAAGCTGGGCAGGAACTTCCTCTGGATGGGGTCGTCCACGGTGGTCAGATTCATACCGGTAGCTGCGGAGATCAGGTTCTGGAGAGGAAGAGTTATTGCATTATACAGAGAGAATTTATAAAGCTGCAGTTTTTATTTTAAACAGATAACTGGGAGCCGATCAGGAACCAGTGAGGACAGAAGAAACAGGACATTTAAACTTGAAGGTCTGTCAGCCTTGACTAAAACCAGACTTTAAAACACACTGAAATGGTCCTGCAGTGAATGTGTCACAGTGGGACTAACACACCCAGATCATGTGACTCCTGCATGTATACAGTCAATCAGACCCAAACTGGCCGAGGCGCTCTGAGCATGCTCCACAGTTTCCGCCCCGGGCTTTGACCCGGAAGTCCAATAGCATTAAATGTGTAAGAGAAGAAGAAGCCGCTAACAACATGGAGAAATCTACATCCAGAGCCGTGACTTTTTGGACGGACCAAATGTACAGAGCTGTAAAGTTGTCCACCATGGTAGCAGTTAGCTGCTAGCTAACCGTAGCTAACTTGTTTGTCCATTGTTTGGTCTGTGACGTAATAGGTCAACAGGAAAAAGGTCCAATACTAACAAGCTGAAAGGGGGCATATCTCCACCTATCGTAGAGGAGTCGCACATACTTGGCTCAATAAATGGATTCCCCTCTCGTGCTTGTATACTGGGACAAGGACAGTAGGCCAGTTAGATGTCCTCGTCCAGCTGGGACTGCAGCTCCACTTCACTGTGACTGGAAATGTACTGACTGACCATGTAATTCATCCCTCATCTCTATCTCCTCATTTACTCTCATATCTCCATTGTCTTCTATCTAAATAAAGGCAAAATGTCTGACTTCATTGCACCCTGATCTGTTTAAAATCAGTAAAACCTGTAAAATCATCTCAGTGAAGCGATGACATGAGTTAAGAGAACCAGGCTGATGAGTAACGTTGTGTACCTGAGTGCAGAGCTGCACCAGCAGCTTGGCGGCGTTGGGACTGTTGGAGGCCAAGCAGCCCACAGCTGTGCTGAGGTAAGCCAAACAGGAGATGGGTTTGCTGGCCTTGGCGGCCCCGCGGGGCCTCTCAGCGTGGCTGGAGCCGGATGTGGGACTAGTGGAGAGACCGGCTCGGCCTGCTGCCGCCAGGCACATCAGCCTGACCAGAGTCCTGATGTCAGTTAAACCCAGAGACTCCAGACCTGCTGCAAGGCTGCAACTCGAGCCGCTGTGAGAGAGGGAGGAGAGACGTCATGTAAAATCAGGCATCAGAGACCTACTTCCATCTACCTGTTAGGTGTATTTTAGGAAGACTTTTAAAATATTAAAATTATGGCTTAAATGGCTTTTTTAAAATGTTTTTATTACAGGCATTATAATGAATAAAATATTTTGTGACTATATCAGCCTTGTATTTTATTAATGTGGTTTATTTCACAATATGCAGTTTTTAGTGATTAGCTGTAAAGGCTGAACAGGTTTTTCATTATTAATGAAGAACAGATGCTCAAAAAATTTAGTGAAATATACTGCACATCTGAGCAATTCATTTTGTCTGAGACATCGTCCCCAAATTAATTATCTTTATGCCAATTTGTTGAATGTAAACCACTTTTTTTTAATAAGTATGGCATTTTTCAAAAATATTCTGATGACATATATTGTTTAAAGAAAAGTCTTTCATTTGATAATCTACCACCAGGGGGCACCACAGTCATGAATTTTCAAGTCCTACAAATAGTGGGTCTCATTCATGAAAAGTGAGTAAATCTGTGTGTAGATTTGCACATAAAAGCCTGCTCTACTAAAAACCTACTCCGGATTCAGGAACGCCGTGGGAAACTCAGATTTGATCGTAAACACGTGTGTATGATCATGAATGCCAATCCATCGTAAAGTGACAGCGCGCCCCCGGTAATCATCAATTAGCATAAATCCCCGCCCACGAATAGCCAATGACCACCATATAAGGAGGTGTAAGTGCATCCAGTCGACCTGTCAGTCATGGCGCAAAGAAAGAAAGACAGTGAAAGAAAAAATAATTTTTCCGAAGCGGAAATCGAAATAATTTTGGGTGAAGTGGACTTTTTTTATTTTCTTCAGTTAGTAGTGGTGTGACAGGGACAGACAAAGCAAAGGCCTGGAGGGAGGTAACAGATGCTGTTAATGTTGTCTCCGTGGCACAAAGAACCATGTCAGAGGTGAAGCGTAAATGGTTTGATATGAAACTGGAGGCAAAGAAACGCATAAGCACACACACAAAAATACAGCGGCCACAGGAGGAGGAGGCTCACAGTCACAACTATCTGCTGCAGACGAGCGCATCGCTGGCATAATTGGGGAGACCTCTCTGTCAGGAATTATTCCTGATGGAGCCAGTGACATGCCTCCACTGGAGTCAACATGAAACCCAGACTGTAAGGTGTTGTATCATAATACATTCTGAAAACCATCATTGATAGCGTAGCGGTCACCAAACATTTGTGGGGCTTTGAATGAAGTGGGAATGGGAAACCAGAGATGTTTTGTGCGTAATGGATAAACTCTAAATCAGTGATGGCTGTTGGAATATAGAGCTATTTAACATTTATTTTAACAAATGATACGGCTAACATATAGCCTACAGCAGTTTGTATGCATCGTCTTCAAATTATTTGAATCTTAATAGCCTAAAGCTCTGTTTTATACAACGTAAATTAAACATTTTTCAAATCAGATTTATTAAAAAAAAACAAAAAACGTGTTGTCTCAATAATTCTTTCAGCTTCTCCTGCTGAACCCAGGCACCAAGGCTGAAGAGGCTGTGATCCGGCTGTCCTTACGGATATTTTTATTATCATCATTCAACATGTAGAAAGAACGTGTAATCTACTGAGTCGATTTACATAGATAATTCACAATTATGAACCTAATCAGGATCTTAAACCTGCTAATTGTCAACTAATTTAACTAAATGTGTTATATTTTTAATATTTTGTCAAGTTTAGATCACGTGTTTCAAAGGCATCTGTGTATTGTGTAGGAGGAGTAGATTTTGTTAGTAGCTACGAAAAGATCGGAGCTACTAAAATATTGATGAATGTGGACATGCACGTAAACTTCCGTCTGTGAACAGTTTACACACAAATTCCTTCTGCTCACGTTTCATGAATGAGACCCAGTGGCTTTAATGTACGAACAGCTAAACAGACAACTTATTTGTTTAGTCCATTTTTTGACTGAAGTCTGTGGAAATACAGAAAGTTTTGACCCGCAAAGATCTGATTTCAGAATAGAGCTGGACACAGACGCACAGACTGACAGACGGAGTGTGCAGCCTACCTGACAGACAGCAGGGACAGCGCTCTCATCACCATGGTCCTGGCCAGCAGCACCTGGGCCGCAGCCGTCACCCTCCTCAGAGCCATCACTCGGTCGTGGGGGTTCTGGAGGGCCGCTGCCTGCTCGCCGAGGGTCACTCTGCCTGATGAACTCTTATCCACTGAGGTCTGACAGCCTGAACACAAACACACACAGTTATTTTAACATCAATGCATTAGATATGTCTCCAGGAGTACTGAGATCTCCTCCTCACCGATCTGCAGCAGGGTCTCCTCCATGCTGTTGGTGGCTGTCACCATGGCAACAGACGCTCCCAGCGGATCACTGTCGGGGAACTGGACAGCCTCGGGGACGATCCTGCGCTCACTGAGACCCAACGGGCCGGCCAACAGCTCAAACTCCTCTTCACCCGTCAGTTTCTCATCTTCATCAACGTCCAGCATGTCCCAGTCCTCTGCAGAGGGATGGACACACACACAACCAGTTAAACATCAAAGACAAACACACACTTCTGTGTGAGACACATTAAACACATCACATGTTGAAATGTTCACGACACAGCTCACCTTCATAGACACTGTCCTGCTTCCCCAGGAGGTCGGGAGCCTGCCCCTTATACCTGAACAACATGTCACAGAGTCACGTCAGAGTTTATCAGTTTAACTTCCTGTAATGTTCCCCTGATCATTCTCAGGTGTGCTCACCTCTCCACGATGGGGACTTTGGCTTTGCTTTTGATGGCCAGGTACTTCTCTCTGCAGCCGCCACACAGCAGGTAGTAAGGGTTTCCGCTCCCACACTCGCCTCCAAACCAGCCGTCCACGTAGGAGCCGTTGCTGCGGTAGCCTTGGCGGTTGGCGCTGCGGCCGCAGCCCGGGTGACTCTTCTTCATGTGTTGATTGAAGTTGGCCACGTTGGCCTCGCACAGCTCGCACACCACCACTTCGTCTCGATCGTCTGTCTCACACACGTGCTGCGAGGTGTGGTGCAATCACAGAGGAACACACACACACATATTCACATACATGAAGACAAACACGACACACACACGAGACAAAGTTGTTTAGACACAGTTCAGCACCCGTGCAAAGTGACGTGTTAGAAACATGAATCAACTGTAGCTCTGCATTAATGAGTTCAAAGCATCAGCCAGTTGTAACACTTGTGTTATTGTTCAGAGTTAAGTCTTTCATTCCATGCCAGTTAGATCAGTGAGTTAGTGTTTTATAAAGCAGCAGTTCAGCGTGCAGATACAGAATGAATAAACTGTGAGAGTGATGCAGGGCAGGTAAAGAGCAGAATGAAGATGGCAGCCCTCTGGACGTAGCATAAAGTCACACACACCCATGTTGGCCAGTCCAGTACCTCCGGGATCCACATTCCCAGAATGTCGGTGTCGCTGGCGAGGTCCTGGCCAAACATGGCCTCCATGGTCTCCTCGTCCAGGTCCATCTCCAGCTCTTCATCCAGGTTGAAGTCGTAAAGAGCGCCAGGGTCCTGCTGCTGTTGGAGCGATGAGACCTCCCGTCGTGATTGGCTGTGGTGAGCCTGCACCGAGCGGTACAGTCCAGCTGAGACGGAGAGGAAGGTTCAAGTAAACTGAGGCAGTGGGAGATGGACACAGTGTGAAGATTAAATATATATGTGTAGAATATTCTCACCAGCGCGGGCCAACAGTGTGCGAGCTGCCAGGTCAAAGCGGTGTTTCCTGCCAGCAGCAGAGCGGCCTCTGAGCGGACCGCCGCTGGAGGCTGATGCACTGTCCTGCTCCAGGCCCTCAGGACTACAGAGAACACAAAGTTTTACTGTTGTTCTGTCTGTCTGTCTACAGATTAATCTTTTAGGCACATAAACAAATGACATCATGGAATTAGTTTCTACGACTTTATAACTGCTCTTTATGACGGTGAACTGCTTGTTAACTTATTCATGTTGTCAGTTTTGGATCTGTGGAGACCTCTAATATGAAAACTCATTCCTGTGAGAACTCTCTCTGTACCTCTCACTGAAGCCCTCCTCCATTTCCGAAGCGTCTGCACTGGCAATGTCTCCGGGAGAGCACAGGTACGGGCTCCTGTCCAGAGATTTGCCTCCAGCTGAGGCCATCGCGCCCGGACAGGACGAATCCGACCCGTCACCGCCAACGCCGCTGCCTCTGGTGTGAGGCTCGTCATGTTCATCCTCTGTGCCTGGATGCTCTATCATCCACATGGCCAGCACTGTGATGTTCTGAGCATCTGCTTCTCCTCGAGCACCTGAGATAACAGGAACACAGACCGGACCCCTCAATACACCTCACGATTAAAGTCACACCTCACAGTCAAAGTCACACCTCACGGTCAAAATCACACCTCACGGTCAAAGTCACACCTCACGGTCAGAGTCAAACCCATAAAAATGTTTTTTATATGACCTGCTGCTTATTAGATCAGCGTTCAAACTACAACTACTGATTTCAAAATAAGTGCCACACTTGTGTAAAACCCTCTGATTCATGCATTTTCTTTGCTTTGTGAATTCATTTTCATGACTTGCCATTAATACACAAAAATAATTTAATTACACTACAACATTAATTCACTTAAACATAATTTAGTAGACTGAAAACGTATAACTGTTCCAGCTTTGTTGGTTTTCTGTTTTATATCATTGTAAAGTTACAATTTTTGGATTTGAAATGATGTGATGAGCATTCATTCTATTTTCTGACATTTTAAAAACAATCAGTTATAAAAAATAATAATCAATAGATAAATTGATGATGACAGTATCATTAGCTGTAGCTCTAGTAGTCACGGCTCCTTCCCGCACTCTAGTGATGTAGAGGTCGAAATTTGTTATCTGCTGAACTTCAGTTTTTCAGAGTAAGAATACAAAATGAAATAAAGGAACAAACAGGAAGCGAGGAGCCTGAGTGAGACTGACCGGTGGCTTCCAGAGCTTTGGTGATCTGGCGCAGAGAGAAGCCCATCTCCAGCAGAGGCACAGCGATGGCGGGAGGAGGAGGAGATGTTGACAGCCTGCTGCTGGGGTCCGACAGAGCTGCATCAAATAACAACACCACAGTGAGTAAAATTATTCTGAAATATGTGAGGTTAGAACATCGCACTTTGTGTGTGTCGTTGACACAACATTATAATCTGGTGAGTTTTTTTTTATGATCTGAACTCAGTTGTTCTGCATGGAAAACTTTTTTGTTTATGCTGCAAAATAAATTCTTCTTTTGTTTGTATTTATGTCACTGTTTTCCTTTGCTTTTGATTCTTGAGCTGCTGTAACGAGTGAATTTCCACGGTGTGCGATCAATAAAGCTCATCTTATCTTATCTAATAACTAAAAGGTGTCTTGAAAAGTTTTCTTTAAATCAAATAAAAGTTACATTTACAGTCACTGTGTAGCCTTGACTTCTATAAAACCTGTTGAATGCATCTTGTTCGTCATAAAACATTTGTAAATCCTATTTTTCTAAAGGCATGAAACCTGCATTGTTTACATCCATGTTTATGAGCTTGCAGTTTTCTTCTTCCTGCCTTTTCTGGTGCATTGCTGCACGTCTTGCCACATTAGCGCCACCTGTAGATCAGTGGAGTGCTGCAGCGCCACTGGCAGGATTGTGGATCGTGTCACACAGGGGAAAAACAAAATAAGGAGCTGCTCAGAGAAGAACAGCTTTAAAGTGCTACGAGACATGTGTCAGGATGTATTGATTCAGCTCAGCAGGTGACACTGATTGATTGATCTGGTTGTAGATCTGCTTTGCGGTGATTGATCAGAGAAGCACGTTTAAAGGTCAGGACAGAAGACAACCTCCAGAGTCTTTACAAGTGGGAGAACTCAAGGCTGACAGCTCCGTCAATCCGGAGGGCATGTGTGAGGAAAAAGTCACTGTTGTGCTGATGATCGGAAATTAGGACGGAATTTGAGTTCATTGAATTTATTCCTGAGGGAAACTCTGTGTTGTCATGAAAGCCATCAGTCTTTTATTGGTTAATATGAACTCAAAAACACAGTGAACAAACTAAAAACTGTGCTGTTTTCTTTGGCTTTTATTTGTGACACACTGTTTTAGCTTTTCACCAGCACAACAGATATCTACGTGCATGGCAGTCTGGCGTACTTACAGGTACCCGTCCTGTTCTGTGGTCTGGAGGGCTGCGAGTCAGGGGAGGTGAGACTCTGCCGGCGGCCAACCTCATCAGAGGGAGACGTTGGCAGAGAGGACACAGGAGGAGTCTGAGCTCGACGGGTTGGAACGAGGGTGGTGGTTGGGTAGCTCGAGAACATTTGCCTGTGACATCACACAGAAGCATTAAAAGAATCATCTCAAGTTAATCAAACATGAGAGACACAGCTGATGATTAACACTCGCTGGCTGACAATATGTGCAGCCATCTGTTCTGACCTGAGAAGGCTGAGAGGCATGACCCCCGGGGACTCTGAGGCAGGGACGGTCTCTGTGTCTGTGACGGGTGTTGTAGCAGTGGTGGTGTCCTCCAGCGAGGAGCTCATGAAGGAGGTGGTGCTGGAGGCAGAGGGGCTGGTGGTGACTGGGGTCTGTGCCAACTGCTCACCCTCTGTACCTTCCCCCTCACCTTCCGGTTCACTCCTCACTCCTGCGGGAGACGAAACGACAGACGAAGATGTAAAAATGAACTCTCAGAAAACAAATAAACAAAGTCAGTAAATCAACCCTCCACACAGTCTCACCGGGCTTAGCCTTTCCCCCGCTGGGCTCCTCCATCAGCCCGTTCACAACGAGCTTGTAGATCATGGCCTGCGCCCTCTCCAGGTCCGCCAGGCCCAGAGCTCGCTTGATGGGGGAGCGCATCACTGCCCGCTTCACCATATGGCGCATGAGGAACTGCAGAGCCGCACGCATCTCCACTTCCTCCTGGCACACCGGCGAGGTGGCAGCTGTGCTTCCACTGGTGCTGGCATTCAGATCAGCGTTGTGCCCGCTGGGTGCTTCCGGTAACACCTTGATGTCAGGAGAGAGAACAGGTTGGCATCAATCTGACCCGCATCTGACCTGGATCTGTGTCAGCTGTCTCTCTGCGCACAGATTATGTTTGCTTCATATTTAATTGCTCTAATTATTCCATTTATATAAAATGTATAGAAACAGGAGAAGAAGGTAACAACAAAGAAAAAGTTCAAGTTGTTTTTTTGCTTTGCAGAAATTTGCTTTCTTGCTGAGAGTTAAATGAGATGATCGATATGACTGACCCATCTGTCCATTAATTATTAATTAATTATAAAACTCCTCAGAGCACTACTCCAGCACAGCACAAATTAGATTTAATAATGATAGTGAGTAGTAGTGAGACAGTAGAGGAGCTGAGTCCCAAATCATGGGGCAACTTCTGCAGTGTGGAATCAGTGGTGTCGTTTGGCCTCGGCGTCCTCAATGTTTTACGAACAGACTTTTCAGATCCATTTAGCGATGTGCAGTTCAGAGTGAACTTGAGAGAAAAATTATAGCTAGGTCTACAGTTCTTTAGTGATTTTATCCTTCTTTTGAGGGTATTTCTTTCCAATCACCATGGCTTTTTCCAGCGATGGATAATGCTACTGACGATTGTCACCATATTTGCTTTCTAACAACTCCCTAACTGGTTTTTGCTGCCTTGATCTCCTCATGCTCATGTGTTACTGTCAGAAACAGTTCCCCCTCGTTATCAATCTAAGCAAAGAAATCTCTAGTCTTACTTTTCACCATCAAGCAGACAATCTGCGTCCTGTTCGGCATGTGCATGTCTGGTGTATGTGACTGGTCATGCTTTATGCATTTTCAGGCACGTTACTATGGACAAAGATTATTTATGAAATGATGCTAAAACGCTGGTGTGTATGAAGATTGTTTTGATTGGAAGCACTGTTTTAAAATGAAAACATATTTGTGTGGATGTGGCTTATGGCACTTTGCATTGGCTTCACGCTTCAGGTCTGGAGGCTAAGTCCAGTTCTTTTACACAGAATGTGGTGCTGAGTTATGCTAACCAACTGTTAGCTCCAACTTCATATTTAACAGACAGATAAGAGAGCTGTAATCAATCCTATCATCAAACCCTCAGCAAGAAAGCAAATAAACATATTTCCCAAAATGTTAAATAACTGCCTGTAAGAAGAACACGAGAGACTAAACTGAACTGCTGCAGTACCTTTGGTATGAGCAGCAGCTCAGCATACTTGCTGCAGCTGAGCAGGGCGCTGAGGGTCTTCATGGCTCCCAGGTAGAGATATGACAGCTGCACAGCGTGGATCTCAGACTGCGTGGCGATGCAGGAAGGAGACGGCTCGTGACTGCGGGAGCCGTGCTCATGACCTTTCTTCCTGTTCCCCTCAGCAGGAGTGTGAGGAGCTGTGGTGAAAAGGGTCTCGTTCCCGCCTGCCCCTCCGCTAACCACAGAGGAGATCTCACTTTCTGACTTAGAGTTTGGAGCCACGTGTGCTTTCACCTCATCCAGGCTGTGGGACACACGCAGGTCAGAGGTCGTGGTGTTTGGAGCTGCTCCTGATGAGGCTCCAGTGTTCTCCTTTTGTTCATTACGGCTGTGCCCCTCGCTCTCCGCCTTCTCTTCATTACTGGTTGGTTCGTGCCCGGTCGAGGCTGCATTGCGATGCTTCTTTTCATGGCGACGTGCGCTGAGCTTGGCAGCGGTTTCCTCGTGGATGCTGGTGAGGTAGGTGAGGTCCAGCAGCAGCGAGGCGGTGAGGCCGCGGAAACGCGCCACGTCGAAGGGCAGCGGCTCGCAGGGATCCAGGTTGTATAGTGGAGTGTCACTAGGCGACCAGAAAGTTGGGAAGCTTTAATAGAAGGGAGTGGAGAGTGAAAGGAGACAAGGGAAGGAAACACAAAGTGAGGGAAAGGGCAGGAGAGAAAGAGCACAGCATGCAAGACAAATAAAAAGATGGAATGTGTTGGGTATGAAACAAAAACATGCCGCATGATGATTGATTGGGTCATGCAGAAGAGTCATGGATTAATGACGCAAAGGACAAGTCAGTGACATGAAGACAAAATGAGAGTGAGGGAAGATGAAAGGGTGAAAAAGTAACAAAGAGGCTAACGCAGAGTGTCAGAGGAGTGTGAACACAGGCAGTGAACAAACATTCAGCTTCATCTGTGTTAGAATATACAGTTAATCAGCCATGTGGTCATCCTGCTGTTGACCGAGCGCCACAGCACATGTCACATAAATAACCAGAACAGAACATCATGCACAACACTGCTGTTGGACCAACAATCATCTGATCTGCCCCGACAAGAATTCAAAGGGTTTTTCCCCCAATAAAGTATCATTCACAATGTACACAAAGTACAAGAAGATAACTCAGAACGTTTTTTACCCAACAGCAGTGAGAGCCAAAATCTTTACATGGCTGATGGTGTTAAAATCAAAATAAATGTAAAGTGGTAACTAGTCCTGTCACCATAACTACTCTCACTGAGCGATATATCGTCCCAGAGAGAACGGTAATAAGTTACATTAATGTCATTTTGTGACCACTGATATAACAATAATATAATAGTGTAATAATGTCAGTACAGACACTGGAATTAGAATATGAGAAAAATATTTGACATATTTTTTTTAAAAAAAGTGATTATCACTTTATCACTCAAGTTACACTGAGTTCGCATCCATGTCATATGTCACATGCTTCCACCGGCAGCACAGAAGATCTATACAATCAGCACAGTTTCAAGATTAGAGTCACCAATTCAGTATCTGACCAAATGTCTCCCCTTCTGTTCCTGAGATATGACGTTAAAACATGATGATGTCACAGTCAAGCTGACCTTTGACCTTTTGACCTTCATTATTTTATACTGTTAAATATTTGTGTGAAATTCCATCATAATTAGTATATGCATTCTCAAGTTATGGCCAAAAAAAAAGTTTTGTGAGGTCACTGTGACCTTTGACCAACAAATTTTAGTCAATTCATTTTTGAGTCCAAGTGGGTGTTTGTGCCAAATTTGAAGAAATTCTCTCAATGTGTTCTTGAGATATCACATTCACAAGAACAAGACAGATGGAAGGTCACAGCAACCTTGAACTTTGACCACCAAAGTCAAATACATTCATCATTAAGCCCAAGTGAATGTTTGTGCCAAATTTTTTAAAAATCCCTGAAGGTGTTCTTGAGATATCGACGGACGAACCTATGAACTGAAGACCCAAAAACAATATACCTTCACGCCAGCGATAGCCGTGGATTCCAATCACTTTATTGTTGAGTCCAAGCAGATGTTTATATCAGATGTGAAGGAAAGTCCCTCCAGGTGTTTCTGAGATACTGCATTCACAAGAATATGATGGAACAGGTCACTGTGACCTCTGACCAACAAATTATAATCAGTTTAATCCTGAGGTCATGTGGATGTTTGTGTCATATTTGAGGTAACTCCCTCAAGGACTTCTTGAGATATTGCGCTCACGAGAATGACATGGATGCAAGGTCATAGTGACCTTTGACCTTCAAAACCTAATCGCTTCATCATTGAGTCCCAGTAGATGTTTGCGCCAAATTTGAAAAAAATCCCCCAAGGCGTTCTTGAGATATTGTGTCCTGTCAGACAAAAGGATGAATGGACGAACAACCCAAATACATAATACCACCGTCCACAGCTTTCGCCGATGTGGAGGCATAAAAATTTGGCCAACAAAAGCAAAAACAACTGTTGCCTCTTGTGACATGTAGAAAACCACAGTTTGCTCCAGTCAATGTGCTGTAGTTGGCTCCCAAGGACGGATGGCCTGGGAGCCGGGCAATTTGCGGGTGGATTTACGGAGCGCCCAAGTCTTAAAATGGTCGTCAAAACCCTGCTGGTTATTATGGCATCATGTTGGCTAATTTTTTTGGTGACAGTCTTGTTAACAAACGTGCATGTAAACACATCTGGCA
This sequence comes from Epinephelus lanceolatus, assembly GCF_041903045.1. Lineage (NCBI taxonomy): Eukaryota > Metazoa > Chordata > Actinopteri > Perciformes > Serranidae > Epinephelus > Epinephelus lanceolatus. The sequence continues at coordinate 2,130,004 of NC_135735.1, read as the reverse complement.
ACATCGAGGTCAGCAAAATGACCGAGCTCATGTCATAGTTAAGTTGATAAGGTAATTATCGTGACAGGCCTACCGGTAACTAGATAATAATTTGGTAAACATATAAAAAAGAGCAGTAAATAACAAACAGAGCGACATACAGACAAAGAAAAATGTTAAATAAAGGTGTCACAGCAAAATGTTTCCCCCGGTACCTGATGGTGATCTCAGCCTCGTCCCACTGCACCTTCGCTGAGGTGCTGCCTTCCTTCACCACGCCCAGCAGAGTAGCGTGCCTCCCCGTCTGCTTGTGCACACATCGCCCACCTACACGTAGGCCTGCGTCTGCCCCTCCGATCACCGCCAGGACCGGCCAAACCTCCGTGCAGAGCGTCCTCAGGTGGTGCTCCGACAGCTCCCCCAGGCCGTGCTGCCGTCCGTGGCGTCCCCTCTCCTCCTCCGTCCTGGTGGGTGTTTCTTGGCTTTCTCTCTGGGCATCGTGCTCCTCACGGCTCTGCACAGAGCGACTCTTCTTCAGCCGCTGACCCCCACCGCCGCCTGAGGCACTGGCGGACTCTCTGAAGCAAGGTTTGATCTTGTGGAGGCGCTCGATCATGGTCTTGTTGATGCGATGCGTCCAGTGGTCGGTGCGATGTAAGATGCGGATCAGCTGTGTGGTGGCCTCGGCCAAGACGGTGGCCATGGGGCTGCAGACTGGGTCACCAGGTAAGAGGTCTCGAGGCGTCCCCCTCATCTGCATGTCACAGATCTTCACCTGGACAAAATAAGCAGAATATATAAATACAACACTGTGTTTTCACAGATACAGTAAATACACAGAGAGACACTGTTAAAGCCATCATTCAGATTGGATTTAAGATTTACACTTTTTCAGAGAGCAGAAGAAAAAGAGCCAAATAACAAGCAGAAAAACAGCAAGTTAAGTCAACATGAGAAGCTCCACAACTTCTTAGAAAATTCTGACGTTTCTGACATGATAATAAATGCTGATTCTTGCTTTTCGCCTGTTGCACCACCCGTCATCACAGAGCAGGTGGAAATAAAAGATTTACCTGGAGAGTGAAGTGTGTTTTTAATATCATTCATTTACAGTATTTACAGTGAGAAGGAGAACGTACATTAATCAACATTTTTACAACGTCACATGGTGTCTACAGCTATGAGAATGGGCGTCTGGAGACGGATCCCAAGAGTGCATTGTATGTGGATGATAAATGGTGTCGTAGTCCACCTCCTCTGTTTAACGATGGTCGAACACTCATTCACACCTGGACCCATCAAACCCTAATTTTACACAATGGCCAGGTTGGTCAACGACTCACATGTGACCTAAACAACTCTGAAACTCAGAGCTCACGTGATCTCAACGACTCCTTCAGGGTTCACACCACCCACACAGAGTTTAAAGCCGACGACTCCGCACCAGTCCGTTAGAACTGAAGAAGCCTCTTGGATGAGAGGTGAGACGTCTTCAACGTCCAGTCGCCTACGATACAGCACTTAAGATCACCATGACCTAGACGACTGAGAATCATCAACAACATCTTCAATTTTATGCTTTTTAAGACCTTTAAAGAGCTTTTTTTTTTTTTAACAAAAAAAAAAAAAGACAGATTTTTCGACACATCATCTTTTTCTTATTCAAGCGCTGCAGGTCAGAATAAAGATCAGTAGAACATATGTGATCCAGTGCAGAGGGAGGTTTTATGAAGGAATATTGTCATTAGAGTGAGTTGGGTTCATCTACATTTTGCCAACAGCTCAGTGCAAGTGAAAAATTAAAACACTAGTATGAGGTTCAGTGGGAGATTTAGAGACTTGTAACATCAGAAATAACTTTTACACAGAAGAGCTGGACTCGTTTTGACGAAAAGAAAATAAACATGGATAAATGAAATTAGATCAAATGTTTGTGACAGTGACGACCTCACAAATTGAAATCTAAGACTAGTTCAGGGCTTTTAAGGCCAAAAGACTTTTTAAAGAAATACTTCACCCACAAAATGACCATTTATATGCCAGATAGTCGCACTGTGTTACCTGAACTTTGTGAAGAAAAATGTGTTCTTCTCACATGTCTCTGGTAAACGAAGAATCCAAAAATGACAAATTGTTGATCGGCGTTTAACAACAGCAAAACTATATCAAATCATCTGATCACAAACTCTCACACAACTCGTATAGTATAACTGAAGTCTCATTCAGAGTCCTGCACCAGGTCGGGTACCTGGTGGTAACCTGCAACAAGCTGTGTAAAAAAAAAAAAAAAAAATATATATATATATATATATATATTTTTTATTTTTCAGAATAAATATCTCTTACCTTCTCTCCTGGGTTGCTGCTGTAGAACATCACACAGGGGTAGAGCTCTGTGGCGTCGACATCCTCGAAGGCTAACTTTGGTTCCTGTGGGATCACAAGTTCACAGTTAGGGATGGATACAGAACCCTGAGGAGGAGTCTGCTGTGGTAGCTGATGTCGAGCTGACGTCTCTCACCTCTCCGTTCTTGCCAAAGGAGATGGTTCTGGCCTCCATGTCCAGGACGCAGGTGATGAAGTCTCCCTGAGTGAAGCTGCTGAGCGTCAGTGTTTGCTCCCCGTTGTGATACAGGTTCCCGCTGTACGCTCGGTACAGCCACATATCTGATGTGGTGCGGTGGTTGAAGTCGTGCACAGGCCATCGTGAAACACCCACACACGTGCCCTCATTGCCTCGGTTCTCCTTCACGATGTAAAACTACAGAAACAAAACATGAAGTGAATCGAAACAGGCAGACGACTTTTGTGTAAAACTCTCATCAGTTACTGCCCTGTCATTCCTTCAGTCCTTCCATAATTATTTACAATTCAGCCCTGATGTTTAAATAACGATGAAGATATTGTTTGTTGCAGACACACACACTGTTACAGCCCAATGATTTAATAAAACAGTACTCTACCTTCCACTGGTAACATCCAGAGGAGATCCCAGTGGACGCCAGGCCGTAGCCTTTCCCCCCACTGCCATGCGTCAGCCCCTGGCCATTCTCCACCACACAGCACTGAGCCTTCTCCGGGTCAAAGGACACTTCCTGAATGGGAAGGTTCTCGTCTTCCTCCTCTGCCTCTCCCTGTGGATTAAAAACACGTCAGTCACTCAGACAAATAAATGCTAATCAACACACACGAGCAGGAGAGGAGAACGGTCAGTTTCTCACCTGCAGTTTGAGTTCCTGAACTTTTTCTTTGATCTGGACCGAGTGTTTGGCCTGAGCGACAGGAGCTTCCCACATGCAGTCAGACAACAGGGCGAACAGACGCTCAACGACCTGGAAGAGAACAAACTGTATGAGCTCACTGACTGTTACTGAGGACCTGTACCGAGCAAAGAGAGTGGCACACCTGTGTCATCTGGTCGTCCTCCATGTTGGCCTCACAGGCAGGAAGGACAGCCTCCAACACGTGAAGAGCGAGGAGCCGAGTTCTCAAGTTTCCCACCAGAGGGACCCCTGCAACCAGCAGCCACCAGGGGGTTAGAATATATGACCTTCACATAATCCGCTCCAAATTAATCTATATTTTTAAAATCATTACTAAAAGTGTGTGTCATATAAAAACTAAAGTGATGGTCAAAGTTGTCACAGTGAAATTTAAGGTGTGCTGATGGATTCACGTCATCAACTCATGCATATGAAGAGGTTACATAAAACCAGAGTGAGCGTCCTCTACTGACCAATCAGACTGCAGTGTTCACAGCTCCACCCTTTAGTACCAGATCTGTGTGCTAGGTACCCCAACAGAGGGGGGACCAAACATGGGGGACGGGAAGGAACGGTTCTGTTGGTACCATCCACAACTTTTCACCGTGGACACAGCAAATATGCGTACTGAACCGAACTGAACTGAACTGAACCAAACCAGACTGCTTGGTGTAGACGGAGCTGAGAATCCAGTGGAGTGATGAGATTTAGTTGCTCTTTTAAAATCAATCTTTTAAAAACTTTTCATTACTTAAGTATTTGTAAAACCCACATAAAGATGTAAAGGGTAACCAGCAGCACTGATTTATCAAAAAATTTTAATAGACAAAATATGGAGATCCATGGTTTCCATCCAAAAGCAGTGACAAGCTTGTTGTACCTGAGCAGCATTTCTGCGCTGCGATGTTGAGCAGCACTTCAGTCCATTTAGGGGAGGCCATCTTGGACTGGATGGCCTTGGAGGACACCACCCTCCTGAGGAAGACGAGGAAGTCTCCGAGATGAAGCTCAGCAGTGTGCTGCTTACGGATTAATGCTGGAAAAAAACAACAACAATACAATATGTTACAGGTCATATGTTGATTTCATGGAATACAAACCTTTATTCACCTTCACTGCAAACACAGTTAATGAGGGGAACTTCTTTCAAACTGGACGTTATTTTCCCATGTTTTTATGTCTAAGTGCCGTATGGGAACAACATATCTTTTCATATCTATGTCTTTTTTGTGTGTTTTCTGCTCTCTGTTTTCTTTTTGTTGTTTACTGTCCCTATGATGTCAAAAATGTTCATAAGGGGTGTCGGTGGCTTAGTGGTAGAGCAGGCACCCCATGTACAAGGCTGTTGCCGGGTTGGAATCCAGCCTGTGGCCCTTTGTTGCATGTCATCCCTCCTTCTCTCTCTCCCCCTTTCACGCTTACCTGTCCTGTTAAACCTACCTGTTAAAGGCAAAATGCTCAAAAAAAATTAAAAAAAAAAAATGTTCAGAAATTAAAAGTATTAAGAAAACTAGAATTACAGCCTCCGCCCACCAGTCCAGTGTCTCTGAAAGTCTCCATCCATGTCAGTGAAAACATGGATGCTTCACACACAGAAGATCTATACAATCAGCACAGTTTCAAGATTAGAGTCACCAATTCAGTATCTGACCAAATGTCTCCCCTTCTGTTCCTGAGATATGACGTTAAAACATGATGATGTCACAGTCAAGCTGACCTTTGACCTTCATTATTTTATCCTGTTAGACATTCGTGTCAAATTTTGTCATAGTGTATGAATTCTAGAGTTAAGGCCCCAAAAACATATTTTGTGAGGTCACACTGACCTTTGACCTTCAACCACAAAATTCTCATCAGTTTATCCTTGAGTCCAAGTCAACCTTTGTGCCACATTTGAATGAATTCCCTCAAGGCCTTCTTGAGATATTTTCACAAGGATAGGATGGACGGATGGACAGCCAACCTGAAAACAATGCTTCTGGCCGCAGCTATCACCGGCACAAAAGCATAAAAAATGTTGTTCCCACGAATTACTTAGGCACAAAAACATGGAAAAATTGGGTCCAGGATGAAAAATACTGGATTTTTTTTTTTTTTTGTTAAAAAACAAATCTATTTAAGTATTAATCACAATTTAATGATTTGAATGTTGTCTGGTTTTATATCTGTTTCTTAATAAATGCATTTTTTGTTTAGTTTTGTTAAGTTGACAGTTTCAGTCTGGGATGTGTACAATGATTCTGGTCTCATGACTGTCACAGGTTATGTAACAAAACCAGCTCCAGTTTCCTGATATAACAACTGACTGTAAATGTGTTTGTTTTCCACATTATTATATTTTTTTTGTTGACAAAAATAATTCTTGTTGTTAATAACAAAATTTTATTATATTCCTCACTTAGTTGTTACCAAGACTTCTCATGAATGTAATAACGGTCACAAACACAGTGAACTTCCTGTATCATCAGACACAAGAGGGACAACATGGCGCCCTCGTCAGGTCAATAAAACTGACTGAACAAAAAGAGGAACTTCATTACCTCTGAAGTCTTTCTTCTCAGAGTCCGCACTGTCCTCATGTTTGCTGTCTTCCTGGTCTTTCCCAGAGGACAGGAGACTGACTCCGGCCTGAGACAGCAGGTTCTTCAGCTGACTGCAGAGCAGATCCAGCAGCGACTGGACGACTTTGGGACTCAACTTGTCTGCATATGTTCTGTGAATGGAAGCAAAGACGCAGCTGTAAGTGTCATCTTTTCTTCAGGTTTACAGTACTGATGTCTCCATTGCTCCAGTTTTAAACCTCTTACCCGGTGCTGATGGCGAGGATCTGCAGCAGGCGGGTGGACGCCACCTTGAGGGCGGTGCTGAGCTGGGACACTCCGGGTTTCTGCAGCAGCTGGAGCGGCTGCCCCAGCATCGTCTCTGTCCCACAGAGCTGGGACAACACGTTGAGCAGTCCACTGGAGATGGCCAGGGACACGTCCACTGGCTGGTAGCGAACGCTCAGTGCGAACACAGTCACCAGCAGGAGGCGCTGCTGGGCTTCTACATGAGGGAGAAGAAACGAGAAGGAGATAAAAGCTCCAGACAAAACTCATCCAAAACAGACCGGCTTCCATATGATGCTGTAACGTAGAGCTGAAACAATTCCTTGTTAAGACTGGATGTTAAATTTGGCTAATTATGCCGATTTTGAATCAGCTCTGTGTCACTGCAACCTGAGGAGTAACATTAAATGCAAACGGACAACGCTCAGCCTGGAGCTCCTCGCTCATCCACCAACACAAGTCCTCCTGATGACGTGAAATCCGGGGACCTCCACTGGTGGATGAGCGGTAAGCTCCAGGCAGCATGGTGGAAAGGCAAACACTGGTCATCTGCACAAAATTCCCACATTTTGATGACACAGAGCTGGTTGAAAATCAGCAGTTTTTCATTTAAATAACATAAATCAATACAGTGGCTCTTTATGTTTTCACAAACTGACTGCAGCATTTCATTTTCTGATTTTATTTTACTGAGCAAAACTTACTGTTGGCTAACTCAGGGGCATAACCACAGAACATAACATGCTGCAGTCAATTTGCAGTCTGACATTCATTCGTGTTATTATGATGACAGTCACACTCACTCACTCACTCACTCACTCACTCACTCACACACTCACTCACTCACTCACTCACTCACTCACACACACACACACACCTCACGGTGGGGCATAAAATACCTCCAAAAGCAAAATATCAGGTGGTGTCAGCAACAATTGGAGCCTAATTCCTGAATGCAATTTAAGCAATAAAAAATGTGGCTTCTTTTAAAAAGAAAACCAAAGAGTTGTTAATTTCAGAGGCCTTACTTAATTTCTCTTTTGTACATTTACTACTGCTCTTTAATAAGCAAAACTATCTCTATCCTATTACGCAATAAGTCAATGGATTGAAGACTCTACTGTTAAAATAATCAATAGCTGCAGTCACACTGTGATGCTTTCAAGGAGACTGAGATCAGCAGGTTCACACACACTCTCAGGTGAAGTTGCCAGCTGAAACATTTAATGATAAATGTCTGTGATCTGTATATTTAACATCCTGAATAACGTCAGACCAATGACAGTAGCAGTCTCTGTTACCTATGTGGTGTTTGTTTGCCTGCAGCGCCCTCTCCAGTGTGACAGACAGCTGCTGGTAGATCTTATGAACAGCTGTTTGGATTTCCATCTGGAGGCTCCTCTTCGCTGCTTTAACTCCGTCCTGCAGAAAAGAATGATGCACTGGTTTGTTAATAGATAAAACAATATGGTTATGACTCTTCTGTAAATCAACTGCAGTCAGAGGGATTTCCATTAACATTAGCTTAAACTCCACAGCAGCTGACGGGCCTCACACCTGATAGTGATGTAGCTGCACGCTCTCCCTCTTCAGCCCTCCGGTGCCCACGGTGCCGAGGCCAAAACAACCTGCTAGGAACTGCAGCCTGACGGAGGTGAGCAGGGAGGAGGACTGGAAGGCACTGCTGGATCGATCTGCGTTCCCGGGCTGGCTGCCCTTCTCCTCCATGCCGGAGATCAACACCACGATCTGGTGGAGTGCCTCCAACCGCAGCTGGAGATAATAAAACACATCCTAGCAGTCAGGTGGAGATTTTCACTGAGTCACAAGTCCACTGTATTTTATCAGTATGTGGCAGCACTGTTAACAACATGTTGTTATATTCAGAGAATCTAAATTATGTGTTTGACCTCTACATAGTTTTGGTTTACAGGATGAGTCTAGTGATTTTTTTATATTTTTCTATTTGTCCTATGTTTAGACTCAAACCAACAGTAAATGTATCTCTTAACAAGTACAGTGTGTGTATCTACAGCCTGATTTATCTTCTTCCCCCACTGTTGTTAAAACACACCAGTGAGTTACGCTGTGTCACTGGCTGACATGATCTTTCATCACCATGAACACACACACACTGTAGTTTATTTATATCTCCACCTATCGTAGAGGAGTCGCACATAATTGGCTCAATAAATGGATTCCCCTCCCGTGCTTTATCTGTTATGTAATTATACTTTTATTAAATGATGATGTAAACCCATGTTTTATGGCTGTTGGTAGAAGTTTGCCTTCAGGGCTTTAAGCCAGATAGACCTGATGTTTTAGGACAAAGATTATGGTTTGGGTTCAAATGAAACATTTATTCCAGAAAGGTTCACAGCTGCTGTTTTATGTGTGTTAGTTAGACTTAACTGCATTTAACCAGTTACAGTTTTTACAGTTACTCGTGTGTTGTTGTTATCTTTATGGCTAAAAGCAAAAAAGAAGGGATGACAACTTCTTCTGTAACAAACCGTGTCAAATGGACAAATTATATTGACTAACATCGACCGCAGGCCCCTGAATCACACTGGATCAGATCAAAATCATATCATGGCAGACTTTGTGATAACAGCAAACATCGAAACATTGTCCAAAGAATTGATATGATATTGTATCATGACGAAACTAGTGATGTACACCTCTGGTGTCTGTTGTCGAAATACATTTTAATACCATGTTTTATTACACAAAAGAAAGTGACCTGTGTCTCCCTCAGAGTCAAAGAGAGACCCCCTCACCTCTGCCCGGCTCTGTTGCTGCTCCATGGCCAGGATCGTTGCCTGTGGGCTGGTGGACATACTCTCCTCTGGCTCCTTGAAGGCTGGAGCCAGGCCCACATCTCCACTGATGAAGCTGACCATGTTATCAATGAGAGCATGGATGCCCAGTGAGCGGCTCAGGTCCAGGTCTGACTCTTCATAGGAGTGTGCCGAGCTGTAGCTCCGCTGGCGGCTCAATTTGGCCCTGAACCAGGACTCGGCCAGGGAGTCTGGAGAGCTGTGAAGGAAGCCTGAAGAGAGGAGGAGAGCAGAGAAGCCTTTCAGATGCATAAATGCACAAGACAACTGTTCTGATGGATGGGCCATGTTGCTTTTAAGCACTTAGGAGCTATGCAGTGCGATGCATTATTACTCTATAAAAGTTCATCAAATGGCCAAATGCTGACTCTTCATGCGGGCACAAGCCTTCATCAGCCATTATGGATTCATCTATAATGGGCGCGCTGAGTTTCCAATACCCACTGAGGAAGAAATGCTGCAGCTGAGAAGTGAAATGGTGACCAGAGCTCGTGTTTCCATAAAACAACTGACAGCACTGGTGTATCAGTGCTGATGATTTCTTTATAAGTGTGACTGGTAACTCCATGAACACTCTGACAATTCACATTCTGCACTGAGAATGAGCCTTCATTGTGCAAAGTAACAAAAGCTTCATCCACACTGATACGGTTCATTTCAAACAGTGTTTTAACATGAAATCAACCACTGTACACACGAGCGTCTCGCACAGTTTTTATCATCTCTATCTCTACTAACTTGCATGGGCATTCCTGTGCCGGTGTAAACAGGAAGGAAACTGTTTAATAGTAAGAGCTGGCGAAAAGTAAGACCAGAGATTCCTTTGCTTGGGCCAACTGTAACTGAAAGTAACATATGAGTGTAAGAGCCCGCACACATGCACATCTTTTACCACCTGGAAAATGTGAGGTCAGGCGCTGGATGCTACTCTTGTGCCTTTTCTGCGCAGCAGCAGGTTGCATCTGAGGTTGCTAAGCAACCTTAACAAGCACCGTATCATAGTCTAACTACCTGAAATCCTGAGTGCAGAGCTGATCTGCTTCTAGGCGCTGTTTGTGTGTGTCGGCCTGTTGTCTGTGGGACAGATGTAAAGCTCTGACAGCTCTGCACTAACATGAACATGATTCAGATTTTCAAACTAAAACGGGGTCAGGAGCATTTTCAAAGGTCTCCGTTTCGGGGTTCCAAAACGCCATAGTGTGGATGTGAGGTGGAAACGTAGCAAACGTAATGGACTTTAAAATGGACCTGCAGTTGTATAGCGCCTTTCTAGTCTTCTAATCACTCAAAGCGCTTTAATATGTCACGTTCACTCACTGGTGGCCGACACTACCATACAAGATGCCACCTGCTACTCATCTTAAAAACACTTGCATACAGATGGGACATCCATCAGGAGGAGTAATTTGGAGTTCAGTAGCTTGCCCAAGGATACTTCCCCACCGATCTACTCATTAGTGGACGAGCCGCTCTACCTCTGAGCCAAAGCCGCCCCCAAAATGTAAGAATATCAGTGTGGATGTAGCCGAACATTCAAAGCAGAGGAATGAACTGTTATTTGTACAACAGGCACATCTGTATGGTCTGTATTTCTGTTTGCAGTCTATGCCTCAGCACAGAGAGTAGAATATGAAGTGTCTTGAAGTGCAGCTCAGAACAAAGCCCTCATCATGAGAGATGAATGGAGTTCATCACAGTTATGGAGGTGTGAGCTAACGAGAGGAAGAAACATGCCATCGTTTACTTGCTTGGAGCTCCTCTTGTGTTTGGGGCTCAACTGCCCCAAAAGAAGCAAATAAACTATCCACACAGGAACCGAGAGACAGAGAGACAAGAGTAACACATGATTGATGACCTGAATCACCGTCACACGCAGCATTACACAGAGCGCTCAGCAGACGGGTTTTACCTCTCTTTTTGTGAGAGAACGCCAAGTCCAGGTCGACATTTCTCCTCCCACTCTGAAAGACAAAACAGAGACTGATGTCACTGCACAGCACCACTGAACTGTGATAAAAACGCAGAAGATCATCAACACAAAAATACTACAAGTAAATGTGTGTGTGTGAGAGAGTGTGTGCTCTACCAGAGTGTAACCCTCTTCGTCTGACTCGGGCTGGGAGAGGTCAGACTCGCTCCTGGACTTCATCAGTCTGTAACTGGGGCTGCTCTGCACCGAGCGGCTCTCTGCACTCAGACTCTCGCTCCTGAAAACACAAACACGTCACTGTAACTGTTGCACTGGCGTGAAAAAGACGATGAATCAGTTGCTAATATAACTGAACTACACCTTACCTTTATATACTTTTACTCACTGTTTACAACCTGTTCACATCTCTACATATGTACATACATCTCTATATACTTCTCATTACCCATAAACAGTTACTACAACCTTTCCAAAGCACAAGAACATTATGGGATGGTCATGATTTTACCAAGGTGTACCTCTGCCTCCTGACTAATATTTCGGCTCTGTTATTCAGAAACATTTATGTTGTACGGATTTGTTATGTTATAGTACAAAAAACTATCTTTGTCATATTTTTATTGACTTTTATTTTTATTGAAACTTTTCTATTCTATATTAATATATTGAGTGTTGCAGTAATTTGCCTTATTTTTATTCCTCTTAATATGATTATTGTATGTTTAATGTATGACCAAAAACCAAAGCAAATTCCTTGAATGGAAAACATACTTGGTAATCAACTTATGCTGATTACCAGACAAACTGAGTTATGTCTTGGAAAAAAAAAATGTAAAATTATAATTGCAAAACACATGAAAATATAAATAAATATTCTGAATTTTTCTCTCTTTGGAAAGTGCCCATGGTATAAGCGGGATAATGTGTCAACGCATTAGACAATTCTGGCATCCCTGTTGTCCAAAACGTCCTCGCAGGCATTATCCCTTCGTCATATTTTATGTATGTTACATATATATGTTATATCTTAATACATCCATGACATATCTGAGTCTGATCACATCACCTTAGCCTCAGCTGAACTTTAGAATACATTTAAAGGGCGGGACCATCTGCGTTCTTCACCATGTTTTTCAAATGGTAATTCAGCCGTTAGCAAAAAGTGGTTATGTAGGGTTACAGTGCAGAACACTGTGTCACACGAGTACACCCCCCACCCCGCACACACACACACGCGTCAATTACTGACAGTGTAGCACGGAGTGTGAGGAAAGTGTTCGCTTGGAAGATTTGAGCAGAGAGGTGGAAGATGGTGCTATTTTGTTTTTATTAAACCAGGTGAGACTCACTGAGATTGAGTATAAAACCATATTTGTGCTGTATAAACACATTTACAGATCTATAGTCGGTGCATTACCTACAGTAGATGGCAGTCAGCACGCTCTCAATCCCTGTATTTCAACTTCTGCACTATGCACACCTTCAGCGGGGTTAAAAGCTAAGACGCTGAGTGGACCAGGTGCTGGGTGTTTGAGGTGCAACAGACTGAGCAGAGTTATTTTGGTTTAAGTTGTTTTTTTCAATAAACATTTAGATAATCGATTATTGACATCTGTGAATCAATACTGAATCATCTACGTCCGCATCATGATGCATCTAAGAATCAATTATTTCCACCACTCCTTGACTTAAATCATTGTTTTTACTTGTGTGATTTTATTTTCAGACATATTCAATGAGCACTTTTGGAGGGAGTCCAAGATCTGAGAAGTTCACCACTAGTGACGGCTTCTCTGTTACTGTTGCACACATGACATAAAACTAAATCCATAACAGTTCCCATCACTCCACCGAATCTGTCCTCACTTAACACACAAAGGGCGAGGCTATAGAGTGTTCACTGTGACACATTCTGTAACACCCTTAAAAGCACAGGTGTGCCACACGCCCTGGAGATCTGTAAGGACACACGCTCAGGTTCAAGGTGCTCCAGGTGGAATGTGTACCATAAAACTATACATCAGCACTCAGATGAAACTTGTTGCAACACGTGAACTGTAGGTGAAGAACTTTTAAGATCACCTGTGAACGCTGATATCAGCAAAATTCTGACAGAAAATTCCAGACACACCTTCACATGGCGGCCTGAGGGTGTGTGTGGCCTGATAATTCATGTAACTATGAGCCTCTTCAACACCACAGATTCATGGACTGGACATACACATTTTTTTGGCAGTGGGTAGAAAAACAGACTTGCAGATTTTAATCTTATTTTGGTGAGTCCTGCATTCCAAGAAAAAACTGGCCAAGATACAGGTCATGTTAAACTTCCCCATTGGCCGACACCTTGTTGGTTCATTAGTCTTTCTGACATCGTGTTCAAGCTCAAATATTAAAGAACAGGTTTCAAAATTGTCTTAAAATAAAACTCATGCCCAACTAGAAGATTTTGGTTCCTGTAATGATTCCTCCTCTCACTCCTGGCTGCAAAGACATTCCTTCCTAAAGTGATTCTAGTGTTAGAGTTACAGGACAAATCCTCAGTCCTTGTTCTGCACAAAGATGCACACAGTCAGTAAGAGCTCACACGAAGCTTCAGCTGTCTGAGTTAGCCAAATTAATTCTTGCAAAGCTGTAATCTTTTTAGTAAAAAAGTTCCCACTTTGTTTCTATTATTCCAACACAGCTCAGCGAGGAACACTGAAACACTAACACACCACACTAAAGAGACTGACTCTGGAAAATACCTCCATGATATATCTGAGTCTGATCACATCACTTAAGCCTCAGCTGAACTTAAGAATACATTTAAAAGACGGGCCCATCTGTGTTCTTTACCATGTTTTTCAAATGGAAATTCAGCCGTTAGCAAAAGGTGGTTATGTAGGGTTACAGTGCTGAACACTGTACATCCCCCTGCATGTTTCTCCACAGCATGACAGGTCACAGAAGTTCACCTGTTGGAGGTGAGCTGTTTGTCTGCAGCTCTTTATCATCATCTCACTGTGGCTGTTTCTGATTTCACACACACTTCATTTCCTGTGGTTTCTTCACAATAAAAGTTTTTTACATAACAAAATGATGGGGGACTTTTATTGTGAAGCACCAAAATAACAAAATGTTGAGTTTTTCAGTAGCTACTTCACACTTCATACAACACAGTTGGGGAACTGCAGAAATGTCCCAGATCTTTTACTTTGGATTCATTTTAGTAGGAGCCAGTATCTCTCAATGGCCAGTTCGGACAAGGGGAACAATCACAGTGACAAAGACCTGTTTCAGTGTTCATGTGGGAACGGCAGTGTTCTTTAAAAATGTGACACTGTTCCTTAATACTTTGCCTCACACACAGTTTGTCTCAATCTACAGTAGAGGGATATTTTTCTGTCTGTATGACGGTGTGTGGCGTTCTGACCTGGTCATGAAGCTCAGACACTCCTGTGTTCCTGTGGCCGACTGCGTCTGACCCTCCTCCTGGTTCTGCTTGCTCAGCTCACCCAGCACGGGGCTCACCCCGAGCAGCAGCAGGGCGCAGCGGTGGATCACAGAATTACAGGCGGCTGTGTACAGGTCCTGACCCTCGGGGAGACCCGTACTGCCCCTCCTCCCCTCCTGAGATAGAATGGTGTCCTCCTCTCCTCCTCCTCCTCCTCCTCCTCCTCCTCCACTCCTGGACACAGAGCCGGAACCCAGTCCAGTGCTGCTGCTGGCCCGTTCTCTGTCCCGACTGCGAGCGACCTCCCGCGCTGAGAGGAAACATTGAAAGATTTCTGTGTGGTGCAAGATGCACATACACACAATAAAACACACACACACAAGATGCTGGGTTAGACGAAAAGCAGCAGCCACACAATACACCCAAGGTTTCCCAGAGGTCAAAGTTCATAACCAAAGCTCAGGCCAGTGCAACGCATCAAAAAGCGCACTTACACGTTTCAACTGTTTTTTTGTTTATTGAACAATCAGATCTTTGTACATAAGCTAACAATTAATTTAAATACATCTACTGTTCCACCAGTGCGTCAGTGTGACGGCCGTCTCATTACAGTGCGTCAGGAGATTATACATGTTAATCATTACATGTATGAAACCACAGTAAGTCTCTTTCCATTAAACTGGCTGGTGAGCTGCTTGACATTTGTTTGGCTGCAGCAGCTTCCCACAAATCCTTAAAATAAACTTCTACTCACAGTGAGAGAGATGAATATAAATTTCTTACCTCGCTGCAAATCAGAAACAGTTGGGATAACTGTTGAATTTAGAGCTAAACTGACCATAAATTTTGCTTGACATGGTAGTCGGTGTAACTAGGGGTGTAAGGATCCATCGATCTGGATCGATATAAAGATGTAATAACCAATGATCCAGAATCATCGATGCAAAGTGAAAACATCATTCCATATCATCATCTTAAGGTTATGCTTCTATTTTAGTTACAATTATTTACATTATTTATATGTTGTTTTTATGTTTTATGGCCAAAAGTAAATAAGAAAGGTAGAGCAGCCTCTTCTGTAACAGATTATGTCAAGTGGACATAAAATATTGACTCACATTGGTGGCAAGTCCCTGAACTGCACTGAGTTGAAATCATATCGAGGCAGACTTTGTGATATCGGCAAATATTGCATCATTGTCCAAAGAATTAATACAATATTGTATTGTGATGAAAACTGGTGATTTACACCCCGTGTACCAGTGTTTAACAGTGTTCAGGCATACACCCATTACATTACTTGCCAACAGTCCCCTGCAGCCCTTTGATTTTTTTTATCAACACTTAGTCGGACAATTCAAAGTGTCTCTCTGTACAGAGGCAGCTGCAGAATCGCAGCACAGAGTAGCAGGAGTCAGATTTCACTGATCATGTTGTACAGTGCCGCAGGAACGAGTCCTAAAACCTTTTTGTACTCTCAGTCAATGTGTCTTTAGTTAGATGTCTGTAATAATGTCTGTGGTTAACATGTCCTTAAACATTTTGCTCAATAACATAAAATATGTCAGTAAATATCCCACTGTGAATTCTGAAGCGTTTACATGTCTTAAAAAAGATGGTTGCTAACAAGAGGCTAAATGCAACTACAGAACGTCCTCATGCTGAACACGGCTCTACAGCCTTACTGGGGTGGCAGCGTTAAGTCACGCTGACGTAGTGTAGTTTGTTTATAGCCTAACGCTTTTTACTTCTGGCGACTGAATTTCGGCTTAAAAAATCCTAAAGTGGTTTGATTTGTGAAAATTATCTTGCTGGACAAAACGTGGACGTACTATAAATGTTCCCAAAGGCTTTTTGACGAGGGAACCAGAGGGAAGCTTACTTCTGCATCAGCCTACAGAAAAACGTCAATCCTGGAGCGCTCTATGAGAGTACGGAGAGTTGACCAACAAAATGATGGCGTTGGAGGTGGTGTCAAAGCGAAAAGCAACAGGATCGGGAACCTGATTAAGTTAATGAGAATAGAGGAGCTAGTTACATCTCTAGGAAGAAGTTGGGTGTGTGCAGCCTGTCACCTGCAGCGCACACTGTGGCAGCTCCTGACTGTTCAATTGCTCCCTGCAATATTTCACACTGATCCACTGTCAACTAATGTGAAAGTTGTCATGTCAGCAGTAGGAAAGACTTGGTTTAAATTAGCAGTAACTGAATTCAGTGCTCTGCAGGCACTGAGCATCATCATAAAAGTTTCCTCCCAGTGGCATCCGTACTGTGTATTATTAAATAAATAACCAAACTCCAGAAAGCCCTGAGTCTAAATAACAACATCTGACTGGAAACTGGGATAAACCTGAAAACTAAACTAACAGGACCAAACATTCATCAGGATACAGTGCCAAGCAAATTCAGCAAGAACTAACTGTTTAGCATTTTCACAGTTTAATAACTGTCGTCATGAAGCAGAGCTGGAATCAAACGGGAGCAGGCAGGATATGAACTGAGAAATACATTTATTGAATTATAATCTAATGTTTCTGATGATCAGCACACTGAAAGCAGAGAAACATACGAGTCCAAGCAGGTGTACTTACTTCCAGCCGTCATCACTTCGTGTTCCCGGTCCTCCTCTTCATCGTCTTGTTCCTGATGGCCCTCCTCCCTCTCACGGTCCGCTCTCTCTTCAAGCTCCGCCTCCTCGTCGATGGTGCGTGTGAACGAGTGCTCCTGAGGGTCCATGTCCAGAGAGTCCTGATTGTCTGAGATCTGATCAAGTGAAACCAAATGACATCCATGAGTGCATCTGAAAATCTGTTTGTTTAATGAGCAAAGCGTCCACTCACAGAGGAAGCATCTATAAGAAAAGGAAAACACAGAGTCTGAGAGACTCCTTGAAGCTGGGGTGGGCAGTTTTATTTTGGCGTCATTGGGCAAAACTCCCATAACGCATTTTGTAATTCAAGTGGACTGAGAGAAAACTAGACTTCTGCACCTCGTCTTGGTTCTGTTTTCAGACCTCTAGCTCAATTGGTAGGGTGTGCGCCCAATATAGGCTGAGGCCTCTGCAGTAGACCAGGTTCAATTCCAACCCATGGCCCTTTGCTGCATGTCATCCCCCTCTCTCTGAAAACTTCCCTGTCTCTCTACGGCTGTCCATCAATAAAGGCATAAAAACACCCAAAAAATCTGGCCCGTGACTGGAGACTTTGGCTAACCACAGGTCATTTCAGGGAGAGGGCGTTCCTACTGGCTGTTCTACAAGTGCAGATAAGCGTGCACGTCCCTTCAGATGCTGAAAGTCTGATTCAATGGGGGAGAATCCTGCAGAGAAAGTTGCTAATCCAGCACTGGCAAACACTGCCTACACTGCATATCAACTAGGGGTGTAACGATACATTGATCCATTGATTAACGATCCAATTACATCACTGCAAAATGAAAACATCGATCCATATCGTCATCTTAAAGATACGCCTTTATTTTGAAATTCACATAGCACGTCTGTGTCACCATTTTAGTGAACAGGTCTATTTTTATTATTTTTTTGTTACAGAAGAATACTGTTTTTCATTTAAATGCCTGATACCTGGAAGAGCTCAGAAATAAAATGGTCAAATCATTTTCTAGTTGTTTTTGTGAGTTGATGTAAATGATTGTGTTTGATGGGCGTATGATATAGCGCCATATCGATCACAGGCTCCTGAATCAAATCGAATTGAAATCGTATCGTGACAGACTTTGTGATATTGACAAACATCATATCGTCATCCAAACAAATCGATATAATATCCTATCGTGATGAAGCTGGTGATTTACACCCCTAATATCAACCCAAAAAAGGACAACAAACAGAGAGTCTGACAATAAACAAAATAAAATGTGTTAATATCAGCAAAGTGTTTTAGAGATGGAGAGAAAATGTTGCTAATAAGTTAGCCTTCTGCTAACTGACGCCAAAAGTTCATGGCTGTAGCTTGAAGTTCACGTTTATGTAGCTAAAGTTAGCGAGAGCCTTGAGTCACAGTGTGCCCTCAACCTCACTCCCCACCGCTACAGACCACCTCACTGAGAGGAGAGTAGGCAGCAGCTCCAGAGGCTGACCTCCAGTCAGCGTCTGCAGCAACCTGAAACCAGTCAGCACAAACCCCAGCTCTGGGGGACCCGACAGCTCTGACTTCTCCCTGGATCAGCAACTTTCTGTTGCTGCTGTTACACAGGTTGGACCCAGCACTGCAGCTGGCCACGAATTCAAGCTGCTGCAGCCTCCTACCGAAGGTTCGGAGCTGCCACCTGCTCTCCTCCTAGCGTAGCAGTACACTGCAGCAGAGAGCGAGGCGGAGAGACTGTAGGGGGGCTAGCAGCTACTTCTTATCTCAAAGAGCAGCTGAGTGAATGAGTTGAGTGTGGGACACATTGGAATACTGTATGCGCGTGCATATGCCTGTGCTGGTCTGATGGGAGGGGCTTAGGACAGAGAGGGGAGAGCTGCAGGTGGAGGGGGATTTTTCTCCTTTTCCAGATATCTGCCTTCCCCAGCTTCAACCAAATGTAAATTACTGAATGCAAACATGTGCATGTGTCCATTCACAACTTCTGTTTACTCACCCTCCTCTCACGTGAAGAGGATCTTGTCTGGATGAAGTCCATATTCTTACAGGCCAGCAGGCGGTTTCGTACCTTGTAAACACTGCGATAGACCTCCGCCAGGGACTTTGATGGTTGGTACCTGATGGGAAAATAAAAATATACCTATGACATGTCTTGTTGGATTTAAAATGGTTCTACAGGACAGTGCAGAGACGTTTAATGAGACCTATCATAAAGATCATGTTACAGTACCTGCCCTCCCCACAGGCTTGGCCCAACAGCCCTGTGTGCTTCAATAAGGCTGCCAGCACAAACCTGGAAACAGTGTCCAACAGGGACTCATTACTGAGAGACGCGTTGTCCCAGTCTGCAACAGAAGACATGGCACACTGTCAGTTACTTATATAAACTAATGTCTCGAGCACAGAGGCAGAATTCATTATACAGCTCCTCAGAAGGTAGACCTTTGCTCATGGCGTAGTCCTGCATGTTGATCCAGAGGCTGTTGGCAGGTTCTTTAGAGGAACACAGAGCCAAATCCACCAGGACACTCAAGTCAGGACGCAGCGTGCAGTCAAAGGGCTTCTGCTCTTCATTACCAGACAGTGCCGCCTCCAGTAATGAGCTGATGCAGGTGTCTGAAGGACACGAGTGAACAAACTCTCATCATCTCAACAAGTCACAGAGGAAACATCACATGAATAATGGAATGAAAGGACAAAAGAAAAAACAAATTCATCTTAAAAATATCCCGCTGGAATTTAAATTAAGACAGCTGAGAAAACTACACTCAACTGCTTCTGTTTTTACCAAACACCTAAACTCAGTCATCACATCTGTCCTCTGCCTACCGAGCTGTGGGATCTCCATTTCCAAGCCGTTGCTGAAGAGTGGCGTTTTGAGCCAGTAAGCAGTGTCCTGCTCCTCCAGTGAGGTCGGAGCTCCCTGGAGCATCCCACCGAGGCAGCGGCCCACCAGCAGGGCGACTGTCCTCTCCAGATCCACGAGCCACACCCAGGAGAGCGCCTGCTGTGGCAGGGACATACCTGAGGCTGGCTCAGCGAAGTCAGAGGTACCTGAAAAGTTAAAAGAGGTGTCGTGGAAAAGGACAGCATGATTTCTACTGCACAGAAACATGAAGGTCTTCAAAAAGTTTACATTCTCAGGGTTAAAAAGGTTCAAGACAGAACAGAAATATCATTTGGTGGACACATTTTCTAACCTCAGAGTGTGACCCCTAACTTTTAAACAGTTACAAAGTCCTAATTCACAGCTGTAGCTCACAAACAAAAGGTCAAATGCTAAAGATAAGACGCTAAATATTTGATCAGAAGCAGAGCAACCTACACAGCAACTCAGCTTTGATACAAATACACTACTGTTAAAGTTTTGTCACAATTAGGACCGGAGGACTCAGAGCTGACCTGGCCTCTGTGTAGAGTTTAGATTACATCCAAATGTTATCCTTAAATTTGTTTACCACAGACCAGTGTGGTAAAGAACTTTAATGGATTTTGTAAAGAACAAAGACAGACTAAACCAATCCAAACAACTACATTCAACCTTATTTTCATGAACAACAAAAAACACAAACAGCAACAATGATTATTGTTTAGTAAATGAGTTTTTGATAGCGATAGTGCCATGAACCAGGCTGAATGCTGTTAGGTAGTGATATAAAAAGGTATTAAGTATACTCTAAACTGCACAGTCCATGTTTAGATGATTTAATGCATGACATGCTTTCTTTGTTTTGTGCTCACCGTGCAGAGGCCACTGCAGCTCCTGGTCCTCCAGCGGGGAGGCAGCAGGGAGCAGCCTGTTGAGGCGGTCCAGAGGAGGCAGCAGGTCCAGCAGGTGGCTCAGTAGAGGCCTCGCCACCGACACCGGGAGCAGCAGCAACGAGTTGATTATCTGGCAAAGCATGCTGCCTGCTGCGGACACGTAGATCACATCTGGAGGTGACAGAGTTACGTCAGTACTGTCAGTTTCAAAACAACTGTGATGACGAAAGAAACGACTGAGAAATTATTTCAGTTTATTGAAAGTTAGTAAAACAGTAAAGAAAATATATTGTTATTACTGTGAATAAATGATTCTGTAGTTTTATATCACAGCATATAACCCATTAAAGTGTTGTTTGATGCAGTTTAACCTGCACTGTCTTTGAGTTAGTATCATGAGACAGATTGTGAAAAACCAATAATAAAGTTAAGCTGAAGCTTTTACCAAAGATGAACATAAAAACAGAAAAAGTATTTTATGATGAAAAGGCCAAGTGAACACTGGAGGACAAGGCCCCGATCACACAGAAAGTGTTCTAGCAGCTGGAGGCGGCTTTTTATGATTATTATTAATGGGAGGGAAACTCCTTTTAATAGTTTTTAATGACAATGAAGCTTTTTGCTAGCTGTTGCGTTGCTATGTGCCTCATGTTTCTGCACCCTAGGCGCCTGGCGTTTTTGCCAGAGCACTGTGAACTCCTCGAGTTGAAAAAACTGACACCTCATGTCATCTCTGCTTTTTTTCCCCATTGTCCAATGGGATGATTGGAGAGGCGGGCCTTCTGTGGTGGTCACGACAACAAGTTTACAGTTGGTAAATGGAGGAGAAACTGGTGGTAGTGGTTGCTGGATACCCAGAGCTATACGACTTTACAAACCACAGTTAGCACCATCTCAATAGAAAACAGCAGGTGTGGAAGCAGATAAGTGCAGTACTGTAAACGTCCATGATGGAGGAGAAGCTCCTGGACCAACTGGTGGTACTCCCCATGATCCAGCCTCTTTTTTAGGGTCTCTTGTACCCACACAGATCTCTGTTTATCTGCTGACAGCCTCTCACCCTCAACCAGAGCTACAGACAGTACCCTCTGCCTCAACATGGCAGCAATTACACACTGATCACTGCAGGATACAGAAACTGTAGACTGATTACACGGGAAGGTTAGGGTGAGGAGGTGATGGGGTGGTTACGTTGCATAAAAAGGCACACAGGGCGTCTTTTTACTAAAGGTAATGTAAAAAAGGCAGTGCCGTGCGCATCGCCTTTTGCAGCCTGCAAAGCCCTTTCTGTGTGATTAGGGGCTAAGAGAGTCGCTACAGCAGCAGCGACGTGATAGACAAGGAGGAATAAAGAGATTAAGTGATCCTCTTCACCCTGTAGCTTCTCTCGTATGTTGCCGTTCCAAGAACTCTCTTTTATCAGAGCAGCTGAGCGGGAGAAGATATCTGTGGCGTGAGGCAGCAGGAGCTGCAGGTGCTTGTGGAGTAACGCCACGCTGCTGGAGTTCTACAGAAAAAAACATGAGGATCAAAATATTTCAACTGAAATCTGGTCCTTCAAAGAAAATACATACTTATGAGACTGTGATTTATAAACATGTACAGCCACTGAAATCACATTTAATCAAGACATTCTGTCAAGACTTAGCTCAAAAACAAAACAGCTATGTAACTAGGAGTTCCTCTGCTTCATGCATCAGTTAAAAAAATGTGTTTTCTTTCAAGATTTAACATGATTTTACACTTCATGAATAAGATCATGTGAGCTCTGAAATTAGATGTGCAATAAAGAGTAAATAACTCAAACATCACGGGCTTGTCCCTTTCAAGTCCAAACATGTTGTAATCTCAGCAGTGTTGCAATAAGTCACATGACCCTGATGGCACCGGACCAAGAAGTTTAAATAACTACATGATGACTTTTTGGTTGCGTAAACACCATTTCCACGTAATAAAACAGTTATCTGTGGAAGAGAGAGTGAGTGTTTGAACAGGCTGCGCATTAACAAACACAGCAGAGTGTCCATACCTCAGTGACAGAGTTAATGTGGCAGTAAGCTAACAGTTGCTTCTGTAAGGAACACAGCAGTTGGTGGAGGTGAGCTGGTTGGCTGCTGTCAGAGGAGGACGTGCCCTGCTGCAGCTTATCGCTGTTCTTCTCCAGCTCACCGAATGCCTGATCCTGCCAAACACAAACACACAAAAAAATCAGATATAACAAACTACAAGTTCACAGATATCGCAGGTATGTCAGGGATCTTCCAAGACTGAACTGGACTGAACTGTATTGTAGTGTGTGAAGGAAAGGTCTGTCTTTTTCCGAGCAGAAAATATTCAGCAGACCACAGTTTGGTTTCAGCTGTCAATTTGTAGCGGTTATGAAAAATACAAAAAAGCTATCACATAGATTCAGGATTAAAAGCAGCCTTAAGGCCGTTACACACCAGGGACATGACAAATCAACAACATGAAAATACTTGTGTATTACACCTCATAATACTCTGCATCAAAACAATTCATACCAACAGCAGTTGCAACACTTGTTAAACTAGAATCACCACCCCGTGGTTGTCTGACTCCGTCCACCAGTCCACCCTGTGGTTGTATGACTCCGCCCACCTGTCCAGTGTCTCTGACAGTCTCCATCCATGTCAGTGAAAACATGGATGCTTCACACACAGAAGATCTATACAATCAGCACAGTTTCAAGATTAGAGTCACCAATTCAGTATCTGACCAAATGTCTCCCCTTCTGTTCCTGAGATATGACGTTAAAACATGATGATGTCGCAGTCAAGCTGACCTTTGACCTTTTGACCTTCATTATTTTATCCTATTAGACATTTGTGTCAAGTTTCATCAGAATTAGTGAATGAATTCTGGAGTTATGGCCAAAAACGTGTTTTTGTGAGGTCACACTGACCTTTGACCTTCAACCACAAAATTCTGATCACTTTATTCTTTAGTCCAAGTGGACGTATGTGCCAAATGTGATGCTGAGATATCGCATTCACAAAAATGAGACAGACAAGGTCATAGTGACCTTGACCTTTGGATGCCAAAATCTAATCAGTTCAGTGAAGCTGACCTCCGTCTTTTGGATATAAAATGTCATCACTTCATTATTTAATCCTGTCAGAATTTAGTGTATGAATTCTCAAGTTATGGCCAAAAACACGTTTTTGTAAGGTCAAAGTGACCTCTGAGCTTCGACCACCAAATTTGAATCAGTTTATTCTTCAGTCTAAGTGAATGTTTGTGCCAAATTCAAAGAAATTCCCTCAAGGTATCCTTGAGATATCATGTTTGCAAGAATGAGACAGACGAGGTCACACTGACCTTGACCTTTGACCAATAAAATCCAATCAGTTCATTGTTGAGTCCAAGTGAATGTTCGTGTCAAATTTGAAGGAATTCCCTCATGGTGTTTTTGAGATATCGCATTCACAAAAACGAGACAGACAAGGTCACAGTGATCTTGACCTTTGACGACCTAATTCTAATCAGTTCATTCTTCAGTCCAAGAGGATGTCTGAGCCAAATTTGAAGAAACTCTCTCAAGCTGTTCGAAAGAAATTGCGTTCACGAGAATGAGATGGATGCAAGGCCACGGTGACCTTGACCTTCGACCCTTGATCACCAAAATCTGATCAGTTCATCCTCAAGTCTAAGTGAATGTTTGTGCTAAATTTGAAGAAGTTTCCCTCAAGGTGTTCTTGATATTATGTTTACAAGAGAGGGACAGACGGACAGTCTGAGGACATGATGCCTTTGGTCGGCACAGAGAAAAAAGAAATGTATTAATGTGCAAATTTTTCACAGGAAAAAAAAAAATGTGTGTAAAGGTCTTTAGACCTAATCACGTTCATGGGCAGATTCAGCAACATTTTTTCAAAACGATATTCAAATGTTTTTGTTTCTCCTGAAGCTGGTTCATCCATCTAAATATGTTTTTTAGATTATTTTTCACACCTGAAACGAGTTAACATGTTCTCCCACACATGACGAGCGTGTCCTAATTACAGAGGGTGAATCTGACATTGTTTCTTATGAGTAACACAGAATCATTACTTTGTTCCACCCACTGCTTTTGTGATCTGGATTCTCAGTATGGTTAAATTTAGAGGACCCAAATTTCATTACTGGTTTTTGTTGAATTATGTTTCTTTATCAAGATGTTTTTTTCCCAAAACAAAAAGACAGAGCTCTGCAGATGAAGAAAATGAGTAAGAGGAGCAAAAGGAAAAATACAGCGAGAGGCAATGAACACAAAAGGAGTGAGTCAAATGCAGAGAGGGCTGCAGTCTAATCATCATTCATTGCTAAGGCCTGCATAATCACACACACTTGAGCATACAGCCTGTGTCTGTGTATGTGTGTGTGTGTGGTACAATCAATAAAAAGCTGTCTTTAGAGAACGAGGCACAGGAACGAGCCGCTGCTGTGCCAGGAACAAAGGCAGCAGGTGATAATAACAAAGGATTAAACATGAGTCATGCTCTGCCTCCAACACTGAGAGCAGGGAGGGAGATGGAGAGACGCTCGGGTGTAACAACGATGCTTTTTAAGTTGACTTCACTGATGACTTCCTTCCTGACTAATGTCTGCCTTTGTCAGTCCTGAACAGATCATAATAACCTCGCCAATAATGGTTTGTCACGGAGTAACACACACCCACACACAACACACACAAACACACTGAAATCAATAAGAGCAAACTCTGCACTCTCTGTTGGAGCTCAACCAAACATCTACTTACAGTATAAAAGCCCAGATTCCTGAGCAGCGTCTTCATCAGGATCTCAGCCAGGTGGGTGTCAGGGTGGCCGGCTGTGGCGCTGTACGTGGGGTCCGGCGAGGCTGTGAAGCCCTGGCCGGAGGTCAGAACCTCGGGGCCGTCAGCAGGAGAGCTGTAACCCAGGAGCGAGGCCACGTGGGTGTGGTCCTGCAGACTGGTCAGGATGATGTCCAGCTGCATCCTCTGATAAACACAAACACACAGATTTCAATAAGACTGCTGACCTTAACAAACACAGCACAGTAACAGGACATGATATCAAACTTGTTCACTGCGAGGTTCATACTGAGGGCAGCAGCAGGTCAGTCAACAGATGCTTATCTGTAATTCAGTAATTGGGAAAATAAGGCCAACGTTCGGACAGTGAACAAGTTTGACCAGTGAGAAAAGATGTCCTCAGCTGAGGTTATCACAGCAACTCATGAATACACTCCTGCCTTTACCTTGTTTTCCTTTATTTCATAAAACACAAGCAATTACAGATGATTTTATTTGTTGAGTTAACGCCACATTTCTGCACATGAAATGTTTCACAGATGAAAAGCAGTTAATGCTGTTTAAGAAGTCTGACATTATGGAAATATGTTTATTCACTTTCTTGGCATGACTCAGATGAGAACATAGATATCACTCTTCTATCCGAGCACTGAATATAAGGCTACAGCCGCTAACTGTACTGCCTCTTTCCTGTGGTTTTGTGACATTCAGAGCAGCAACCACTTTCTGCTGTGTACAGATACACTGGAGTCTCTCTTTTTCTCTCTCTCTCTCTCTCTCTCTCTCTCTCTCTGTGTTTTCATCTCTCTCATGTCTAGACCAAACTGAACAAATATTTATAGACGCACAAGCAACATCATAATTAAACAGGCTTTTAGTTTTTACATTTATTTTATTTTGAAAATTGGCCAGATTTTTCTGTGTCCAACTTCCTGTTTGGTAAGATCCGCTCTATCCAGCTTGACAGAAGCGCTCGCGGCTCACGTGAAAAATAGACCAGACGCCGAACTGAAGCGCTGCAGTGTGCGAGCCTCCGTGGGCGCTCCGCTCTGCTCAGCGGCCTGTGTGGACAGTCAGATAGGTTAACATGGGCGCTGATTGAAAACTGCCTCCGCTGCTGGGCGCTGCGCTTCGGTTCCGCGTCCAGTGTGTCCGTGGCGTGACTGAATGAGAGACTGTGAAAACTTAAGGCCCGCCCTACTCTGCCTCTGATTGGCTAGAACTCCTTGTTTACCTTGAGTAATGTGATACACCATTGGTAGTTGGAACTATCACTTTGCTTTGCTTTAAAACGACTGGTTAAATGTTGCTATGGCAAGATGATAAAATATTCACAAGAAAAAAATTTCAAACCCTGAGTCACTGAAGCGTAGCGCCCATCCTCTGATTTCCCCTGGTTAACACTTTTAACTCTGTCAGCACTGTTATGGAGTTAGCACCATTATCTGCTAGCTGTCAACTCAGCCACCTCCATGTTGAGAACTGTGTGGAGTCAACTCAAACCCCTTTAACTTCTGAAGCTCTGGTGAAAGTTCAGTCAGGAAGACGCTACTTGTTATGCTCCGGCTGTATGTTTCTTTCTCACCCTGACATTCACTATTTGCACGCATGCTCACTGTCTATCTCTAGGTGTCATTGTCTGTGTCTGTCAATCACCTCATCAGCTGTTCTTCAGCTGATTCACAATCAACAAATAGCACAGCGACACACTTTCTCTGTCAGCCAATCATCTTACTGCTCCTCATTTCAAATATGGTTCTGTCTCTGACATACTTCTCTCTTGCTGCAGTTGTGTGCACCCTTCACCTCTCCATCACCACCCAGTTTTCACGGATTCATCATCCTCAGCAGCCATCAGCCTCGAAGTCAGCAGCCTCAGAGTCATGAGTCACCACTAACACCAGTGTCTGGACTCGATGGGGGGATGTATCTTGCTGCCGCTCAGATGTCCCTTGATATCTCCCTCTGATGTCCAAGTGCTAAATACTTCTGTTAAATCTTGCTCAGCACAAATCATCTGCTAATCTGTTCACTCATATTCTATTATTACTATTCTACTATCTATCTACCGTCCTTCCAGTCTTTATGCTATGCTAAGCTAACTGGCTGCTAGCTGTAGCCTCATTTCTATCATACAAGCATGAGAGCGGTATTGATCTTTCTTCTAATCCAACTCCAGGAAGACAGTGCATAAGTTAATTTCCCAAAATCTCAAACAATTAATTAGAGTTTGATTAAAATAATCCGAAGCTTAATCTCTCTGCAACGTTGGTTTTAGAAGTCCACAAAAATAAACATTTCAAACAGTTCCCAGAGCGGATCATTGTTATGACATTTTGATGGTGGAGTGCTGAGTAGGAATGAAACTTGGAAACACAGATGGACTTGTTGAAGATGAAGCGTGATCTTCTTGAGGTTTCTGGGTCAAAACTTTGTGGCTGTAAGAGACCACTCCAAAGAATCGACCACAGGCTTTACTCCACCCACACAGCCGACCAACCAAACAAAGTGACCCATTAACCCAGAAGCTCACAGCATAAAAGCTGCATTCATCATCCATCTGACCTACACAAAACTCGGGTACATTAATGTATATCTGTAACGTGATTTTAATGGGTACCGCTGAGATTAATGGGATCTAAAAAAGCTTCACCTACTATACACATGTATACAACAGTGCTTATATTAAAGGCTCAGTTCTCAGCGTCTGTCTCCACCTATTATCACAAAATCACATCCTGAAATAGGAAACCACACTTAAACTGAACTGTTCACCGTCCCGCATCAGCTGACATTGGGTCCTGTTTATCAGAGGTTCATTGTTACAGGTAAATTAACCAAAAAAGCTAAAAACTGTTGATTTTACAGCCACATTTCTGAAAGCAGTAGGGCAGCTGTATGTGTGTATGTGTGTGTTAGGAGGCAGAGGGTACCTGTCCTTTGGAGAGACTCTCCCATCTGTCAGGGCCCTGAGGCAGCAACGAGTGGAGGAGCTCCATCCTCTCTCTCAGCGGAGGCAGCAACATGGTCGCCCCCACAGACAGAGTGTCAATCACCGCCTGATGGGACAAACACACACACAAATACACACACAGACATCATCACTGCTTCAGGTGATGCAACAAATTCAGAACTTGTAGACATTGTGAGAAATTACTGTCTCAATGTCCCTGATGATAGTAAAACAAGAAGACCATGAACACAATGTTTTTCAAGGCAACATAGAATAAAAAGCACAAATAAATCATTTCAACTCCGCACTGATTACAAGACGTGTTTCTACAAACAGAACAGCAAAGGAGTCACGCTTCACAGTAAAAATTTAATTATTTATTAAACAGATATTTCAAGGAAAATAACTCAGGATTT
Organism: Epinephelus lanceolatus; assembly: GCF_041903045.1. Lineage (NCBI taxonomy): Eukaryota > Metazoa > Chordata > Actinopteri > Perciformes > Serranidae > Epinephelus > Epinephelus lanceolatus. Next base: position 2,101,196 of record NC_135735.1, on the reverse strand, counting down.
TTAGGAAACAAAGAGCTGAGTTTGACTCTGTTAAAATACAGAGACATGAACAATAAGCTGAACTTGCTTTACCAGTTGAACATCCGACACTATAACATTTATTTGTATAGCACTTTTCTTAAGGCTACAAAGTGCTTCTCAAAAAAATACATACATACAGGGAAAGGGAACATTCAAATCAACATAACATAAACAATAACTATGTGGACGTTTGTGCCAAATTTCAAGAAATTCCATCAAGGCCTTCTTAAGATATTGTGTTCACGAGAATGGGACCGACGCAAGGTCAGAGTGACCCTGACCTTTGACAACAAATGCAATCTTGAGATACCGCCTTCACGAGAACGGGACAAACCGAATACATAATGCCTCCAGCCTTGGCTATTGCTGGCGCGGAGGCATAAAAAAAAAAACACCAGGGGTTAAAGTAACGTTTATAACAAAAAAAAAAAAAAAAAAAAAAAAAAAAGGAAAACAAAATGGCCAGAGATGGATGATAAAACACAGCAACGTTTTAAATATTCATAAATGCTTTTCCTGTAAAATAAAGTTTTAAGAAGGGATTTCATAAATATGACTCTCCTTCATTATAAGTTTTACTTTTGGAAAACAAAAGGGGAACAAATTTAACTTAATTTTACAGCTGAAATAATTAGTTGATCAATGAAAAATGAACCTGCAACTATACCGATAACGGACTAACTGTTTATATCTTTCTACAAGAAACACTGATGGTCCAAACATTTTTTAATGTAATGATTTGATGCTTTTTTTTTTTTGAATACCTGGGATTTGGACTGTTGTTTGAATGAGACATCTGAGGATGTCACTTTGGGCTTTAGCGAAATGTGATGGAAATTTTTCACTAATTTTCGATATTTTTTAGACCGAATATTTAACTGTTTAAACATAAAATAACAGAAGCCAAGAATCTTTTAAAGTGAATCTTAGGTTTACAATTTCAAAACTTAAACTTGTCATTTATAACATTGTCAGTCCAGCGACATTAATCTTTAACATTTAATGTTTCTTCACAGTGTCACAGTTTTACTGAAACATTTTATTGTACGTTCCTGTCTGTCAGGTTTTTTAAGCTGCACCCTTTTAGCCCCAGGCGATCCTTAACCCTGACCTTGGGCTGACTCTCCTTTTCACACACACATTGTTAACCAGGGACGACCTGAGCCCAGGGCGACACATTCACACTGCACCTCTACTGACTCTAGTTAAATGTCAGTTGGATTATAATAATAATAATAATAATAATAATAATAAATTTTATTTGTTGGCGCCTTTCTGAGCACCCAAGGACACCTTACAATAAAAACATACAAAAATACCAATTATACAACATTAAAAATATTATTATGTGACTCATTTAAACATTCAAAAATTCAACTGTTTACCAGGAGTGTAAATCACTAGTTTCATCACAATATGATATTATAATGAAATCACAAAGTCTTCCACCATCCGATTCCAATTCAATGTGATTCAGGAGCCTGCGATCAATATGAGGTGATATCATCTGATCATTTAACACAGTCTGTTACAGAAGAAGCTGCAGCAGCTTTCTTTTTTGTTTTTTGGCCATAAAAAACAAAAACAACACATAAATAATAAGAGCAGTTAAGTTGACTTTAAACTAACTCCACTAACACATTAAACAGCACATGGATCAGTTAACCTTCAGGGCTTTCTGTCAGAGAGACCTTTCTGTCAGAGAGACCTTTCTGAAAGAAATCTTTTCACTTTAACCCAAACCATCATCTTTTTCCTAAAACTTGACTGTAAACTTCCAACAGCCATAAAACATGGACTAACAGCAACATCAGTTAACAAATATTTAAGATTCAGCTCAGTAATAATTGCCAAGGTTCACAGACAAAACAACTCTCACCCTTCATTAGCTTAAGCATGTCTACATTGCATAGATTAGCCTAGCGGCTAGCAGAGATTTCCTCTACTTACAGCTTAATAAATTACATGTACTATTTATACTTTTTCTTACTTGCTGCTAGTTTAAGTCTGCGTCTCCTGACAGAACAGCAAAGATAAATTTCAGCCTGCATGCATGTTTTTTCAGCCCAATATTGTTGAAACAGAGCAGCTAATGTTGCTACAAGAAGTTAGTGGAGCAAGATGCTTGGCCAGGCAGGTATGTCATGTTTTATCTAATCTCTCTAGACAGATTCTGCAATTTACATTTACATTGCTGCGCTTTAGCCAATCACAATGGAGGGGGCGTGGCCGAGATGTGCAGGTGTCCCCAGGAAATGTGCACCTACAGAAACAGCAAGCTCCGCGTCCATAGCGACCGCTCCACCCAAAACGCCGTCTCGTCAACGTGATTTTTTTTTTTTTCCAGCGGATGTCTTAGTTACAACATGATTGAGCTAACTGCAGTAGTTTCATGTCGTATCCGACAACGGGAGGCTTTTAACAGATGACGTCCTGATGTTAGCTTTGCTAACTGTCCCTGTCAGCTGCAGCCACTGATGCTTTCTAGACATCGTGATTTCCCATAACTGAATAAATACCACACATAGCAACACAAAACTGCTTTGCTAGCTCAATCATGTTGTAACTAAGATATCCGCTAGAAAAAATATTTTATTCATGGACCGTTTATTGAGTTATTACCTTATTTTTATACAGTCTATGGTTATTACAGCCACCGCTAACGGCTAACGTTAACAGCTAATGGTTAGCCCAGCTAATCTACAATAACCATGTTAATTACAAAACACAGAGAAATAGTAACATTTGTTCAATCATTGTGTTCATAGACTTAACAAACATCAGATTAGTCTACACAGTGATATAGTGACGTGAAAAATATGATATATAGCTAAACTCTGCTGGTTTTCTACCCTAAGTATTTGTAAACAACACGGTGATTCCCTGGGGGCACCGCCGGAAGTGAAGGGCGTGAGCGATCGCTGAGGCCCCTGCACTTCCGTTAGTCGAAAAACTCCGGGCTGTGCCTCCAGAGGTAAAGGAAGAATTTTTTTTTTTTCTTTTTTTTACCGATGGATTTCCAGATTGTGTTTTATCTGATAATAGCATTGTTTACATATGGCATATACTTTGTCTGTTGACCTGTATTTTCTTCAAAATCAAAAATATTTCCACAATGCTGATTTATTCCTGAGTAAAAAACGTTATTCTCTTCGTCTTTGTCTAGGCTACTTGCCGACTGCCTGCTGCTGTTTGACTGTGACAAAGAATTTCAAAATAAAGGGGTAATCTAAAGATGATGATATGAATCAATATTTTCGCTTTGCATCCACGATACTGGATTGTTGATCACTGAATTGTTATATTGATCCAGACTGATGGATTGTCAAGCCTCTATTGTTTACTTAGCCCTGTTTCATACTGTCAACTTTTAGTCTCAGGCTAAGGCTGCTCTGAAGCAGGGTCAGCGAGGCCTGGGCTAAAGTCTGGGTTAGTCTACTCAGAACATGTCAGGATTGTGCCACAGTGAAGACTTTGTTAGCCTGGGGTTAAGAGCTGCTTTAGAAGCTATTACTTTGCTGCTGACAGCTTTTGTCTCACCTCCTGAATCTCATCTGGCACAGAGGAGTCCATCAGTCTGAACAGCAGGTTCCTCAGGGGCCTGGCCTGCCGACCTAAGATACTGGTGGCCACGCCCCCAGCAAGGGCCAGAGCCAGATGATTGGACAAGAGCCGAAGGCACAGCTTTAGGAAGTTATGATGCTCCCTGCAAACACAGTTGTAACAATCAGCATATACCAAGGGCATATTTATAATCTGACACCAATCTACAATCAAAAGGAAAGAAGGCGTATCAGCTGTTACAACAAGTCATCTGTCAGTGCCAGAAATCCACAGGTGAGGAGAAAAAGCAATGATGGCAGCCTGCAGGCTGTGTGTGTTTACCTGGATGAGGGGAACGGGAGAGGAGGAACTTCACTGTTGATGCCGTCACAGTAGCGCTCGAGGAAGGAGCGCAAGTGTGAGAAGGTACTTTCTTCGAGGTCGACACAGTAGGGCCGGTGCCAAGCCACCACTTGCCTGGAGGGCCAAAGAGAGTAAATATTAGCAAGTGCTCTGGTGCTTCACAGCTGCTGGAGTGGAAGGGTAAAGAGGTTGGAAGAGACTAAAAAACACTGACTGAACTGGACATAAAACCTTTTTAGAAGAAAACTCTGAACGGGTCACACTGCTGCTTTTGCCTAAATCAATTTCTTTATAAAACAGTTCACTTGTGCACTGAAGCATTTACAGTTTCTAATAAATGGAATTATTCGCTTGAAGTGAATGTACCTTCACACCATCATGGGAATAAAGAACGATCTCTTCCCCTCTGCCATGGACTGTACCAATAAACTCATCAGTTGGCCGATAAAACAATCTCCCAGAGATTTAATACAGCACTGTCACAAAGTTAGGAGACTCACAAAGGATAAATTTTATAAAGAATCAGAGCAGCTGAGCCGAGATATCCTGACATGAGTCCGTAGTATCAAGCTCAAAAATGCTGGATCCTACAATTCCCATAATGCAACTCAGAAGTCTTTTCCTTTGAAATGGTTATTTTTTTCAAACCCCACACCTCCAGTTTGTAACACAGATTTTCTATTAATTGTTTTAGTCTTACAGCCCCAACACACCAAACCAACTCCAGCGAACTAGCAGTGATGAAGGTTCCCTGCTTCTGTCTCAGCCAAAAAGTTGCACATGAACACACCGCAAAAACTACAGCCATCAGCAAACCAACACGTATGTTCTGCGCCTGCGTGAGAGGAAATAATTCTCTCTCGCTAGAGAAATGGACAGGAAAGAGTTTTATGCAGACCATAATGTCACAGTGAAGCTGACCTTTGACCTTTTGGATATAAAATGTCATCACTTCATTAATTTATCCTGTTAGACGTGTGTGAAGTTTTGTCATAATTAGTGTTTGAATTCTTGAGTTATGTCCAAAAACATGTTTTTTTAGTTCACACTGATCTTTGGCCTTCAACCACAAAATTCTAATCAGTTTATTCTTCAGTCCAAGTGGACATTTGTGTCAAATTTAAAGAAATTCCCTCAAGGTGTTCTTGAGATATATATTATAAAATTGAGACAGACATGTCACAGTGACTTTGACCTTTGACCACCAAAATCAAATCAGTTAATCAAATCCAAGTGAATGTTTGTGCCAAAGTTAAAAAAGGCTTCAAGGTATTCTTGAGATACCACATTTACAAGAATGAGACAGATGAGGTCACAGTGACCTTGACCTTTGATCTTCAACCAAAACATTATAATCAGTTTATTCTTCAGTCCAACTGGAGGTTTGTGTGAATTTTTTTTTCAAATTTTCTGAAAGAAATTCCCTCATGGTGTTCTTGAGATATCATGTTTGTGAGAATAAGACCGATGCAAGGTTACAGTGACCTTAACCTTTGACACCGAAATCCAATCAGTTTTTCGTTGAGTCCAAGTGAACCCTTGTGCCAAATTTGAAGAAATTCCATTGAGGTGTTCTTGAGATATTGCGTTCACAAGAATGAGACAGGTGACGTCACATAGACATGTTCTTTGAAATATGACCATCGCAAGCTAATCAGTTAATTGTGGAGTCCAAGTGGACGTTAGTGTCAAACTAGATATTGCATTCAGGAGAATGAGATGGACGCAAGGTCACAGCAACCTTGATCTTTGACATTTGGCCATCAAAACGTAATCAATTCATCATTAAGTTCAAGTTTATATTTATGCCAAGTTTGAAGAAATTATCTCACGGTGTTCTTGAGATATTGCATTCACGAGAATGAGACAGACGAGGTCACAGTGACCTTGACCTTTGACCATCAAAAAGTAAGGGCTCATTGTTGAGTTCATGTGGACATTTGTGCCAAATTTGAAGAAGGTGTTCTTGAGATATCACGTTCATTAGCAAGAAACATAATGCCTCCGTCCGCAGCTATCGCAGGGGCGAAGGCATAAAAAGCTGCCTGGTTGATCTGAGTCTGACCGTATGAGAATAACTGGGCGTATTAATACTTCACCTGTCGTCACCTTTTCTCTGAACCAAAATAGCACAGTGTGTCTGTATGACGAGTCAGTACACAGACAGCATGATGTCTTACTGAGTTACCTTTTAACAACGACAGTTAAAAACTGCTGTGCACCGCACAGTGACTGACCTTTCACCTATATTATGTAATCCCTATGAGGAACAGAAGTCCAGGGGTGTTGTGACATTAGCAGCCCCCTCCCCCTCCCCAGGTTATGAACATGCTGCCTTCGCTACAGTCAGTGTGTTCACTCTGATGGTGGCTGACCTGTCTCTGGGCAGAGCGGTCCATGCCAGGCTGTGGGACGTGCCGGCTGAGATCTGCTGAATAGCGACTCCGTCCAGCCCGACGACCTTCTTGGGCTTCGTGATCGGCCCTGTGGAGTTCCCCTGACCACACTGGCCCATGGAGTTGTTGCCCCATGCGTACACTTCATTGTCTAGATGATGGTTGAGTATAAGAAAAGTAAAACAAGATTAGATGTGGCTTTGATTATTTTTCACACCACACATCACGCTGAATAATAATGAGGCAGACTCTGTCCTAATTTAACATGGAGCTGAAGTTAAGTATTAGCTAAAACAAATATGCTCCATATATTTGCTGTTACATCATGCTACTTGCAACAGTTTCTGTCACATGTTAAACAAACACCAAATCTTATTGTGCCAGCAAAATAACAGTCAGACTGAGTGACAGAGGCCGCGGACGCTGAGCGCTGATCCCTGACAGCATACAAATGTGTTTCCGTCTCTGCAGCAGCAGCTGTTTACAGTCAACTATTTACAGATAAGCTTTTCAAAGACAGGTCAGGAGAAGGCAAGAACACGAAGGAGGAGGAGATGCCCACCATGTGACAGAGCCAGGCAGTGACTATCCCCTATGGAGATGTCCACCACCCTGGTGGTAGCCAGCTCCTCAATGAGTTTGGGTCTGAGCGCTGTGGCCTCAGAGGACCCACATCCCAGGCAAGCACCACAGCCCCATGCATACACCTAAAGACAAGAGACATGAATCAACATCAGCAGATGACTTCTGACATTAACGTGGCAAAGAATTTTACTTTGGTCCTTTGCCTTGACAAAAAAATGTCTTGAAGAGAAAACAGTGAGGAGCAAAGCCACAAAAGAAGAGCTGTGTTACGTAACAAGTCCTAAACTCAAAATATATCTCTGTCAAAATCCAACCAGTTGCCAACCAGGAATGCATAAACATCTGTATGAAATTCCCTCTCTGGACCAAATATTCCAGAACCTCAAGCCTCCACTTTTCCTCAACAAACCACAGCTTTTATTCTGTCTTGGTGAACGACGCCGGGGTGATGTCCTACCTGTCCGGTGGAGGTTAAGGCGAGAGACGACTGGCTTCCTGCACACACTTTCCTGATGAACATCCCTTGCAGGGCCTCCACTACTTTTGGCTTGTAGACTCGATTAGTATCACCATGACCTAGTTTCCCTGGAGGACAACACATGGTTTCTCTTTAGACTCTATGAGCTTATATTCTAATGATGTGCAATGATTTGACATTCTGGAAACCAAATACAATTAAACACAAGAAAAAAATATTTTATACATTCTCAAATATAGTTTAAATTTAGACTAAATACAAAACTGCAAGTATTTACCACACACACTAGAAGGGTGCACACTCTGAAAAAGGGTCAGATTCAAAATGCAGTTTAAAAGACTTGTGTTTCTATTTACTAATTATTTCCACAATAAAATATTCAAGACAGATGTTTAACAACACAGGTGAAGGTCAGGTCATGGTGAAGTATCTCCTCACCGTTGTCCCCTCCTCCAAAGGACCATACAGTGCGTCCATCCTTTGACAGTGCGATGGTATGGGAGCTACCACATGACACCTCTCCCACGTTGCTGATGTCTTTAACCAGGGTAGGAATGTTTCGGCTGTTGCTGTCACCGTGACCTGCGATACCAAACAATGAAAAAGGTCAGGCTGTTAACACACAGAAATGATCAACCATAAGGAGCAGAGTGTGATAAAGTTGCTGCTTCTCTACAAACATTTCCTCGGATGATGAACAACAATGTGCTTTTTAAACAGTGTGGATCCTATTAAGTTTTCTTCAACTATTTTACATTGTAAAGAAGGGATGTGTAACAAGCGGATGCATTAACAAATTGGGAGACATTCCACTACATTATTTTTAAGCTGGTTGGGAGGCCAGGTGTCCTTTCAGGGATCGATTCATTTCATGTGGCCGTGACTGTCATACATATGGGATCCACTTTTTACCATAGTTTTGTTAATTTATTTACTTGTAGGCAAAGTGAGAAGGTACTTTTTTTCTGTCATGATCATCCTAATTTTTTTCCTGTTAAAGTTAAAAGCAAAAATTACCATTCCCATTAAAATCATGACTCATATTGCGACCACTATATCTGTCAGAATAAATGCAACATGATTTTTGTGTGTGTGTCTGTGTGTGTGCTGTGCTGACCTAATCGACTAAATCTGTCTGAGGCTAATTTGTTACTTCTAACTACACATATAAAACTGTCTTGGCAATATATCTATCTTTTGATACTAAATCAGCTTTGAACAGTGTGATGAGTTTGACAAAGCTGGAGGAGTCAACAGGCAGTATTCATGCTGAAGCACAATCTGTTCAACTGTGCAAGAGCTCCTCTGCTATCAGACCCATCACAGTCACAAAGAACATTTATAGCCTGCAGCACAGACAAAATGAACACTGAAGTGTTTCTCAATCACATAAAGAATATCCTAATCGTACTGTGTGTGAGAGAATGTGTTGTTTTACATGTGTAGAAGGTAATCAGGCTGATTAGCTGTGTTTGTAGTTTCCAGCATGAGTGAACTTCACACCACTTGTTTTGATTTGAAGTGTAAAAAGCCACAGTTTCAGAGAAGATCATGTCCCAACTCCAAATTCAAAAGGCCGGCCAAGAGACACTGTTTTTAAAGTGAAAGCTGTCCCAGCTATGACTCAGGATCTGAAGGTGACACATGCTGTAAAATAACAAAGCTGAATCAAAACCAGTCAACTTCCAAACTAACACACAACTGACTGAAAGTTATCAGAAACTAAAAACAAACTGTATCAAAGACTTTTTTAATCTAAGATTAGTTCTGATCAGAGTTTAGGTACTGTTAACTTTCAGCTGCTCTGTATTCCTTAACAAACCATGATATTGTTTGCTAGCTAGCTGTGTGGCTGTACAAGCAATATGGCCTTGTGATAATAAAAAGGGGCAACAGCACAGGAAAAAAAGAGAGACTGGCAGCAACAGGGAGACAGTTTCAAGAAATTCAGCAGCATCAGAAACTCAGCTGGGTTGAGTCTGTCTCAACTCTCTGAAAGGAACTTGGTTAATTTGCTCAATCCATCTCAGAAAGACAGCCACTTAAAAAGTTAAATCTCCCTTTAAGTTTAAGTTTTAAGTTAATACAGGACTGCAGTTTAAAATGGAGTTTAATGCTTTGGTGCAACAGAAATAAATTTAATGTAGGTGCAGAGTAAAAACTCAACTGATATTTAAAGTGAGGTTTAAATTTAATCTTAGATAGTTTTAAAGTTTGGTGGAACATGATTTAAAGTTCAAGTATGACTTAATCAGGTTTAAAAATTAATCCTTGATGGTTCTGTGAAGCGGTACATTACACTGAAATGTGAAACACACTACACGATTACTCATCAGATTAAACTTTTTAATCTGTTAACACTTCTCTTTGTGGAGTGATCATTATTCTATGGAAACTTTGAAGGCCCAAACAGATGATCAGCACAGTCATGCTCGGGTCTATCTAAAGTGCAGGTGTTCATTAAGAGATCCTTTTCAGTTTAGGGTAGAAGATAATTACATCAGCAACTTACCTAATCGCCCAAAATCTCCTTCACCCCATGTGTACAGCTCTCCATCCTCACTGACTGCAGCACTGTGTCTGTATCCAGCAGACACACACACCACCACCTGACACAGAACAAACGACAAACACATTTTCATACTTCATTAATGACGCTGAATGCACAAACTAAAAGACAACTATTGAACTCTATTGTCTGTTTTTAAAATATGAGACACAGGAGAACAGCTATATTACACTCCATCACAGTTCCTGGTGCGAGAATGTTTTACCAAAGGAAGTTGGGGCACAGAAGAGCTCTGCTCACTGCTGCACTGAATTTATTACTGGATATAAAAGAACACAAATCTAAATGTGCATCTTGAAACTAAAATAAATCCCAGGTTGTATCCGGTTGTATTGGGTGAAGCCCTACCTTCCCCTGCAGCGGCCCCTGGATCAGTTTGGGGTATTTCTGTGTTGAGCTGTTCCCGTGACCCAGTTTGCCGTAATCACCGTCACCCCAGCTGAACACCTCGCCCTCCGTGGTGAAGGCCAGCGTGTGGCCATCTGAGCCCTTGGATGACGACACCTTCTTGATGGCACGGTGAGGTTCAAAGGTCAGCTTCTTGAGCGTTGATTGGTTGTTGGAGTCCCCGAGGCCCAGGCGGCCATAGCTGCCCTTCCCGCAGGCCCGAACAGAGCCGTCAGAGGAGATGACGAAAGTGCAGTACTGACCCGCCTCAATCTGCAGAGAAACAGGAGATGATGTGTGACTGTGGGCACTGCAAAATACTGAGCAGTGATGCTATAGGACATCATAAGAAGTTCGGCATGTTACGATACCAGATGTTTAAGCAGTTAATACCGATTCTCAATATCTGAATAAATACCGTGGTAAAATAACAAAAATAAAATAAATCCCATGTACTTTAACACACACTCCTTTATCAAAAAACATTTCAATTAAATTTAAATGTCATTATTAATCCCTGGTGATCCGACTCAGACACAAAGAACTGCTCTACTTGGCTTCATAAGATTTCGACATACATGCTACAGTACATTAACACATTTCTGCTCCGTCATGTAAGATGTGACGGTTGGTCTTTGTTGCAGGTTATTTGTCCTGCCCCTCCTCCACTGTGGTTGGACAGCTGGGTAAAAAGCAACAGTGACTTGGACAGCGTGTCTCCCAAAATTGAAAATTTTTCAACTCTCAGTGAGAAAAAACACCAAATATGCAGCGCTCGGGGCAGAACAGACGCTCAGTGCCTCGTCACGTGCTGGTTTTTGTAGCAGAATGTAAATACACAGCGCTCCTATTGGAAATAACTAAAAAAAAATACACTGGCCTCACAAATTAACGCTCTTCTTTTCAATGGGGCGAGATGAGGCAAGGCGAAGCAAGGCAGGGCAAGGTGGAGCAAGGCAGGGCAGGGTGAAGCAAGGCAGGGCAAGGTGGAGCAAGGCAGGGCAGGGTCAAGCAAGGCAGGGCAGAGTGAAGCAAGGCAGGGCAAGGTGGAGCAAGGCAGGGCAGGGTGAAGCAAGGCAGGGCAGGGTGAAGCAAGGCAGGGCAAGGTGAAGCAAGGCAGGGCAGGGTGAAGCAAGGCTAGGCGAGGTGGAGCTAGCGCCGCAGCTGCGCCTGCCGCCAACTTGAACATGTTGTTGTTCCATGCCAGAAGGCATTTTTCTTCTTCCGTTGGCATTTAATGAAAAATGGCAGAAAAACGTAAAGACGTTCTCAGGAATTTGTTTCAGTTGCTCTTTCCAGTCTCAGTCATGTTGGCCATGTTTCATGGTGTATCCGGAAACGAAGACATACTCTGTCATTATGAAATATCCAGGAAGACACCGACAGCGGAAACAGCTGATTAGTCATGTGAGTTGAATTAAAAGTTTTTTGCACAATTGAGGAAGTTTTATTGAATTTTGCAGTTTCATTACAGCTTTTCTAATGATAAAAAGACGTTTATGGAAACATGTCTATATGCTGCACTGCTCCGCCATCTTGAAGAGCACAAGTCTCTCAGGCCATCTATCTATCTATCTAACATATACGGTATGTCACATTACTTTGATCTACAGCTGCGGTTTCCCTGTGGGAGAACCAGTGAAATCTGAATTTGAACGCATTATGTCACCATGTCTATGTAACGCCTATTTCTTTTATGCTACTCACTATAATTAATGCTTTAACTGCCTTTAAATATCAACAACCCATTGGCCAAGACCAGGAGAATTCCTTTAGAAACAGTCTGTCCACTTCGCCTGATGATTACAGGATAACAGATGTTTCCTCTCTCAACATGTGCAGACGTACAGCTCTACAGGAAACACATGAACTCATGTCTCTTACTGTCTGTGCATCGGCGAAGCTGGCGGCCAACTTGGGCTGCAGGATCTTCTCCTGCGTACCCTCCACGAGCTGGTGGCTGCTGTTACTGCCCCACACATACACCTCACAGCTTTCAGACACCACGGGGGCCTCGCCGGTCTGTATGCTGTCCGGGCTGACACAGGTGCGAGAGTAGTCTGATGCCATACGACATACCTGGAAGAAACGCACAATTAAAGAACATAATAATCATTAAATGATAATGATTACTTGTGTCTGATTTTTTCCACTAAAAATACTGTGAACCTTGTTTAAATTACAAGTACTCCTTTTCCTTTAACGTAAAGAAAAAATAAGCACAACACATTTTTGAGTATCAGTACACTGATACAATGTGCTGAAAGTAAAGTACTGTAAAGATTTCTTACCTCTTCAAAAAGACAGAGTGCTGCCTCGTACAATGAGCACAAGCCATCAGAGGTCCGTGTGGGTTCTCTCCACTGGCTGCGATCTGCTGAGGAGCCCTGAGACAATCACACACACACACACACAGATCAGTGTTTATTGGGGGGGGGGGGGGGCTCGTAACCAGGGGGTTTACAGGTATCAGACACTTAAATTTAATACTATTACTACCTATTTAAGGTAATTTTTATTAGGGATGCACCGAAATGAAAATTTGTGGCCGAAGCTGAAGCCAAATAAAATTAAACACTTGGCCTAATACCGAATACCGTTGTTATTTACCCTCCTCCCCTGACAAGTAAAGAACAGTCCCTTCATAAGTAAAGAACAGTCCCTAAAGTGCGGTGAGGTTTGTGGACCGTTACCTGCCACAAAGAGAGAAATGTCAACGGCTCGTTTCTCCTCTGATACGCCACATACCTGTGTGCCGCCACGGCTCAGCTGTCCAGGTACTTTTGGGCAGTCATGACAACAAGAAGGGGAAAATATTGGAGCCGGACTTCTCTGTCGCCGGTAAGCCTTATCTTGCATGAAGCATTATGGCCGCCGTATTTGACAGGAATACATTCCTGTCCGTGTCTGTGACCCCCGTTCAACCCACAACCGGCGGGATTCGCCTTTCGTTTCTGCTGCTGGTTGAAATCTGTACTCGCACAGCGTGCTGAATAATTTATTTTGCTCACACAAAACTATTTTTAGTCGCAAATGCGAGTGCGGTGATGGACGGAGTAAAATATCAACACACTGCCGACATTTTACTCCGTCCGTCACCGCACGCTGTTTGATTGCGTTATCAAAACACGCCGCTATTATTCGGCCATGCTTTTCACTTATTCCACCGAATACCCAATGTGTGTTTTTTTGCAATATTCGGCCAAATATATTCGGTTACCGAATATTTGGTGCATCCCTAATTTTTAACAGAATTTAACCCAGATTTTTGGACAAATCCTCTTTTTCTTATTCAAGCATTGCAGGTTAAGTATAAAGGTCAGTAACATGGTTCCGTGCAGAGGAAGGTTTTATGTAAGAATATGGTACATTAGATTATTGGTTTTTGCATGGCCTCTTCTAGGCAGCCGTCATGCCGCCTCATCCTTCTGTATAGAAGGTATGATCACGGAGTTGGGGGACAGAGTTGTGTGGCCTTTAAACCAGCATCAGGTAGTAACAGCACCAAAACGATGTCTGTATAAAAGGGAAAGCCAGCAGGACGGGATAATGGGCAGCAATGAACTGAGAAGAACAGCAGCTAAAAAAGGCCGACAAAATTTGGAAAACAGTGAGGTCTGGGAGCTCCTTACCCTCCGAGCACAGGACAAGATCAGCCACCATATAACAGAGGTGGTATATGATCATTATTGATACGTTATGCAATTGTTATTATTTATAAAGAGCTGCCGACGCCTATGTTATATGTCACACAAGAGGGCAACACTGTTGTGTTACAGATCACGCCCGTCACACCTCTTTTCATTTCGCTATGCCAACATGCTGTCTAAAATAACACACTGGAGTGACATGATGCCGCTGTCGCTTGAGTCTGTGTAAAAATGCAAAGGCGGCATAAAGAAGGGACTTAAAAGTGTCTCTTTAGCATCATCTCTGTGTAAAAAGGTGTATAAGGTTCAGTGGCAGGTTTAAAGATTTGTAACAACAGACATGTGACTTTCACACAGAGGAGCTCGACTCATTTTGACAAAAATAAATTTAAATATGGATAAATTAAGTTAGATAAAATGTTTGTGGCAATTTAGACCTCACAAATTCAAATTTAAGACTATTTAATAGGTTTTAAATATTTATAAAATTGAATTAAAGACTTTTTAAGGAGCTGCAGACACCCTGCTTGCAACAGACCCTTGTAACATCACCCGTGCACTCTTAAATCTAATATGAACCAAAAACAACCATTTATATAACATTTTTTGCATCTTCTGTTTCCAGGTTTCCAACCAAACAAAAATAACTGGCTGGATAAATAATACTAATAATCATATCCAATAGAAGGAGCATGACATTTTAAAGCCCATCTGACAGCTCAGAGTAATGAAAATCTGTCGACTGTGTCAGCACGTAACATTTGCTGCCTTCTGCTTTGACTTATTAAACCACTAAATAAACTTCCAACCTGCCAGTGTCATAGTTAAAGTTGACTTACCAGAGAACGTCTCATCTGCATGAGGATGTTCATGAAACAGTCATATCCGATGAGCCCTTCTTGGTTCTGTAGCACCTTGTTCTCCTCCATGGCACTGACCACAGCTGATGCAGCCAAGGCCATCTCAATCCACTCCAGCAGGTAGCGCAGGGAGCCCCTCTGTGAGGCCAGCCCTAGCAGCAGCTCTGAGGCGAGTCGCCGCCCTAAAATATCCGCCCCAGAGTTTGGCATGGTCACCCCCTTCAGGAAAGTGGTGACCTGGGCCAGGCAGTCCAGGCCCATCGGCGGGATCTTGCTCTCGTTGGCCAGGGAGAGAGGTGGCAGGGAGCTGACCACATCAATGGCTGTGTGAATGACATCATTACACAAGTTTATGTTGCCCCCAGGACTTCCACCGGGGCTAGGTGGAGGAGGCATCATCCAGCTCTGCCGCAGCAGAGCAAACAGAAGGCTGAGGCCAGTGCGAACACCCATCTCGATGAGCGCGTCGGTGCTGGAGCGCGGCCGCTCGCTGACAGAGTGCAGATCAGCAGAGCCCGAGTTGTTTTCTGGAGAGTGCTGCTGCTGCTTGACCTTCCCCTTGTCGTGGTACTTGTTGGAAAGTGCATAAAAGATGCGCTGGAGCACCAGCACGCGTTTGCGCAGGGCAGCAGCGAAGGGAGAGTCAGAGCAGACCATCTTGGCCAAGGCCAGCTGGCTGCTGAGCAGAGCGTCCAGGTAGTGCTCCTGCTCATCGCTGGAGAGGGATTCACGCTCAAAGTCAGGAAGCTGGGGGCCCTTCAGACACAGCACCTGCTGGGGCAGCAGCACAGCCTCTTTGTTGGCCAGCAGCTTTGAGTAGAGCACCGAGACTCCCTCCCGTGTGGCGATGGACTCGCTGTCCTCCGTGATCCATGAGCTGTTTAGGTGCTCCAGCCATTTGAGCTTCACCGGGGGGATCATTAAAGCCATGGCATGTCACTCTGGAGCCATCAGTCCTGAAAACATTAAAGCCACACCAAAACATTAACATTAAGCCTGTCATATGTGAACTTTATTCAGGGCCAGATAAAACTTTGGAAAAAATCTTCAGTTTGAGGTTATCAATAGTTTCCAGTTTGCAAGATGTTACTAGACACAAATTTAACACAGCTTCTTCACTCAATGATCACATGACGTCAGGTTAAGAAACCAGCATTTTCTTTGAAATTGATCAGTGTGCATTCAAAGCAGATGAGATAATCAAGGTACATGTTACTTTTTACATAATAAAACAGAGGATAATGCAGGTAATCCATCTTTTCCCTGTTGACAAAGGGCTGTCCGCTGACTCAACACTTCAGATTTCCACTCTTACACCACGCTGTAGTGAAAGATAGTGTGAGGCAGGGTGGAGCTCTGCTCTCAGTCAAAACTACTGCCATTGAATTGAGATTTTTTTAAATGCTTTGCCATGTTACATGAACTCTTAGCAACTGAACCAAAATCATAACTGCACAGTGATGACAATTCATTTTACCGCTGCTGTCATTTGCAAAGTGTAGCCATACTTTAGAGGACTAACTCTAATCTGCCATATTGTAAACACCACACACATGTCGACCTTTACATAACAGGTCAGATAAGTCCAAACTTAGCTTCAAAGACCTGATAAGTGGAACAGAAAGCTTTTTAACGAAAATAAAATCTGACACCAGCTGCAACTAGGGTGGCAGCAATATACCGCTTTCAAGGTATCCTGTGATATAATAGTTGACTGTTATCAGACCATGTACATTTGCTTATCTACGATATTGAAAAAAAAAAGGCAACTGGACGGAGGATTTCCTTTTGTTTGACTTATTTTCAAAGGGGAGACTTTTTACACAAACTTCCATGAACAAAATGGTTTCAAGTTTCAGTTATAGCAATAAAACATTTGATCAACCAACAGTAAACCTCCTGTTTTCATTCCTCTAAAGCCCAGTTCAGACCAAAGATTTGCAATGAGACGAGCTGGAACAGGTGACTACTTGTAATGCACTATTCTGCAACATTGTAAAAAGCTGCAGGTTGACAGGAAGTGACCACCATGAGATGGTGTATCATCTCTAGTCAACAACTCTCTGTGCTTCTGATCTGTAACGTCGACAGGAAGTGACCACCATGAGACGGTGTATCATCTCTAGTCAACAACTCTCTGCGGTCATTTTAATTTGACCAGCGGACTTCACTACAAGCTGATTGGCTGTTAAAACAGGTGACATGCTTTAAAACCAGCCACTGGCAATTTAACCAGTAGAGTGTCAGGTGACACCATCAGCCGACTTGAGTCGAGCTCAGACTTCCCAGTTCACACTGCTGACACTTTTCTCTGCAATTTCCCAAAACAGTTTTGTCTCGTCACCAACCTTTGGTCTGAACCAGGCTCAAGGGCCATTCTGACTGATAATAACATTAATTCTGTGATACCAAGATATTTGCTGAGATAATCTAACCATGAAAATCTCATACCATTGCACCCCTAGCTGCAAACTAGAACTGGTTCTCTATAGCCGACACTACTGCTTCTGATGCCTCTGAGTTTATCTTTATCTCGACATAACGTACACCAGGTATTAAAATATGAATATCAACATCCTATTCAAATATGTTTATAAAAGACACTGACTGGAATTCTCTTGTGGAGGAATATGATTAATACCCTTCGAGTAAAGGGGTGTGAAGCAACCAGCAAACTCAACAAATTCTGACAAGGGTCACATTCAAGTGTGTGTTTGTGGGTGTGTGTATGGGAGGGATGGGAGGTGTCACGAAAATCTATCTGAGAAACCAAGCATTTTATGCAAGAGAATTCATCAGCATCATAACTCATGCTGGATGTTTGTACCAAAAGATGTTTCAGAGCCAGAGAACAATACAGCTGATGAGTGTAGCAGTGAGTTTTCCTTTTGTTGTAGATTGTATGGTATTGGCAGGTGTCCCCATCATATATGTAAATTAAGGTGGAACTCTCTAACCAAAGCTAACCAAAACAACACCACCATATATAAGAGCCCCGGAAATTAATAAACACCTCTGTGGGATCAACTGAAAAATAAAACTCAACATTTAAGTTTTACTGCAGGGTTTATGTAACGAATCACACATGAGAGACCAAAGCAGACACCTGCATTGGGTCAAGTACCCAACAGTTAACCCGCAAAAAGCTGTGTAAAGAGTAAAAATATTTATATATAAATTTACGGGTAAAAATGAACTACGTGGGGAGCGGGCAGCGGGTATGAATAAAAATATATTTTATATTTTTCAGAAAAAAACACAGCAAAAAGATGCGCAGTATGTGTGTAATATATTGACACAAGTGTAAACTTAGACCCTGTGGTCACATTGGTCACCGCCCAAGGATGAGGTGGCAGCCTACATGGAGTTCGGATCCTTTGGAGGTTTGATGGTGGTGGAAGGAGCATGCTAACATGTTTCCTAACCTGGCAGTGATTGAATGTTTTCACCATCCAGTCAAAGAGACGTCCAATTCAAGAACAGAGAACCAGCTTCACGTGAGGGACTGGAGCCTGGGGGGGTTTGATCACAAGTGCAGCTCAGGTCGCAGGACTTTTATTAACAGGTGTGGGCGGGTGTGGCTTGACTTTGACATAAGCACAGGTAACAGGTTGGTTCTGGTATGGAGCTTCAGGGGTACTGGCAGGTGCAGGATTTCACAAACACACCTGTAGGGGACTCTGCCCTGAGGATTTGAAATCACTGTAAACTGCGGCCTATTATCTTACAGCTAAAATAAACCTGCCCCCCTGGAAGCAACCAGTCTCAGCACCTTGTATGATTTTTGCAAATTCTACGCCAGGTACAGAAACAAAAACACTCCTGGCTGAAGCGTCCCAGACCTAACATCGATGTCATGACCCAGTGGGCCAATAACAAGAGACTCAAAACGTGACCTGATCACAGCATGCATTCTGCCAGAGTAGATCTGACTGGAAGGAATGAAAAGTGGCTGGCAAATAACAAAACTACAATAAAAAAAGTACTCAAAAGTCTTTCATCTTAAACACCATCAGTATTTTAAACTCAGGAAAGTGACTGATGGGTTGAAACCAGAGACAGACACTGACATGAGCAGATTCAATGTGTACAGATTTTCTAATGACCCTTTTATTAGCTGCTCATCTGTTTATTATCATGTGTGTTTCCTGTGTTTTGGTGGGCTGAAGACAAATTTCCATCCTGGTGGAAAGCAAAGATCTATTCAATTATAGTTTATTCTCAAAAAATAAACAAGAAGAAGAACAAGAAGTCGGTAACAATACGGTGAAATCTACAGCCGTACAAAATGTACAGAGCTGTAAAGTTGCATTAAATGTGTAAGAGAAGAAGAAGCCAGTAACAATATGGAGAAATCTACATCCAGAGCCGTGACTTTTTGGACGGACCAAATGTACAGAGCTGTAAAGTTGTCCACCATGGTAGCAGTTAGCTGCTAGCTAACCGTAGCTAACTTGTTTGTCCATTGTTTGGTCTGTGACGTAATAGGTCAACAGGAAAAAGGTCCAATACTAACAAGCTGAAAGGGGGCATATCTCCACCTATCGTAGAGGAGTCGCACATACTTGGCTCAATAAATGGATTCCCCTCTCGTGCTTGTATACTGGGACAAGGACAGTAGGCCAGTTAGATGTCCTCGTCCAGCTGGGACTGTAGCTCAAGCTAACTGTGCATGGAAATGTACTGACTGTTTTGTCAGTGGGGCCTGGGGGTTTTGATGAGAGCACAGATGGGGAGGTCCATCCATCCATTCATCCATCCATCCATCCATCCATCCATCCATCCATCTTTATCTGCTTATCTGGGGCCGGGTCGCAGGGGCAGCGGGCACCCCAGATGTCCATCTCCTCAGCAACGCTTTCCAGCTCCTCCTGGAGGATCCTGGGGCGTTCCCAGGCCAGATGAGATTTATAATCCCTCCAGTGTGTTCTGGGTCTGCCCCGGGGCCTCTTACCAGTGGGACATGCCTGAAACACCTCCAGTGGGAGGTGCCCAGGAGGATCCTGATCAGATGCCCAAACCACCTCAACTGACCCCTTTCAACACAAAGGAGCAGCGGCTCTACTCTGAGCTCCCTCCAAATGTCCGAGCTCCTAACCCTTTGTCTAAGGCTGAGCCCAGACACCCGGGAGTCGCCCGAAGGCAAAGCCTTCAATTTATTGGTCCACCTGCGTCCCAACCCTCACCTGTGGTCATGAGCTCTGGTTAGTGAGCGAAAGAATGAGATTGCGGATACAAGCGGCCAAAATGTGATGGTGAGGTGAAGCTGTTAACATAAAGAGTCTTCCCCATTGAAACAGGCTGTCTGACAGCAAGGTGAGGCGGTGAACATACTCTCACTATAGCATACACTTACATGGATATTGATTTTCTTAGGCGGGGCTTTGTTTAGGGGGTAAAATATGTTTTGTTGCTGACCCTGTCCACAGCAGTACATTGCTTAGCTTCTGTGTCAGACTCCACCTGCTTCTTCAAACTGGGGACGTGCTGACTGACATCTACTGTTTGTACTACACTGACTATATATAATGACCTCATATAACCCTGCTACAGAAAGTCTGAACTGTCCATTTCAGTACATTTTGAATGCAGGGCTTCTGACTTGTATCAGAGTATTCCTGCACTGTGATATTAACACTTCTGCTTAAAGATCTGAGCGTTTCTGCAGCCTGAGGTGCTGTAAATCCACCTCCTGTTGTATAAACAACTGTCATGTTTATCAGTGACATCTTGGAGCCTGTTTTGCTCCAGGTTACAGTGAAGGTGAGGGACCTCCTTCAGACACTCCTTCACCGTGTTGACAGTCACACTGATGAGGTTCACACTGCAGCTCCTTATATACGACCACAGCTTATGGGCGGTTAGCACCTAGCTAGCTAACTGGACACATCCCCTGCAGCACCGGCCCAAGCTAAATAAAATAATGTTGCTGGTGTTGTTAGCTCACAACTAGCTAACACCGGCAGATAACATTAGACAGCTAACAGTACCATGACACAGCAGCAGCTTGGAGGCAGAGAGCTGCTAACCTGCTTCTTGTGTCAGATTAGAGGAGCAGTCTTTCCTGTTGTGATAATCACCAAAGCTAACCGTTTCACACATCACTGACATGACAGGAGACAAACATTTAAACGCAAGGCTTCACACGAGCAGCCTGAACAGTGCCTAGCTTCACTAGCTCTTGAGACAAACCTTAAATGTGACAGTGTTTGCAGTTTGTTGTGCAACGGCTGTCAACTCTCGCTACTGTTTACGTTAGCTAACGCTAGCTAACTCTCCTCCCGTCACTCTGCTAGCAAACCATAAAATACCTGAACACAGAGCTAACAGCCTGGTGTGCAGGTGTGACAGGGGGGTAATATTTAGGTTACATGGTCATGTTAGCATGAATACCTGTCCACAGAGCCCCAAAGGCCAGTAATAGGTATCTGCTGTATCATAGCGTCAGAGCACGTTAGCATGCTAGCTGCACTCAGTAACGTTAGCTGGAATATAAAAAGCTGTTTTACCAGTAAACTGTCAGAGGCCTCCTGTCGTGTGCTCAGGTGCTCACACAAGAACCTGGCTGGGCTTCATTGCATCGACACCAACGCTTCAGTCAATATCCGTCCGCTTTGATAACGTTACTGTGAAAGGACGGAGCCATGCATGGATGTCCATGACCCGCCTCTCCTGTACCTTCCTCTGCGACTGGGTCCGGGCAGCAGCAGCTCAGTCCCAACCCTCAGCGAGCCCCAGCTCCAGCCCCCAGGGCTGTGACGTTGGACCTGTCTGTCTGTCTGTCTTTCAGGGTGTCTGTCTGCCTGGTTACCTTACTGTCTGTGTGTCTGTGTGTCTGTCCCTGTGTGCTCCCACCACACAGCCCACAGCGGCTCATCCACGCCCACAGACACAAAAGGTTCTAACACACATGACGGAGTCCAACACTGCCATCTCACTCTTACCTGTCACTCATGGTATATTAAATATGCATGAACTGTCTCACTCTGGGCTGAACGATAAGGTCTATAAATAATATATCTTATATATATCTGTATGATACATGATATATACCTCAATATTCTCATATCTCCTGTAAACTACTTAAATACTAAACTATTAAATAAACTACTGTCACAGTAAAGTTACATAAAGTACTATTATGATAAAAATTAAATTACACACTGTTATAAAAAAAAGTTAATAAAGTACAATTATAATAAAGTTAAAGTTCAGTTATAATAAAGCTGAGTAGGCATTTGTTTGAAAAAAAAAGTTAAATAAAATACAGTAGGCTACTGTTAAAAAAAAATATTTTAATACTGTTATAAAAAAGTTAAAGTTCAGTCTGTTGTAAAACAAAAGTTACACACAGTACATTTAAATAAAGTTAAATAAAGCACTTCTAACATAGTTACATAAAGCATAGTTATAATAAAGTTTAATAAAGTATAATATATATATAAAGTTGAATATTGTGATAAAGTTAAATGAAATACTGTTATAACAAAGTTGAATAAAGCACAGTTAAGATAAAGTTAAGTAATGTTTTGGTAAAGCTGAATAAAATACAATTAAATAAAGTCAGCTACTAATACTGTTATAACAATGTTTAATAAAGTATTTATACGGTTAAAGAACTGGTGCAATAAAGTTAAAGAAAGCACAGTAATAATACATTTGTTATAAGTAGGTTATAGTTATTTTTATTTTATAGTAAAGTTAAATAGTTATAATAAAGTTAAATCAGGTACCATTCATAAAATGACGTGACAAATTATAATTGATGTTCGCACTATAGCCATTTTTAGAAGAGGAACCAGCCGTAACACATCCTGTATAATCAATATTTTGCCCTCTCGTAGTTTCACTGCTGCTGTTGGATTTATTTCCTGTTGGTGGAAGAAGTACTCCAGTAATAAAAGTATTAATACTACAGTGTAGAAATACTCTCCTACAGATACTACAGGTCCTGCATTAAAAATGTGCTCTAGTAAAAGTACAAGAGTATGAACATTAGAATAAACATAAAGTATAAATAAATATGACAAAGACTAGTTTAATTCAAATATGAATAAATGAAACATTTTAAGGTGAAACAGACAAACATTAATCATCAGCAGTCGTTCTGTTTGTTAATAATTATTATCACTTATTAAATAGAAGTTAACCCTGTGGTGACCTGATGTGATGATGTAACGATGTTATGGTGATGTCCAGTGGAGTGTGAAGTGTGCCGTGTTTATCTTTACAGAGCAGACACACACAGGCGTCCAGCCTCGGCTGTAGCTCCCTCTTTATCGCAGCGCCAGAGACTTTTAACTGTGTTTGTGTCTTTTTTAGGACGCTGACATCACAGAGCTGACAGAGAGCGAGGAGACAGACAGAGGGAGAATAACATACTGATACATTTACTTTAAGTACTGTACTTAAGTGACATTTTGTGATACTTGTATTTTACTTTCCACTTTGACACTTTATACTTTATATACTTTATACTCCGCAACATGTCAGAGACAAATATTTTACTGCACTCGCCTCCATTTATTTGAAACCTTTAGTTACTTTGCAGATTCAGATAAATAACAGAAAATATCATCAACAAAGAAATGTATTGTCACTGTTCAATATACAGTACAGGCCAAAAGTTTGGACACACCTTCTCATTCAATGCGTTTTCTTTATTTTCATGACTATTTACATTGTAGATTCTCACTGAAGGCATCAAAACTATGAATGAACACATGTGGAGTTATGTACTTAACAAAAAAAGGTGAAATAACTGAAAACATGTTTTATATTCTAGTTTCTTCAAAATAGCCACCCTTTGCTCTGATTACTGCTTTGCACACTCTTGGCATTCTCTCCATGAGCTTCAAGAGGTAGTCACCTGAAATGGTTTCCACTTCACAGGTGTGCCTTATCAGGGTTAATTAGTGGAATTTCTTGCTTTATCAATGGGGTTGGGACCATCAGTTGTGTTGTGCAGAAGTCAGGTTAATACACAGCCGACAGCCCTATTGGACAACTGTTAAAATTCATATTATGGCAAGAACCAATCAGCTAACTAAAGAAAAACCAGTGGCCATCATTACTTTAAGAAATGAAGGTCAGTCAGTCCGGAAAATTGCAAAAACTTTAAATGTGTCCCCAAGTGGAGTCGCAAAAACCATCAAGCGCTACAACCAAACTGGCACACATGAGGACCGACCCAGGAAAGGAAGACCAAGAGTCACCTCTGCTTCTGAGGATAAGTTCATCCGAGTCACCAGCCTCAGAAATCGCAAGTTAACAGCAGCTCAGATCAGAGACCAGATGAATGCCACACAGAGTTCTAGCAGCAGACCCATCTCTAGAACAACTGTTAAGAGGAGACTGCGCCAATCAGGCCTTCATGGTCAAATAGCTGCTAGGAAACCACTGCTAAGGAGAGGCAACAAGCAGAAGAGATTTGTTTGGGCCAAGAAACACAAGGAATGGACATTAGACCAGTGGAAATCTGTGCTTTGGTCTGATGAGTCCAAATTTGAGATCTTTGGTTGCAACCGCCGTGTCTTTGTGAGACGCAGAAAAGGTGAACGGATGGATTCCACATGCCTGGTTCCCACTGTGAAGCATGGAGGAGGAGGTGTGATGGTGTGGGGGTGTTTTGCTGGTGACACTGTTGGGGATTTATTCAAAATTGAAGGCACACTGAACCAGCATGGCTACCACAGCATCCTGCAGCGACATGCCATCCCATCCGGTTTGCGTTTAGTTGGACGAACATTTATTTTTCAACAGGACAATGACCCCAAACACATCTCCAGGCTGTGTAAGGGCTATTTGACCAAGAAGGAGAGTGATGGAGTGCTGCGGCAGATGACCTGGCCTCCACAGTCACCGGACCTGAACCCAATCCAGATGGTTTGGGGTGAGCTGGACCGCAGAGTGAAGGCAAAGGGGCCAACAAGTACTAAACACCTCTGGGAACTCCTTCAAGACTGTTGGAAAACCATTTCAGGTGACTACCTCTTGAAGCTCATGGAGAGAATGCCAAGAGTGTGCAAAGCAGTAATCAGAGCAAAGGGTGGCTATTTTGAAGAAACTAGAATATAAAACATGTTTTCAGTTATTTCACCTTTTTTTGTTAAGTACATAACTCCACATGTGTTCATTCATAGTTTTGATGCCTTCAGTGAGAATCTACAATGTAAATAGTCATGAAAACAAAGAAAACACATTGAATGAGAAGGTGTGTCCAAACTTTTGGCCTGTACTGTAAGTACAAATTTATTCCTTCACTCTAAAAAATGATTAATGAGGTTAGTTGATAATGCTTTAAATAAATATGTTTTTCCAAGCGTAAAAATTTACATTTGTGAAATTTAATAGTTTTAGTTATCTGACAACTTATTTCAAGAAGCTGGGTAAAATCAAAAACACGTTCTGACAATTTTGAGTAGGACGGAACTAAAATAAATAAGTTAGAACGTCTACACAACTGTTGGATAAATATTAAGTTGGTTCAACTTAATTAAGCTTTTCAAAGTCAGAGCAAATCATGGTGGTTGTACTGACTTAACTGAGTTTGTCTGAGATTATAAAAGACTCGTAGGATTGAGTCAATAATGCCAGAGTTGGAGTGACCTAAAAACACAAATGCAAATTGTTACCTTTCATTTCTTTAAGTTGAACCACACAGTACATACAGGTATTAAAATTAGCCCTAATTTTACTTCTTACAACATTTAAGTGAAACTTTTCACCTCACTATATTTATTTTGACAGCTTAGTTACTTTACAGTCAGAACATTACTATAAAATATACCTACCTGCTGCTCATTTCACCTCTGAGTGTCTCATCATCTCCATTTATCAAACACAAACTCATGTTTGGATGATTTTGGCAGCACAGGTGGAAATTATTTTGGATAATAACAGGTCAACAGTTTAAATGAAGTGAGGAGCTGCTCGACATTGTGTGGACGCATTAATCCTCTTTCAGAGGTGTTAGTTCCTCTGGCTCTATTTCCTTAGGCTGTGTAAACCTGAAAGAGTGATCAGTCAGAAATATTAACACTTTATTCATTTTTCTGCCTCCATGCCGGGAATGGGCGTGGCCAGAAGCATTATGTTTTCAGGTTGTCCGTCCCATCCTTGTGAACTGATATCTCAATAACGCCTCGAGGGAATTTGGTCAAATTTGGTACAAACGTCCACTTGGACTGAAGAATAAACTGATTTTGTGGTCAAAGGTCAGTGTGACCTCACAAAACATGTTTTTGTCCATAACTGAAGAATTCAATCACTAATTCTGACAAAACTTGATACAAATGTCTAACAGGATAAAATAATGAAGGTCAAAAGGTCAAAGGTCAGCTTGATTGTGACATCATCATGTTTTAACGTCATATCTCAGGAACAGAAGGGGAGACATTTGGTCAGATACTGAATTGGTGACTCTAATCTTGAAACTGTGCTGATTGTATAGATCTTCTGTGTGTGAAGCATCCATGTTTTCACTGACATGGATGGAGACTGTCAGAGACACTGGACTGGTGGGCGGAGTCATACAACCACAGGGTGGACTAGGGGGCGGAGTCATACAACCACAGGGTGAACTGGTGGGCGGAGTCATACAACCACAGGGTGGGCTGGTGGGTGGAGTCATACAACCACAGGGTGGACTGGTGGGCGGAGTCATACAACCACAGGGTGGACTGGTGGGCGGAGTCATACAACCACAGGGTGGACTGGTGGGCGGAGTCATACAACCACAGGGTGGACTGGTGGGTGGAGTCATACAACCACAGGGTGGTGGGCGGAGTCATACAACCACAGGGTGGACTGGTGGGTGGAGTCATACAACCACAGGGTGGACTGGTGGGCGGAGTCATACAACCACAGGGTGGACTGGTGGGCGGAGTCATACAACCACAGGGTGGACTGGTGGGTGGAGTCATACAACCACAGGGTGGTGGGCGGAGTCATACAACCACAGGGTGGACTGGTGGGTGGAGTCATACAACTAGGAACTACACGGTGCCAGACCCCCCCGGCCTCTTTGACGGCCACGTCTGGCCCATGTATTTGAAACACACGGACATCATGGGGGTGGACTGGTGGGTGGAGTCATACAACCATGAGGCGGTAATTCTAATTTTTGTTTGTTTGTGATGTTTGTTGATTTTGTTCCTGGGTGACTCCATGTTTCACTGGACTCCAGTGTGTTTTTGTTTGTTACCATTTTTTAAAATTCATTCTTTCTTTTGTTGTTCCTCATGTAACGTTTTCAACAAGTTCAGCTGGATTAATCAGAAGGGTTTCATTATCTCTTTATGCTGTTTTTTTAATCAGTTAATCAAAGTTTATGTTTTTAAAGTCAGTTGTCACATAATCACAAGATGATATCTTTTCACATCCTTTTCGGCTGACTCATTTTCTAAATGAGATATTAGATATTTAAATATATATTTTATATTTCATGTACAATTAAAATTAAAAAAACAAATGCTCATATTTGAGAAGCTGTTGCAAATGTCAAATACAATGCCACTGAGACATTTTCTTTTGACTAATTGATTAATCAACTTTTCAGTCTGGTATTAGTAAAGCAGGTGTACTGTGGGTGTGAACATGAGAGGTTCACCATGAGGACGCAGGCTGCAGAGACGGTTTGCAGGTTGCTGCCTGAGTAGTTTCTGCATCTGTTGTAACAGTAACCTCTGACCTCCCGAGGTGGTCTGAGTTCTCTTGGAGTGTTCACATATGCACACAAAATGCTGAGTCACCGCTCTGAGTCCATTTAGAGGGCCAAGAAGGACCAAGTGTGAAAACACTCTCAAAGTTGCATGATTGATTTATGGTCAATGAAGGCAGAAAAACGCCACTCAGTCTTCCTCACATATTATAGCTGTAAAGTTGTTGTTATAAACTGTTGCCTATTCAGACGTGGTGTTTCTGGCCACCTGACAAATCAAATATTTCAAAATAAGCATAAAGAATTCAATATAAGCTAGAGACATGTTATCTAACCAAATGGATCGCATCACGGTGGGGGTTGTGACACTCAAAAAACTGTACTCACTGATTTACAGACGTCTCTTTCACATGTAAATCTATGAGAAAAAGTCTTCTGGGCCTCGTTGCACAGCGTCACATTTTGAAGTTGTATTTGCAAGTTTGGCCCCTGTAGGTAAAATTGGCTTAAAACGCAGCACTGTTTCTGGGGGATTTGGGCCAGTGGCCCCATCCCTTCTTCCGGCCCTCTTCCTCGGACCACACCTATCTTTGAACTCAGCCTTCATTTTAATCTGGACTTACACACTTGAAAAGTTTTGTGAAAATAACGAGCTGCCCAATAAACTGTTGTTATGGGCTCTGAGTGAACAAACAGGCTGCAGCTCTGTGGCTGCTGACAGACTTCAGCATCACAGGACTTTCAGTACAAATATGGATTAGATCAGATGATGCTATCACCTCATATGTTTGAGGTCAGGTATCTAACTGTCAAACTGAGTCACACGGGCAGGCGTGTTGGAGACACACAAGTTTATCCATCACGGTGGAGTACCTGACCATAATACCTCCTGACATCTGTGACAAGCACATCGGGTGCTGTTTTACGCCTCCTCGTCTGTTCTGTTTGCTACGACATCATTTTGTTTAAATGTTAATTACATAGTTGCAGTCATTTACAAAGAATGTTTGGTGGCAAAGAAGTCATTCAACAGCACCATGTCATTCAGAGAGCTCATTTTTCAAAGAGTGGTGTGAAAAGGTTAACTGCTGTACGTTCAGTTCACTAAAATGCTTTTAAATGTGACAGTGTGAAGCTTCCTGAGGGGTAAACAAGCTTCATGCTTTGTCTCCTGCAGGTTCAGTCTGTTGGATTCTGTCATTCATGCTGCCTTTTATGTTTACACGCTCACATTTGGAGACTGTATCAATTTTTTTATCACAAACTTTGTGTGCTGAGCCATTTTCCTAAATCTGCCAGTAGTGAGGAGAAGAAGGAGACGAAGGAGGAGAAGGAGAAGGAGAAGGGAGGGCCCAAGAAAAACTGTGGGTAAAAAGATTTAGTGATACAGTCACAGCTACGAGTCAAAATGAGCATCCCATATGTGGTCTCAGAATAGAAAGTGTCTACATATGGTGAAGGAGGGAGCTCTCTGGGTGTTGATTTCAGGAGGAGCAGCTTCTCCTGGTCTGAAGTCTGGTTCAAGTCTCAGCTGGTCATCGTCTCTGATCCCTGCAGGCAGCACCTCTCATCACTGTTAAGTAAGACTGCCCCCCCCCAACAGTCGACCAAACCTTAATCGACCAGAAAGGTCATTGATCAGCAAAATTTCATTGGTTGCTTAGTCGCAGAAAAAAAAATTCACAAAATTGAAACTATCAGGAGCTGCATCTTGTCAAAATAAATCCAAACCTATATGACTGGACCATGTGTAATTTGAAAGGACAGACACAGGAAGTGTCCACGCTCAGCAGTCAGACAGGAGTCAGGTTAATTTCCAGGGCTGGTACCTGCGGTTATTCCACAGGCTAGTTAATAACATGTCGGGCAGGAAATCCAAAGTGTGGGATCATTTTGAGAAGGTGAAGGACGAACCCAAGGTGATATGTAAACTCATCTTCATTGGTCGACTACAAACATGACGTATCATCTGAAACATGGAAGTAGCTACATGCCCATTAGCCCACAGCGTCATTAACAGGCGGCTCGCTCAGTGTGTGACATGCACTTGGAGATAAAATATAGGCCTATATTAATGAAGGTTCATTAGTACGGTTTGTATTTCTCTGTAATGTAGCACAGTGTTAACAATGTTACTGATACTATTCTTTCTCACACCTTCAACTCAAACCACCAAAATATATCATTTAATCATTACATTCATATCAGAAACATGCAGGAGACTAGTCCACTGATGGACCCTGATGAGGACTGTTGGTCCACTGATGGACCCTGATGAGGACTCTTGGTCCACTGATGGACCCTGATGAGGACTGTCGGTCCACTAGGAAAAATCTAAGTCTGGGGCCGGCCCATCCAGGGTGACCGCAAGTTTGAGTTGAATGACATTTTAAATGAATCCTGAGATCATTTTTACCACCAAAACAAAAACTGAAAATGAATACAGCTATGTAGCTTACTCTGCATGAACCAGACGCAGTTCCTCTTAAACTGCTTCACCGCACAGAAAGAAGTGTGCATCTACTGCTAACTCACCATGCACCACTCAGTGTGTTTCCAGTCACAGCTAAGTGGAGCTCCAGTCCCAGCTGGACGAGGACATCTAACTGGCCTACTGTCCTTGTCCCAGTATACAAGCACGGGAGGGGAATCCATTTATTGAGCCAAGTATGTGCGACTCCTCTACGATAGGTGGAGATATGCCCCCTTTCAGCTTGTTAGTATTGGACCTTTTTCCTGTTGACCTATTACGTCACAGACCAAACAATGGACAAACAAGTTAGCTACAGTTAGCTAGCAGCTAACTGCTACCATGGTGGACAACTTTACAGCTCTGTACATTTGGTCCGTCCAAAAAGTCACGGCTCTGGATGTAGATTTCTCCATGTTGTTACCGGCTTCTTCTTCTCTTACACATTTAATGCTATTGGACTTCCGGGTCAAAGCCCGGGGCGGAAACTGTGGAGCATGCTCAGAGCGCCTCGGCCAGTTTGGGTCTGATTGACTGTATACATGCAGGAGTCACATGATCTGGGTGTGTTAGTCCCACTGTGACACATTTAGCACGTTTCAGTCGGACTAACATGTTTACATGGATTTTAAAAGTCTGGTTTCAGTCGGAACGACACAATAAACCAATTTTCTCTAATGTCATGTGAACATACTGACCGAGCTAGCTCACGTTACAGCTCAGCTGAGGAGGACGCCATTAATGTTTACATCTCACGCTGTCACATGCACAAGTCTCTCATCCATGAGTAGATGCATGTTTCCTTCTGCGCAGTGATACAGTTAGCAGGTGTAGTTCAGTTGCAAGAACTTAGTTCCTACATGAAACTGCTCACAACAAGGTCTGTGGATTATCTTGAGTAACCGATGATTTCTTGAAAGACACATTGGTGTTGAGCTTTTCAAATGTATTTTTTGGCACTTTGAGCTCCACAAGCCGAGTGACATCTGGTTCCATTATACTGGAGGTAAGGCAAACGTCTCTATGGGCGATATCTCCAACACTCGACAACTCACACCAAAACTATCTAGACTGATAGACAGCACTACAGGTCAAGGGAAAGATATGTATTTTGATTTGGGGGTGAACTGTCCCTTTAACAAACACCCATAGTACCAATACATGTTTTTATACAGTTTATAATAAGTCATAGAGAAAATACACAGATGAAAAGCTGTTACGTGTCTTTACCAACACACTGCTACATTACAGCCTCCTGTGGTTTCATAATAATTGTGAGGTACTGAACATTTATCTTTGCTGTCCGGTCTCAAAGTCCAGGTTGATCCCGGACAGCAGCTCTCCTCCACAAGAGCGGTTCAGCAGCTCCTTCAGGGCTTCATTCACGTCGTTGTTGAAGACGGTGGAGAAGTTGCAGTTGGCGAACCCTCCACCGCCTCCGTCCATGGGAAATGACCCCATCACCTCCTGCACCCATTTCAGCTCGTTGCTGAGCTCCTGCCGCAGAGCATCGAAGTGGCTCTGTCTCTCCTGGTAGCGGCTGCTGACGGCACCGAGGCTGCAGCTGAACGCCTGCATGTCGTCCTGCAGGCTCCTCTTGAAGGCCTCCACCTTACGGAACTCGTAGCGGATTTGGGAGAGCTCGTGGCGCACGTCTTCACTCTCCTCCTTGTACCAGGCCTCCTTCTCATTGTATATAGAGACCATGGCATCGATGTCCTCCTGCAGGGAGTCATGGGCCACTGCCAGACTGACGAACGAGCTCTCCATATGGTCAATGTCCTCCACCACCTGGGCAAAGCGCTCAAAGTTTACATAGGTGTTGTTGGGTGGCATGCTGGAGTGGGACTTGATGGTGTACTCCCTCAGGCGCTTGGTCTTCAGCTGGCGTCGCTCCCGTTTCTTCAGCTCCTTGGCTTTGTTTTCCTCCTTGTGCTCATTTGACTTTAAGGGTTTAAAGATGAAAGAGTTAGTAGCTGTCGTCCAAAAGAGAGACGAGCAGATACAGACAGCTCATGCAATTATTCAATATGCCTGAGTCAGAAATGTTCAGAATTCTGCAGAGAGGATAGTTAAAATAATAAGAATAGAAGAAATCAGCAGTCATTGCTAAAAGAAAGTGGAAACCTTGCATCAAAATGTGAGCAGATTTAAATATTAACAGGTTCCTGTTTCACTGTCTGGTGCAACATAATGTCAACATTGGTCCACAGGGGGAGCCACAGCGATCGGTCGCATTTTAGCCATTTTGAAGCATTTTTCTGTTGTTATAGCGCCACCCAGTTGCCAATTAGAGTTAAATTTCTCCAGTCACCTTGAGGCGTCCTGTTCTACATATCTACCAAGTTTAGTAAAAATCCATATGGCGGTTAGGCCTAGATAAGAAATGAGCTCTCTAGCGCCCCCATTTTGTTTGATGGGGTCAATAATGGAGGGGTCCCCTCAGATTATGTGTGGTCATATGCCTACAAAGTTGCGTGGTGATGGGTGAAACCCTTGAGATGTTATACACCTTTATGTGATGAGCCACGCCCTCCGCAATATTCATTGCCTTATAGAAGCTCAGTTTTAGTAAGTTTTCCAACTTTTGCCAAGAGGGAACTTTAGATATTGGTCCCTAGATTATGTTCACCCAGTTTCATGCAGATCGCTCAAACTTCCTAGGAAGAGATCCATTTGAAGTGTTTTTCAAAAAATTCAAAATGGAAATGGAAAATCTATATAAGCGGAAGTTATGGGTTCTTGAGGCAAATGTGTTCCTCATGAGGAGAGGCATCTCTGTGCAAAGTTTCATGTCTCTACCACATACGGGGCATGAGATATGCCCATTCAAAGTTTGACATTTCAATGGGTTGCTATAGCGCCCCCCTTTGGCCAATTGATGTAATATTGCTTCATTGGCATCCTCCCATGACCCTCTACCACTGTGCCAAATTTCACATGGATTGACCAAGTCAGTGAGGAGAAAAACGTGGAACACACACACACACACACAGTTTTCATCATTATATAGTAAGAAGATTCCTTCTATAACGCCACAAGATGCAGACAAAGTAAAAATAAAATGTCTAAAGTTGTCTCTGTACCTTGATCCACGGATGATTGAGAGCATCTTGAATTGTTAATCTCTTCCTGTAAAATAAAACAAATATTTCTCAGGTTTGTTAATCACAGTGGGGTTACGTGATTCTGGAGAACATTACAAAACTAAAGCAACTTTCAGATGACCTTTCTCGTACTGACACAAGTTAGCAGAGGAAAATGTCTCTTACATCTTATCCTTCTCCAACAGCTGGCTGATGAACTTCTTGGCCAGCTCGCTGGTGTGACCGAAGAACTCCTCGTCAAACTCATAGTTCACAGCTGAGATGTTTGCCAGCGTGTCCTGTTTGGTCTCCCCCAGGAAAGGTGAAGCACCGCTCAGCCTGGAAGAGAACATGAAGGAAGGAGCAGGTCATCGTCCGGTCTGAGCGGAGCTGAGGTATCATGTGTAGTGCATTGTGGTATTTGTGGTTCACTTGCAGGATGTAGGTGATGACCCCGATGCTCCACATGTCTGCTTCTAATCCCAGCGGCTCGTAGTTGACGATCTCTGGTGCTTAACAGACAAACAGATGACAGGATGAATGCATCTCTGTTAAAGCAGCTGATGATAAGCAGAGTCTGCTTCAGTGTGACACATTACCGCCTCTGTCTCCACCTCTAAACATCTCATATCAAGGTCTCTTTAAGCACACTGACTCCTCCGGTCATCTCTGGAGTCTTTGCAGATATCTGATGAGCTTTAACATTTAATGGAAGGCTTTATTTTGTACAGTCCAGGGTCATTTAAACCAGACTGATGAGGATCTTGCTGTTAAATGCTACTAAATGTTAATCAGACGAGTGGACTTTAACTCATCTTTTCTGAGCTCGTCCTAAAGTGCAGAATATGGGATGAATACAGTTCATTCTTTCAGTAGAAAAGGGTCGCAGTCATTTATTTATTGGGAGACAGACAACTTCAAAGTGCTTTGAGACCAGGCAGGCTGAAATGTTTTGTGTGGTCAAAGCTAAAATGACCCTTACCCCTTTATTTCCTCCTTTTTCTTTCACACCATCTTTAACTCTGATGATGAAACTACGTGAGCTGGTTGTGTTCTCATTTTCTTTTCTTTTTTTTTTACTTCTCTTTTGTCTCGTTTTTTCTTGTGTCTATCCACAAAAAAATGCTGATAACTCAGCGGTTCTTTGGCGCAGGTTGAGGTGCTTTACAACACTGCTGCATCGCAGAGAACGTCTGAAGCCCCTTTGTGATTCTTTAAAGTATCTTTACTGGTTCTCCACCCTAGTTAAGTTTAGTTAAGTTCAACTTATTTTATTTTATTTATTTATTTATTTATTTATTTTATTTAGTTTACTTTTATTTCAGTTCAAATCGTTTCAATTCATTTAGTTGAATGTGATTTATTTTATTTTAGTTTATATTAGTTTAATTAAATTAAATTTAAATTAGTTTGGG
This sequence comes from Epinephelus lanceolatus, assembly GCF_041903045.1. NCBI lineage: Eukaryota > Metazoa > Chordata > Actinopteri > Perciformes > Serranidae > Epinephelus > Epinephelus lanceolatus. The sequence goes on along the minus strand of NC_135735.1, from coordinate 2,066,712 downwards.
TCAATATAGTGTAGTTAAAAATTGTGTATTTTATTTTTCTATTATTTTTTTATTTTTTATTTAATTTAGTAAAAAAATAGTTTAGTTTAGTTTAATTTATTTGGTTTAGTTAAATTAATTATTTTAGTTTAGTTCAATTTTTTAGTTTAGTTTAGTTTAATATAGTTTATTTGATTTTATTTTATTTTAGTTTATATTAGTTTAATTAAATTAAATTAAATTTAAATTAGTTTGGGTCAATATAGTGTAGTTAAAAATTGTGTATTTTATTTTTCTATTATTTTTTTATTTTTTATTTAATTTAGTAAAAAAATAGTTTAGTTTAGTTTAATTTATTTGGTTTAGTTAAATTAATTATTTTAATTTAGTTCAATTTTTTAGTTTAGTTTAATAGTTTATTTTATTTTATTTTAGTTTAAGTTAGTTTATTTTATTTTTCAGTTTAGTTTAGTTTGGTTTAATTGATCAGACACATGATCTGTGAAAAAAAAAAAAAGAAATCACATTCCTCCTCTTCGTAGCGCTTCTAATGGCCTTACAGCATATGGAAAAAACAACCAATCAGAGCGGAGGAGTCTCTGACACAGCTGTCAATCATGTCAGTCAATCACATTATGAACTGCTGTCAAACTTTCAAACCAGAACACATGATAATATCAGAAAGCAAAATGATTCAGCTGCAACTTGGTGGTTTATGTCTGTGATTTGTGATGTGAGCGTGGCTGAGTGTCTCCTGAGTTTACAAGTTCTCTTTTCTTCTGTCCTCTCACTGGACGTCCCTGGACTGTGTCTCTGTGTGGACATTTACAGTGTGTGTGGACACAAACATCACAGCAGCAGTGAACACTGGAGCGTCTCAGCAGGAGCAGCAGTTTATTTGTTGTATTTTTCTTTCATGTTTCCTGACTGCAGGTCAGCGGGTGTGTCGGTGTGTGTCAGTGTGTGTTGGTGTGTGTCGCTGTGGAGGATTCTGACTTGTGATTTGTTGTTTCCTGTTTGTGTTTGTGTGTTTATTTCTTCCTACCTACAAACTCCGGTGTTCCAAAGATGTTTTTGAACTCAACACCAGCTTCAATTTTATGGGCGAGACCGAAATCAATGAGTTTGATTCTCGGTAACGGCACGTTCTTGTCCAGCAGCATGATGTTTTCAGGCTGCAGAGAAGGACAGAGAGAGAGAGAGAGAGAGAGAGAGAGAGAGAGAGAGAGAGAGAGAGAGAGAGAGGGAGGGAGAGAGAGAGAGAGAGAGAGAGAGAGAGAGAGAGAGAGGAGGGAGGGAGGGAGAGAGAGAGAGAGGGGGGGGGGTGTTTAGGGGGTGAAACTGTGTGAGAACCATCTGCGTCTTTAACAAAATATAAATGACATCAAGTCTTATATTGTTTCCCTCATGATGTCCCTGGCTCCAGCTATTAATGTCAGACACAGCAAACTGCTCCACCTACTGGAACAAACCACCCTCATATTACACTAAACACCTGCTGAGACCAGTGAGACAGTGAAATGGTTCCAGTCACTGAACTGGTCAAACATTAAATATCCGCCCTCCACTCCACAGAACAGCAGAAAATAATCTCACCATCTGGTCCATTTAGTAGCTGCTCTGGGGCTTTGGAGCACATGGTTCTCATCAGCAGATGAAGTTTGCTAAGTCGCAGAGTTCACATACACCTGACTTACAAATTAAAATGTGACAAATGTGAAGGGGTCAAAAATCCTAAAGAATTAACCCAGCGTTTTATCTCTCTACAGTTAACAGCTAAAATGTAAAAACTTTGATAATCTATTGAGGAATAATATAAATGTTAGAGCAGCATTTTCCACAAAACACAATTCCTTCAGGTGCCCATGAGCTCACCTGGTGGAGCGAGCACCTCTTGTACAAAAAGGCTGTGTCTTTGCTGCAGCAGCTGTGGGTTCAATTCCAACCCACAGCCCCTTGCTGCATGTCATCCCCCCTCTCCACCTGTCACATTATATCTGTCCTGCCAAATAAAGGCAAAAATGTCTTCACAAAAAAAAAAAAAAAATCCACACATTTCTTTGCAAAATAAGTAATATAGGTAATAATAATAAGACATTTTCTTATTGTTTTTTTGTCTAACATGAACAAAAACTCTTTAAAGTGTTAAAAAAATAGACCTTGAACATCTCCAACTGGACAAACTCCACCTGATGATGATCATATTAAATGATTATAAAGTCCAGCACTGCTACTGTGCACGCTGTGGTGAGACTGTTTCAAAAACCATATGTTTTAATCCATTATCACTGTGAAGATGACACCTTTACCAAAACATAAATAAACCAGCCCAGTTGGCCGAAGAAAATGTTGGCATTGTTCGTTTCTGCAAACAATGACTACATTACATTTCAGCTGAAGGCTACTGTTCAGCACCAACGAACAACAAAACTGGTTGTGTTTTAGCGGGTCATCGCTGTGTTTCCTGTCGTGAAAAGTGGCATGAAAAGCAGCTGTATTGTACTGAGACAACAATGTGTGTCCAGCAGGGATGGTTCCCCAAACCAGGCAATTGACATACACCTTACATATCTCAAAATAAATTGTCATTGAAAAAACTACTTAAGACACACCTAATGCCGCCAACCATACGACTGAAAGTTAAAATGATTTGACTTTTGTTCTGGTTTATCTTTTCCTCTTCTTTCCAATGAAATGATTAAATATAAATGTATACTGTTGACACTGATGCCATAATTAAATGAATTTGCTGTCTTGACTGTATAACTCTTGTTAGGTATACATGAATGTATAATTTTAATAGCATGACTCATGCAAGGTTTTTACATGACTGTATGTATTAGTTTTATGTCTGTTTGTATTTTGTATTATGTTTTTGTCCATTATATTTATATCTGTTATGTTTCATGTCTTTTATGAACCCCAGGAAGCCTAGCGGTCGCCAAGGCGTCAGCTAATGCGGATTCATGTAATAAACAATAAACAATTTAAATCAAAACATGATCTTTCCCAAACTATGACCAGGTGGTTTTTGTGCCTGAACTTAACCACACATTAACCACAGTGCTGATGAAACGTTACGTTTAAATGTCTCTGCTACATGATAATGTGTAAATGTGTTTGTAGAAACCTACAGTGACAACATTTATTCTGCTGACTGATTGAAAAGTAAACCAAGGTAAAATGAATCATCTTGTTATGTGACAGTGTTTCCTACAGTTCACGTAGTCTGGACAAACCTTGAGGTCAAAGTGGGCGATCTTCCTGGCGTGGAGATAGTTGACTCCCTCCAGGATCTGCTTGATGAACTGAGTGGCCTCCTCCTCACTCAGAGACTCCTTCTGTGCCAGGAAGTCAAACAGCTCCCCTCCAGAGACCCTGAAACACACACACACACACACACATCATCCCACTGTCTGCACTCACCACATCAGTGCAGAGTGACACTGTGGAGAACTCACAATTGATTGTAAGATTCTTTTAATAACTCAACATGGTTAAGCCCCCACTCATACAGCTGAGCTTCTGACGACCTATGCTCCAAGTCACACCACTGGTAACTAAAGGTGACAGGTCTTTAGCCATCGAGGCCCCGAGGCTCTGGAACTCTCTGCCTGAGGAGATCAGACTGGCTGACACATTACCTGTTTTTGAATCACTGCTTAAACATATTTTTACAGGAAAGTTTCCATTTTAATGCTGATTTGTACTTTTGTGATTTATTTTCTTTTGTTCTGTTTTTGCCTCTGAACATACTGTTTTTCTTTTTAAATTATTGTATTGTTGTCTTTTATTTTCATGCACTCTGTGAAGCACTTTGTACCTTGTTCAGGTAAGTGCTTTACAAATAAAGTTATCATTATTTCCAGCCCAGCATGAGTTTGTAATGACTCACCAACCTGAAATCACCCAAAGGACACAGACGGTTATAAAGAAGCTTTATAAGCTATGATTAAACATCCGATACTCTATTAACAGCTCCCTGACTTCATGATGAACTGATGGTCTGTCACTCACAGCTCCAGGATCAGCACCACGTCCGTCCGGTTCTCGTAGACGTCGTGCAGCGTAACGATGTTGGGGTGCTCGATCTTCTGCAGGATGTCCACCTCCCGCTCTATCTCCTCCCGCCGCACTCCTCGAGAGCTCGCCATGCTCTGACGCTTCTTGATGAACTTGGCGGCAAATTCCAGACCGGTGCTTTTCTCCCTGCATTGTTTCACGATGGCAAACTGCCCGCTGGAACACAGAGGAGATCACAGAGGTTAAAACAGAGGAAGTCAGAGGGGGTTAGACTATTGTGTTAGTTTCAATGGTGTCTGCTGGTGTAGCAGTCCATTAGTAACGTGTCTGGGTTAGCTGAAGAAAGAGGAAAGATAAATAATAGGAAGAATAAAAAGGCATCTTTAACAAAATATATATATATATCAAACATTATAAGTTACATCATCAGTCAGGCTATAGGTCAATAAAAAGCAAATTTAACTTGTTCCTTCACACCAAGAGACACACACACAAAACTGGACCTTTTTTAAAGCTTCCGCATTTAATTTGAATATTGAACAGTGAAAATGAAGCTTTGGTTTACCCTTAATAAGGAAGCTCTAGTACACTAGAAAAAGATTTAGTATTTCCTAATACAGTGTGTCAAAAATACCAGGATGTTCTACTACATCTGTCTGATTTCTGTCTTTTCTGACCCACAATCCTCTGCACAGGGGACGATACGTCACATCGACTGTCAGAAGTTGCAGAGATGGATGACAGCACATTCAGGTGACTGATGACCAGTCGATTAGTGATAACAGAAATAAATATTAATTGCTTCATTGAATAAAGTAATCATAAATACAATCCACAACAAAAGGACACAAGTATTAAATGAAGCTGTAGCGAAAGTTCAGTCAGGAAGACGACAACTTTTTCATGCTCAGGCTGCAACTTTCTTCCTCACCCTGAATTTCACTCCTTGCACACATGCTCACACTGTGTCTCTGGCTGTCAGTGTTAGGGATCTGTCAATCCAGTCATCAGCTGTTCTACAGCTGATCCACAATCAGCCAATAGCACATCGTGACACATCTTCTCTGTCAGCTCATTATCTCACTGCTCCTCATTTTAAATATGGTTCCACAGTCCTGTCATGCTGCTGCTGTGCGTAACCCTCCACCTCCCCATCACCACCTACATGTAGTCCTCTCAGATGCAGCCTCCATGCGCCTCGTCAGTCATCAGCCAGAGTCATCAGCCACCTCCACCAGTGTCTGGACTCCATGGGGGGGGATTTATCTTGCTGACGCTCAGATGACCATGATCACAAATAACCTCCCTCTGGTGTCAAAGCACCAAAGACTTTGTGAAATATTACTCGGCACAAATCATCTGTCAATCTGTTCACTTATATTCTGCATTAAACTTCATCTTTATTTCATTCTTCTGCCTCTCCTGATTGAAATAACAATGACAGAGAAATGGTAAATGATAATGGAATGGACTGCACTTTGTTGTGTCTTTCTGGTCATCTGATCACTCACTTTTTACACTACAAGTCACAGTCACAGAGTCACACACTGGTTGCTGAGGCTACCATAGAGGGTGCCACCTGCTACTCAGCTTTTAAACACACTCACATACTGATGGAACAGCCATCATGAGCAACTTGGGGTTCAGTATCTTGTTCAAGGATGCTTTGACATGCAGACTGGAGGAGCTGGGGATTGAACCCCTGATCTTCTGACTGGTGAACAACCCGCTCTTCCTCCGAGCCACAGCCGCCCCAAACTGTACAGCCTGTGTAATGTTACTATTGTGAATATAATATGTTAGAACCTACAGTGTCTGCAGTCATTACTTTTTGCAAAATAAAACAGCAGATCTCTCCGGGTTGACCTCCATCATTTTATTTTATCTCCATGGTAACGGATATATGAGCAAGAGGGTCAAAGTTCAGGGCCTAATGTCATGAGGCAGGAGTGTGTCCTGATTGTGTGCCAACTGCATGCAACAGTAGGTACTTTTCAAGGACAGCTGCAGTGTCTATCAACAGTAGAAAGAAAAAGTATGTGATTCACAGCTGAGAGGTTCGACCACCTGCTGGATTTGCTCCAACACCACCAACAGCTCCTGGGGGTCCTGTCCACTTTCCTTTAGCTCAGGTTAGCAGAAGGCTATCAGCATTTTCTCTACATGTCTGAAACTCTTCGCTGATAGGTTTTATTTCATTTACTGTCGGACTCTTTCAGACTCACTGTGATCAGTCCGTCTTCCTTTTTTTTGGGTTGCTCTGCAGTGTAGTCAGATGTTGCCAATGCTACGATATCAACTTTATCTGCAGGATTCTCCTCCACTGAATCAGACTTTCACCATCTGACAGGACGTGCACGCACACCTGCATTTGTAGAACAGCCAATAGGAGCGCCCTCTCCCTGAAATGACCTGTGATTGGACAAAGTCTCCCATCATGAGATAGACTTCCTAAAGTCTGAGAACAGAGCGGGGAGGAGGAGAAGTCAAGTTCTCTTTCAGAGCAACTGAATTAAAATTTGCTTAAAGTTTATGATGGAATTTTCACTGTATGAATATCATGCAGCCCACAGTGACATGTGCCGCAGGGCTGTGATTTTATATTATCCCTCATATTTTCCATCACTTCAGTCTATTTATAGTGTCTCACATATTCTGCCACAGCATGATAAGCCTGTGTTCACACACTCAAAACACACACATACACACACCGCATATAAAACACTGGGTTTAATGTGTTTAAAATTCAGGGGTGAAATGAGTGTACAGCTGCATCTCTTTAGTTCTGCTTCACTTGGATGGTTCGTAATCTAACACTCCACTTCCTCGTCTGCAGGAGTAGATATAGCCGCCGCTAAAGATAGAACAGTGCTTTAAAAAGCAGCTGGACATGTGTGACAGTCGTCTCCTCCTGACGACGCACAGCAACAAAACCAGGCTGTAAATACAACACAGTTTGTTTTTACATCAAGGAGAATAAAATACAGTACGGAGTTATCACAGGAGCAGTTAATGATTCAGAGTGATTTACATAATGTTACAGCAGCAGGAAGTGCTCAGTGACACACACACTTGTTGCTGCTCTTACGTGAGGCAACATCTGTTTTCATATACAGTCAATTTATTTTGAAATTTAAGAAGCATTTTATTACCAAAAAAAAAAACCCTACAAATAATTCTCACAGACTCTACATGAACACATCACAGTTATGTTCTTCTTTATGCTGATCAAAGTTGTTCCCTGTATATCAATAATACTGGTGTCCAGGTATACTCAGACAAACAGCATGAGAAAAATAATGTTTTTTAAACATTAAAGTATGGAAATATGTTTGAGTAGAAACCCAAAATACAATTATGAGCCTGAAAATGAGCCAAATATAGAACCTTTAAAGCTGAAAAATGTCGGGAGAAAAGGTGATTCCAAAAGAAGTCATTCCTGCACGGCTAAAAGATGAAAGTAACGCCACAAATGTTTTATTCTAAATAAATAAATATTGGGATGTTACCTCTTTGTAATCACCAACATTTTGATTAGTGACTCTAATTTAATGACATTTTTTTTTCTCAGTAACTGTAACGTATTTCAATTACCATGCCTAACCATGCCTCCTGCACACCCTGCTCGGACTTTCGCCCCCTTAACTTGTGCTGTTGTCCCTCCATGTTGCCCCCCTGACACCGCTGGGCACCATTAAACAATAAAGGCGACTGGCTGCGTGTTATGGACAGCTGTTTTCATCCAAGTCTGATGCTGGAAGTCAGTGACCAAGTGCCGGTTTTAAGCCACTTTGGAGTGAGACTGGGCTAGATAGATAGATAGATAGATAGATAGATAGATAGATAGATAGATAGATAGGTACGTAGGTAGATAATTTGGATTCTGATTCACATTCAAACATCCCACCATTACTGATTAAAGTACATTGCAAATATTACACCTAGGGATGCACAATAACATCGTCATAGCTATCGACCAGTACCGAATGAATATTACATACACTGAACAGTATTTCATGTCTCCATCTGCTGGTGGGCTGTCACAGTAAGAGTGTAACAGACTGTTCTATACTGTGTGTCCCTCATGAGTTGCCGTAGAGCAGAGAAAGTTTTGGGGTGACGTTCCACTGTTTTAGGGCGACGTGTGCATGTGTTACATGAGTTGGAGCTGATACACCGTCTTCTGTACCAGATGTCCGTAATGAACTTGTGCACAGTGTTTGAAGCACCACGTGTGGTTATCCAGTTAGCTTTACTGAGGCAGCTACACTAAAAAAACAGTGCAGATAACGGCTTCACGTGCACAAAAAAAAGCACAGAGTGGCTTAATGAAGAGCACCGCTGCCACCAATGCAGCCAGGCACCCTGGGTTCACCTCATGGGATGTAAGACAGTGAAACAGCTCCAACAGCGCATTTATTTTCTTCACATCAAAACTCTCACACATGCAGGAGTTGCCCTAAAACTTTCCCTGCCCTACGGCAACTCAAGAGGGACACATGCTATAGAGCAGTCTGTTACAGCAGTTTGCATGCATGATATGATGCTGATTTCACGACAGAGGAGACTTGATCACTAAAATTAGGTGGAGACAAAAGTGGATATATTGCTATCAGTTATTGGTCAAAGAAGTTGTTATAACCTGCTGACTAACTTTTGTTTGGTGTGCATTTATAATTTCTCCTGTTACTAAAATTAGTTGCAGTTGTTGTCATATCAAACTACAAACATTATTAATTATAAACAAGTTTCGACTACAACATGTGATCAGGTTTTGGACCTTGTCCACTTTTGTCTCAGGATCATCTGCAGACTGACTTGGCAGAGATGGCTGCCATCTTGTTTCTATATGAATTACTGTACGGTGCTCTCACTGCCACTAGATGGCACAAAACGTGTCCCTGATCGAGGACAACAGGTCCGAGTTAAGTAGAATAAAGTCTAAGGTGCAGGAAACCCAAAATGTGATGTGTTCATATGAGGACGCAGGGTCTCAGGAGGATGTATCGGCATACTGGATATCGGCAAACATTGTACATCCCTAATTTCACCATTGAGGTGTAAATGAGTAGATAGTTCATGCACGTGTTTACCTTCCCAGCTCTTCACCAATTTCATAGAAATCCTCCACCTTCTGCAGTTTGAATAAATCCATGTCTGCTGTCCTCAGTGATGTTTCACATCTGCTTCACTTCTCATCAGCTGCAGGAACAAACAGTCATTTGTCATGTGGGGAAATGTTTCCATAGCTCCACAACTGAGTGACAGGTTTTTAAAAGATGGCTCTCCTGTTATACAAAGTGTCACTGCAGGTTAAAGTTGGAACAGTCGCTCACCGACGGCTCGACTCACTGGACTCTGTCTGACATGAACTAACACTGTGAATAAACTAAACAACAGATATTAAAAACAGTGAACAGACAAAGTCTCACCGTGTTTGAAACTCTGAGTAGTAGCAGCCTGTGGACACCGTGTCCTCCTCCCCCTCCTGTCCTGTGTGAGTCTCCTGTTCACGACACGAGGACTCTGCCATGTCCCGACAACACATTCCGTTCTCTGACACCGGGACAGCGTCACACGGAAGTCCATTCAGAAAACAACCAATTTAAAGTGGGGATGAATTTAACTCTAAAGTGAGACTATTCTTAAAAACTTAGCTTATTACTTCACTGTAGTAATGTACTGTTAAATGGCAGCAGTGGCCCGAGCAAAGCAGAACATTTAAATTAAATTCAAACAGTCGTTATTTATTTGCTAACACTGCTGCCTGCCTGAGACAATACTGCTAAAACTTATTTTAAGGTGGATTTAAGGTTCTTGATTTAACGCCGAATCGAAAGCTGATCCGATCAAACCCCGGAGATACATTCAGAAGTGTTAAATCAGGTCTGCAGCTCTGCAGATGTTCAGGTAAACTTTCACTTCGCTATAATATAAATGAAGTTTGGCGTCACCGTGTCTGTGCGCGCGCTCTGCCTCTCACCTCGGCCATCTGTTCAGCTCGCGCGTGAAACTGTGACTCCTGTTGTCTCGCGCGTTTTAACACTATGCGACACCATGAAAAAAAATATTTTTAAAAATTACTTTTTACATTCAAACTAGGCTGATTAATTGGGTATTTGTATTTTTGATTTAATTAATTTAATTTTTATCTAACATTTACCCTCTTCATTGATTTTAATAAATCTAATTTTATTTATTTATTTGTTTTTAACCTCTGTGAGGCAATTTGTGTTACTGTCGTATGAAAAGTGCCATATAAATAAAGTTGATTTGATTTGATTTGACTCCCTGAATAATGTCCCCTTCATATAGTACCTCAAAGGCTAAATGTAAAATCGGATCAATAAAAATATCATCAATATAAAAGTTAAATTCTTCATATAATTCTAATATATCCTCTTGGTTACAAGTTCTTCTGACCCAATCAAGAACAAATTAACTTTTATAATATAATGAGCATAAAAACAGTTTTCCTGTCCCACCTGACCTCTCCTCTATAGCGCCACCATCTGGCCAACCATTTTCTACAAACAAATGGGTCCATTAAAAATCTAATGTGCAGACTGTAACTGAATTTTCTGAACACAACAACAAAACAAATAACACAAAAACACTGATGTTGATGAAACGCCTCCTTCAGCCAATAAGACCTTTGTATTGTGGGGTGTAATGACAGTTGTAGCCTGTAGGTGGTGCTGTTTAGTCCTGCTGAACTGCTGCTGCGACCATATTTAGATGAAGGGTGGAGCGGTCTGAGAACTGACTTAGATCTTGAGAGAGAGACGCTGAGAGCATCGAGCCACGCCCTGCTGTATGGTCTATTTTACTGTAATGGGACCTTCATTTACAGACTGATCATCAAGTTGTGTTGAAGAACACTTGAAACTAGTGAGTGAGACCATAAACTCAGAAGGAAAATGTTTACTGAGGGAGAAGTTGGCTCAGTTTGTCACTGAAATACAGTCTTATTGGAGTCGGCCACCGCTGGCCATTAGAAAGAATGCAGGCTAAAGGCACTTCAGCATTAACATCACTTTCCAGACCTGAAGATAACCTCTTGATCCAAACTGAAATATCTCAACAACTAGTGGATAGATTGTCATAAAGTTTGTTGCAGATATTCACGTTCCCTCGGGGATGAATCCTGATTCTGATGATCCTCTGACTGTTCATCTAGCGCCATCATCAGGTCATAATAATGTGTCCGATACTTTGGTTTATGACCAAATACCTGCAGAACTAAAGACAGTCGCATCAGCCTCCGCTGGATTCTGTTTTTACTGATAATTGGCAAATGTTAGCATGCTAACAAGCCAAGCTAAGTAGCGAAAACAGCGGGCGTAGTCACTGGGTCACTTTCCAATGGATTTGTGGACTCCCTTTTCAAAGCCTAGAGTTTGGTATTTTGGCCTTTGCCAAGCACTTGCCGAAACTCACGAGGAAAAATGTTTACTGAGAAGTTGGCTCATTTTCTCATTGACCTCTATTCAATTAGTCTGGAGTCGCCACCTGCTGGCCATTAGCAAGAATACAGGTTTGAGGCAGCCGAGCAAAGGTTTCACTTTTCACCCCTTGATCCAGAGTGAAATATCTCTGGAACTAGAGGATAGATTATCATGAAATCTGCTACAGTGATTTGTGTTCCCCAGAGGATGAATCCTATGCCAAGTGATGATCCTCTGACTGTTTAACTAGACCCACCATGAGGTTAATACTTGGCATTTTACTGTCTTGATGAAAAAGTGGATGGACTGCTGTGGGATTTGGTTCATCAGGTCAACATGTTGCTGAGACTCTGGTTTATGACCAATATACCTGCAGAATTAATGTGGCTCCAGATGTCTGAATGGACGCCACTGTAAATTTGAATAGTTGACGTTGTTGGGAAGGGCTGAGTGAGCTTATGACACTGTGAGATCAGATTTTTGCACACGCAAATACATGCTCACGTTCCTGATCCTATCATCAGCTCCGGCACTTCCCACACAGTCTAGCAGTGGAAAAACTAGTTCAGCAAACAAAATAAAACAAACAAAATAAAAAAGTACCATGTTACTGAGCTGTTAAAGTTCAATCTGGGAGCAGGAAGACAGATAGTGAAATGAAACTGGCGGCCCAATGAGAGTCATTAGATAGACTGAAACAATACAACCATTCAGCCCAACAGAAACAGTCAAATGAGGCACCTCGTCTTCCTCTAGAGAGGCGTCTAAGCAGAGAGCATGCACACTGAGCTCTGTCAGCTCCTGACACACCTGCGAGGACGGAGAAGATGTCGGCTGTTGATCTTCACATGGATCCATCAGAGGGAGGCCTGAAGGAGCTGGTGCTGAGGTGGTTCACTGAGACTCAGGCGCCGCTCATCGTCAACAATGGAAACTTCCCTGACTGGTTTCAAGGCTTCGCTGCAAGAAAGTAAGAACAGAGTTCAACCACTGTGGTGACCGAGAAAAGAGAAGTTTAGATACACTGATGCACAGCAGACGTTACACTTGTTTCGACTCTGGTGGCTCTGACAGGTTGTGACTTTGTATTTGACTTCATCTGAATAGATTTCTGCAGCTTACCGTCGATCATTCTGTTCTTCACGTTTGTTTATCTGTTAGTTTCAGGCTGTAGCTACAGAACAGTAACACTGAGGTGGAATCTAACATGTGCGTTTATTCAACAACAAATATAAGGGAAAATCTGAGTATTTCTATTTCATACAACTTTACTCAATTCAGAGGGAAGTATTGTACTTTTTCTGCACTAAATTTACTTGACAGCATAAGTCACTTTTATTACACTACAGCATATAACTCATTGTTATAGATTAAACTACCCAGCAGGATATAAACTAGTTAGAGGTAGCTCCACCTCGACCACAACAGTAAAACACTGCTTGCACATTAATACATCAGACGTAATCATCCAATAATCTATTATAAAGTATTATAAAACTCACAGAGTACTTTTGGTTGATAATACTTTTGCTTATTTGAATTTTCAGTTCAGGACTTTTACTGTAATAGAGTATTTTTTAAATCACATTTTGCTGCTTAACCCAGTCGCTGTAATAAATGTTGGCATCATATAATTCTGCAAACCACAGACATGTTACATTTGTATATAATTATGGAGAAAGTTTACGTTTCAACAATGCTGTGGTTAAAGTGTGATTAGATTTAGGCAAAAAAAAAAAACAAAAAACACATGGAGAAGATCATGTTTTGGCTTAAAATACCCAGCTTTGGGGCACAACAATCCGGGCGGGACAGCAGCAATGTCTCTGTAAAAAACAACCACTTTAGGAGGCAAATTTATTCAATATGAAATAATTCACAGATATTATTACACTCCAATGAGACTCAACTGAACAGACCTACTTAAAGATGATCCATGTTGGAAATGCAGAAAAGAACGTAGCACATATATGCATGCATTATGGGAATCTCTTAGGGCTGTTTCATAGTCGACGCACGCAACGCGAGCAAGCGACGTGAGCAACACACTTCCTTTCGTAGTCAACTCATTGACTATGAGCGACGCGGGCGACACTTGAAATCCAATACATCGCTCGCGCAATAGGGGGTAGCAGATACATCTGTACATTCCGGCTAGCTTGTACTGCTATTTTATTAGAGTGCTGTCCTGTACTGTCATATAAATGGGGGTGTGCCCATACAAGTTCGCAAAGTTTTTCCTCCTCGCCTGCCATATTTCATTTTCACGCATCATGGCGGCCAATGCATCTCGATGCGTCCCAATGCGTTTGTGTCTGCGTGCCTTTGCATTGACTATGAAACGGCCCTTACATTCTGGTTTATATTGGTAAATGAATGTGAACTGCCCACTTTGTCGAGATGTCTCCTTGGTGACAAAACTGTAGTACTGAATTCAACTAAATTTGCATTTAGAATGTTGAAAACTGTGACTCACTGATCTCCAAGCCTTATAAGTCTTTATTTGTTCTCTCTCTGCACTGACGATGAGTCGTAGAGCTCCAGGCGTCGACCTTGTTTGGCCTCCAGTTCTGATTCGCGCTAATGTCGGCAAAACCAGATAGCTAGATCTCAACGCTGATCAGCGACACAGTGTCACATGAATTTCTTACTCAAGTTAAAAAAAATTCAACTCACGCAAATATGTAATTGGCACAAATTTTGCGTCACCAGGTGCAAATTTGTGCCTACTCACATCTTTGCATTGACTTCATATGTAACTACACAAAACACTCACTTTGCATTCGCTTCAAGTCTGGGTACTATAAGGGTCCCACCCAGGAGTTCTACCAAGAACCGTATTATATTCCAAGTGTTTGATCTAGATCACACCCAGACAGATCTTCATTTTAAACTATTTGAATTTTTGAGGGTGAAGATCTTCTAACACCAGAAAGACTTCCTGAAGGATTGTTTAAAGCATCAGCAATCCTTTAGGAGGTCTTTCTTTCAAAAGGGGTTCTTTGGATGGAAAAAGGTCTGAATGAAACCCTTAGTCTTATAAAGAACTCTTAAAGAAACCTTTTTGCAAAGCAGAGTTAAAACACTCATTTCTGAGTACAGTTTGCTAACATTCACCAGTCTGTAGTTGTAAGACCTCAGAGAGTACAGACCTGAGGTAGGATGTGTTTTATTTCTTAACTCACTTATTTCAGAAAGTTGAAAGTAGTCTTGCTTTAAGGAAAGAAACATAAGATAATGGACTTGCTTCCAGATGTAACAGCAGGTTACAGGGTTAATAATCAGTGTATCTGACAGGATTGATGACTCTGGGTGCAACAGGAATGGATGTATCATCATCATCAGGTCCTTGTCCAGCTTGTATGTCTTTTATTTACTCTCATGCACATCACTCAGAGGAAACAGAGGTTTTATGACACGGCAGCGTTATTTTTAAACCTAATTTGCCTGTGACTGTTCAATTGGCTCTGTCTCACTCTCCGCCTCAGGGACACGGAAGATCTGCTGAGAGATAAAGCTCTGGGCTGTTTTCTCATCCGCCTCAGTGACAAAGCCATCGGCTACATCCTGTCCTACAAGTGAGGCGAATCAAGTCTGTCCAGCGTTGTTCTGTTGCTCCTTTACTGCCTCTCTGATTCATCTCACTGACCGTGCTCTTCCTCCACAGGGGCCACGACAGGTGCCGCCATTTTGTCATCACCCAGAATCAGGATGGACAGTTTGTCATATCAGGAGACTGTCAGACGCACGGCAGTCTCACTGAGCTGATAGAACATTACAAAGTCAGCCCCATCCAGCCCTTTGGAGAATACCTGACCTCCAGCTGTTATGAGGTGAGGAGCACTAAGTTATAATGTGTTTAACTAAAGGAGTACAGTTACAGTACAGGAGAGTGTTAAACTTTAAATGCACCACTCTTGTTCAGGCTGAAATTAGAACAACTGTTTGACTGATTAGCGATGACGGTCGTGGTCCCTTCAGGGTGAATCCTAATGACTTTATAGTGGTTCCCAGAGTTTCTGTGGAATACGCTTCTGTTTTCACAGGAAATGTAAAGTGTCTGTTCTTTAGAGACATGATGTCTTTTTGTAAATGATCTTACAGCGGTGGTAAGACACCTCGTTTTTACGTTTATTTCCTTGTGCAACAAAAGCACGTGATTAGATTTAGACAAAAACATCATGGTTTGGCCCTATATCCATGCGTGGAGTGAACACCAGACACCCGGGTCAAAGTGCCATCTGCCCCACTGGGACTTTCCAGTTTCTTATGTTGCATTGTTAGCAGGGGTGCTTTAAACTGACGCTGTCTAGCAGCGTTTCAAACTAATGGCGTCCAGCGACGTTACACACTGACGTTGCTGTGATTGGCTAGCTCTAGCCCTGACCATGACCTCTTTGCCTTAACCCTAAACGCCTCCAATCCATAGACGTATTTAGAGACCTGGATAAAGCGTTGGAGGCGGGACCCCGTTCATTCCCATGAAAGCTGCTCAGTGGTGCATGGAGCCAAAAAAGCTCTACTACTAGTGGATATACTCAACTATATATTACTGTAAACGGACAGGAAAGGACGTGTGTAAACTCTGTGCACCTGTGTAAACCCTCCACTACACTGCTGACTGGGTCCATAGAACAGGCGTACTAGAGACTTCCGCTGGCTGAGCTGGCTACTTCCTGTTTAGCTCTCTGCTAACTTGAATGGGGATAAAATCATTTAATCGTGTGGCGCTTCTAGTCTTTCCAAATTTTATCAACCCGAATGGATCTAATCCTGATAATGAAATGAGTCATTTCGTAGAAGTAGTGATGCTTAAAAAATGTATCTACTGAGCCAATGTAAGCCAATGGGAAAGGTCTTTTTGGACCCAACAGCATCATTGGACAGACTCAGCAGTTGTAATTCCACTGTTTGTACCATTATGAAAATTGGCTTCCAAGTCCAGAGCACTTTGTGGGGGCCTGCTCTGACCTCTACATGTCGATGTTATTACCCAATCACAGCACAGTAAGGCGAGACTGGCCAGAACACTCCCAGGCTGATGTGAGGTTAGCCAGAGTCTGTTAGCATGGCTGTAGACTCTTGAAACAAAGACCAGAGATGATGCTGCAAAAGGAACCTTTGAAAAAAATGTTTTTAAGCTGTGACCATGAAATTAAAGAGGTACTGGTCCATCCCTCCGTGTGCCGAATCATTTACTGTTGTACTGCTTTTTTGCTCGACTGCCTGCAGCTCAGTGTTTGATTGCGTTAGTATAAAATGTTATCACCTCTGATATAAAACAAGTCAGTAATTTTAACAACAGTTGGTTTTAATCATAACGGGCTGAATCACACAGTAAAACTCAACGCACTGTTTGGCCAGTTGGTGCATCTGTTTCTGAAAGGCTATAACTGTGGGTTTAGTTTGACTGGTGCCTGCATCATTTTCATGTCTTCCTTACTGATGACAGTAACGCTGGTTGGTATTTTCAGGAAGACACAGGTGAGCTGTATGATGTGGTGAATTATAACAAGACGTCTGGAGTGAGTGTCCAAGCTCTGCGGACTCTGTGGGACCACAAAAATGATCTTCACAGCGACCCTGGCAGTAATCAGAGGGTTCAGCTGCAGAGTGATCCTCCTGCAGCACAGCCTCCTCCTGCAGCGCAGCCTCCTCCTGCAGCGCAGCCTCCTCCTGCAGCGCAGCCTCCTACAACGCTGCCCCCTGCACTGCCACCTAAAACTAATAGCAGAAAGCTGACAGGAGCCGTGTCTGTAGACACAGTGTCTCTCTCACAGGTATGTATGACGGAAATTTCAACAGATTGTGTTGTTGGTTTGTTGGACAAGTGTGCTGCATGCAAAATAGTTCTGAGTTCTGTACTTCATCAAAAGGTTTTATTCAGGTCCAATGTGTCTGACACCTTTACAGTGGTGGAAGAAGTAGCCTACATCGGCTTTAGTAAAAGCAGGAATACCACACATTGTTACAAGTAAAAGTCCTGCATACAAAAGTTTAGCATCAACCTCTGTATGACTTCAGAGCAGCAACTGTTTGCTATGTAAAGATATAGCGGAGTAATGGCGTCCTGAGCAGACAACAACATGATCACACGTGAAATGACCATGACCTCTGATCACCTGTTATATGGTGGTGGCATGTTTGGGTTTAGGCACCAGAACTTCTTGGTTAGAGTTAGAAAAAGATGTGCTGTCTTTAAAATAACTAATTTTGTTACGTATGGGATGTAAATACACCGTAAAGTGATGTAATTATGTCACATAACTTGACGTATCTACGTAAAGTTTAAAGACGTCAACAATGACTTTTAGTTTCACATTGCACATGACCAGCAGTCTCCTGGGTGAAAGTCCTGTGTTTGTTTGACCCCTCCGCCCAGCCTGACCTCCTCCTACATGCACTTTCTTGCTCTTTATGCTACGTACGGGGTCGTAACAGTAACCACCTCACATTGTGTGATGCCATTGAACCAGGGAATTTGTGTGTCCGCCACAGCAAAGGATCCTAATTGAGTTTCCAAATTACAATGTTTCCGTGGTTCCGGACCGTAATTTTAACTCATCAAGCCACGCCCCCTCTGTGTCTCTTGTCATCAAAGCTTCTCTGTACTGAAGTAAAAGTATGAAGTAGGATACAGTTATTCAGAACAGTCCAAGTGCTGTATTTAAAATGTATTTAATTACTGATCCTGTCTGGTACCTTGAGAGCTGATGACAGAATTGTCTCACCACAGGGTCCATTGAGTAGCTGCTCTGGTGCTTTTGATCGTATTACTTGTTCTTCTTTGCAGATAACAGTTTACTCAGCTTTTACAGAATTGAAGATGTTCAACTTTCCATTTTTTTCCTCTCATGGACTTTTCATCCATGTTGGCCAACCCAACTACTTACACTACTTACACTAACACAACTAAACCAACATAGACGAGGAGTCTTTAAGCTATATGAGAGGTTTGGTGATATGCTATATTTTTTTTTTGTCCTGAAAATGTCATTTTGTTTCATCACCATGAACACACACAATGTAGTTTATTTTGGCTCAGTCCCACACACACCGTCCTGCTGACACATACTGTGGATTAATCCACTGCTGAAAGTAGTCTCTGATTAAGTTACTATTTCCTGTTTGAGTGACATTTAGTAAAAAGTGCTGTGCCCAGCTTTTTAAGAATATATTCATAACATGTTGTTTTTTTCCAAAAAATTTAAAAGATTTATGCCTTCAGGGATTTCAGTTGTGGGAAATTTTTTATTGTGTTGTCTCTTGCCTTTTATTTTATTTTCTAGCTGCAATAACATATGTGAAAACACCCACCCTCCAGTCTCACCTCAGGTCACCCCAGTGGGTTAGTGCTTTATTTTTGAGCTGCAAGTTATCATTGATAACTATGTTAACACCAGTAGCTGTGCTGATGTCAGTAATGGTGCTAACAAAGCTAACAGTGGTAAACGATGCTAAATAGGTTTTGTGGCTCAAAATTAAGCCGCTCACTCACCAGGATGACCTCAGAAAAATGTGTCCACTGATTTACAGATGTGTCTTTCACCATGTAAGTCAATGGAAAAAAAGTCTTTGTGGGCTGCAGGGCGTCAGGTGGTATAATAACACTGTTTGGCAAATGCGACAATTGGCTTCAAAGCCCGGGGCACTTCCTGGGGGCCTGGAGGGACACTGGAGGGTGGGCAAAATGTTGCCACAGCAATGCCACCATGGTTTGAGACTGCATTACATTTGGTAATCACTGAATGAACGCTAATGCCAGCTAGCTGCCACCTGACCCAGGTGGTACCCGATATAGAGCGGTGGCAGTTAGCTCACCAGTGTAGCATTAATACCTTACTAGCTGAGGTACAGCTTAGTGTTAGTGACTAATACTAAACTGAAGCGTAGTAAAATTAACCTGTAGACGGACATGTAAATGGTCAAAAATATTCTTGGTGGTTAACAACCAACAGTTAACCACTGACATCCAATTAGCCAATGAGCCTGGAGCTGAGAACAAGCGAGGAGGGAGGTCAGACAGTGTTAGGCGTTGCTGGTTTTGGTTGTTCACAATAATTTAAAGTGATGAGACAGTGCTCCATCTGCTGAGGAGCATCATGGGATACCAGACTGATAACGTCCCATCATTGTGTCTTTCAGGGAGTTCCTCCTGTACCAAAGAGAGGCATCCCTCTGGGCTTCTCCCTCAGCGGATCTCTGCCCGAAACCACATCACATCCGAGTGAAACCCAGACTGACGAGAACAGATCAGAGAGACTCAGAGAAAACACAAACTCAGCACTAACGTCTGACTCTTTTCACATCGCTGACACCAGTTATCCAGGTGACCTCTGTCCGACAGGGACCACCTACTCTGAGCTGACACAGGTGGAGAGCAGGAGCAGATCTCTGCCACGACTCAACAACAGCAGCATGGAGGAGGAGACGGAGTACTCCAACCAGCTCAGCAGTCCCTCCTTCTCAACATCATCATCTTACTCACCCACTGCGCTGAAGAAGGTCACCTGCCACACCTACTCCCTCCACGACCCCAGAGACAGTCAGAAGCCGAGCAGCTCCAGGTCGCAGCAGCAGGGTGGTGATGTGGAAATGTCCCGGTCCAACCCGCTGTACCAGACTTCTGAGGGGCCCGCAGGGAGTTCAGCTCAGTCGGCTCAGCAGGGAGACGCCATGTACGCTGAGGTCCCCCAGGGGCCGAGTCCTGCTGGGCTGCACGATAACACCTACGAGCAGATCCCCGGGGAGGCCGCCGCCGACCAGGGCAACATGTACGAGTCTCTGGAGGACGTCAAGACCAAGAAGTCCAAATCCACCTGGGGCAAAAATGTAAGCCAGAGAAAATAATCAGAGCTGTCGAAGTTATTCAGAGCAGAAATATATAATTTAACATCTCTTCTTTTTTTCTGTTTGCAGAATATGAATTGGAAGAAATTCCTCCCTGATTACATGAAGAAATAAAAAGACTCAGCGCGTCCGATCAGCTGGGTTAATTAAGACAGTAATGAATTAAGTATTACAGATAATTCCCTTTTATAAGAACACTAGTCCATAGCCATTGGTAGCTTTGTCACCTTCTACCTATGCCAGTCCTCAATGCCTATGTGCAGTTTCACATAGATTGACCACGTCAGTGAGTAGAAAAACGTGGGACAGACAGAATGACTGACTGACAGAATGACACACTGACAGTTTCCGTGATTATGTACAGCATACCATACCATGACTTAGTCATACCAAACATTAGAAAACAACACCAACATTGGTCCACAGGGGGAGCCACAGCGATCGGTCGCATTTTAGCCATTTTGAAGCATTTTTCTGTTGTTATAGCGCCACCCAGTTGCCAATTGGAGTTAAATTTCTCCAGTCACCTTGAGGCGTCCTGTTCTACATATCTACCAAGTTTAGTAAAAATCCATATGGCGGTTAGGCCTAGATAAGAAATGAGCTCTCTAGCGCCCCCATTTTGTTTGATGGGGTCAATAATGGAGGGGTCCCCTCAGATTATGTGTGGTCATATGCCTACAAAGTTGCGTGGTGATGGGTGAAACCCTTGAGATGTTATACACCTTTATGTGATGAGCCACGCCCTCCGCAATATTCATTGCCTTATAGAAGCTCAGTTTTAGTAAGTTTTCCAACTTTTGCCAAGAGGGAACTTTAGATATTGGTCCCTAGATTATGTTCACCCAGTTTCATGCAGATCGCTCAAACTTCCTAGGAAGAGATCCATTTGAAGTGTTTTTCAACAAATTCAAAATGGTGGAAAATCTATATAAGCGGAAGTTATGGGTTCTTGAGGCAAATGTGTTCCTCATGAGGAGAGGCATCTCTGTGCAAAGTTTCATGTCTCTACCACATACGGGGCATGAGATATGCCCATTCAAAGTTTGACATTTCAATGGGTTGCTATAGCGCCCCCCTTTGGCCAATTGATGTAATATTGCTTCATTGGCATCCTCCCATGACCCTCTACCACTGTGCCAAATTTCACATGGATTGACCAAGTCAGTGAGGAGAAAAACGTGGAACACACACACACACACACACACACACAGAGCTTTCGTCATTATATAGTAAGATTTGATCAGCTGAGAAAATCACGTAGAATTTAGATGTTTAAACACTTTAAACTAAATATAAACCTAGCAGCAGTTATCACGATGCATTTTCTGTATTTTCATTTGATTTTGAAATGCCTTGTATCTCATGTGTTTTATTTCCAGTTTGAATAAACTAAATTGATTAAGTCTGGTCAGATTTACATATTTGAATCACCTGTAAAATTTCTGTTCCAATAGAGTTGAGTAATTCTAACCTGAATTTAAAACGCATCATCTGAGATGAATAAGGTGAAGTTATGTAACTACAGCTCATAGAATCTACCCAATTTATTAATTAAAGTCAAAATTTTAATTTTTGTTGGATGGAAACTTTTATTCTGTTCCACCATCACTCCTGAATGATTTCCTGGTCCATCTACGTCCCAACCGATACAAGCATCTGAAATGAGTTTCCTCTGTAGGGTGTCTGGGCTCAGCCTTAGAGATAGGGGGAGGAGTCAGACATCTGGAGGGAGCTCGGAGTAGAGCCGCTGCTCCTTCATGTTGAGGTGGTTCAACATCTGATCAGGATCCTCCTGGTCCAGCTGGTAGGAGGCCCCGGGGCAGACCCAGAACACACTGGAGGGATTATAGATCTCATCTGGCCTGGGAACACCTCGGGGTCCTCCAGGAGGAGCTGGAGAGTGTTGCTGAGGAGACGGACGTCTGGGGTGCTTTGCTCAGCCTGCTGCCCCCGAGACCCGGCCCCGGATACACAATTGAAAATGGATGGATGAAAATTTTATTTGTAATCAAAATATATAAACCTGACAAAATAAATTAAGTCATTTCTTCGAGTGTAAGATACATGTTTGTATTAATAGTTGTGGGAGTATGTCAGTGATTGTAGGTTGTTCAGTATTTAGTCATTTGTTTATTTTGTCATTGAATCTTTTCAAACATCTTTTTAATTTTTAATTGAATAAATCCCAAAATACTTCATCACTGACTGAGACGCTTGTGTCACTGTTTCTCATAAGCTCATAATTCAGATTTGGTTTATTTATAGATTTATCTAAAAACAGCAAACCAATGGAAACATTTCCAACGTGGCCCCGACAAAAACGACATCAGTGAAAAGACGACCAATTAATTACTTCCCTCTGCTGGTGTGACAGCTGTGACATTTAATGTCAGGATGTGTGACAGCAGAAAGAGTTTGTTATACGGTTGGGAAGTTTTAAATTAAAGCCCGAGGCAGCACAGGAACATGATGACGACTGCTGCTGCAGTTATAACAGCCCACAGGTGATGTGAGGTGACAGTCCACAGTCCCTCTGCAGCACGGACACATTTCTGCTGATTAATTCTGCTGGAGTCGGACCTGATCGTCTGGTCCAAGTGTGTAACAAGTTTTGAATGATTTGACAGATCAGGGTGTGTTTGGAGGATTTGGAGAGTACGACTGCATGTGTGAACATGTTGTATGAGGCCTTTGTGTCTCCAGACAGAGCTCTGTGAAGTCTGGTTAATTTCCTCGAGTCACTTGAGTCAGCGTCAGTCAGGTCTGAGGAGGAGTCTGAAAATGTAATAAAAAATCTAGAGGTGTGGAGTCAGAAAGAAGTGAGACCTCTGCAGCCCACTGCCCATCTCTGCTGCAGGCTCCAAGCTGTGATAGCCACGACTAGCATGACGTAGGGGGGACGCAGGGGGATGGAGCAGCCACACCAGGAGATGGCCGTTACACCAGGAGAGCTGCACAGGGCCGTAGAAGGGCATCAACCCAGCAGCAGGACCGGTATCTGCTCCTTTGTGTGAGGAGGAACAGGAGGAGCACTGCCAGAGCCCTACAACATGACCTCCAGCAGGCTACTGGTGTGCATGTTTCTGACCACACTGTCAGAAACAGACTCCATGAGGGTGGCATGAGGGCCCCACGTCCTCTAGTGGGACCTGTGCTCACAGTCCAGGAAGTTATACAGAACAATAAAAAAAAATCTCTTATTCTGATGCATTGATTTTGATCCTTTTTTTAATTTAAATTGGTGGAATACTCCTTTAAAACACGCACACATGTCCAAACTCAGCTCAGACTTTCTGCATCTCAGGGTTTCACAGTCGGACCTGTTGAGTCCAGTTTCTGTCTCTCAGACTCCCAGTTTCAACTTTTATTCTCATTTCCTGTGTGTGAACTGTCCTCCTCCTCCTCCTCCTCCTTCACTGACTCTTCCTCATGAGGCTCGATCCTGCCCGCAGCCTCTCTCCTCTTGATTTGAAATGCCTCGCAGCTCTTTCTGAAGCGACTCCTTCATGATGAGTTCTTATGTGAAACTCCATCCTCATTATCGACATCTCAGTCCTCGGAGGAAGATCTTTCTCTTCTTCTTTAAAGGCCTTTCTCCTTTCCTTGAACCCTCTCCTCCTCTGTCCTTGAGGCTTCTTGTCCTGTTGGAGTCACCTCCTCGACACCAAAGGATCTCTTCTCTCAGTCTCTCAGTTTTCTCTGCACCGCTCACCGAACCACCAAACCTCTGAGCAGATGGATTAAAATACTCTCTTCCTCATGAACACATGACACTTAAATTTACCAGTCCTGAAACACTGGTCTGAAAACAGTTAGCTCCATGTGCTTAAAACACTTCAGCAGCACTTTATGAGCTGAACTGTTAGGAAACTCAAAATGTTAACTGTACTGGTGTCCGTGCACATCACACTTACTAATATTAACTGTGAAACTAGAAAACACAGTTTCTGGAGAAATTGTGGCTGTGAATGCTGCACGCTGAAAAGCTGATGCTACACTGCAATACTGACTTTAAACATTAAATAATACAACTAATATATTAATGATGTGGAATATTTTTTCTGATCTCTGTTAACATTGAGTTCGATGGTGTCAGTTAGTGGAGTTTGTCCCCCACTGTAGCTCTGAACATTCCCTCCAATACAATCTAATGTAAAAACCTGAGAAGGACATTTTTTTTTTTACCAAGCTCCAAACATGACTGAATATTTCAAGAAGTTTGAAAAGGATTTTAAAGTTGAATACATGCCAGAATGTATGAAAGATGGGGAACATTTTAAAGTTTGAATGAAGTTTCTACATGAATGTATGAATGAAGACATAGGCTCTGAAAATGCTTGAAAAACCTTGACTTTGTGTCAGATTTGAACATTCATCAGTTCATTTGAATGAGGACAATTTCCCAGAAAACTGTTAATATTTTGGAAAGTCTGAAGGATATGATTGACACAAACATGTATGTCCTAACTGAGCTGAATATTTTGATGTTTGAATGAAGTTTCTATGTTAGAAAATGTGGAGGGAGAAGCAGTAGCAATGATAATAATAAAGTATATATGCAGTTCTTCAGTTAACCCTGACTAACTAGGTATGAAGAATTATAGCAAGAATAAAACATAGAAAATAATATAATGTGCATTATGCTTTAATCTTCACAC
Source organism: Epinephelus lanceolatus (assembly GCF_041903045.1). Lineage (NCBI taxonomy): Eukaryota > Metazoa > Chordata > Actinopteri > Perciformes > Serranidae > Epinephelus > Epinephelus lanceolatus. The sequence goes on along the minus strand of NC_135735.1, from coordinate 2,041,751 downwards.
CAGTATGTAAGATATTTAAATATAAAATATATGTAATATTCTGAGTATGTTAAGTGTGTAAAAAATATAAATATATGAGCCTTCTGCCACATTACATTGTAAAAAACTACTTTATCACTAATTTTAATTTTATCACTCACTTTCAAAGCAGACTTGGACAAACTGCTGAGTATATAACAGATCTCTGAACACCCTGTGAGCCTGACCGTGCTGAGATCATCCAGTCAGCTCTTCCTGCTGTTTGCAACAGACAAACAGGACGGACAAATTGTGCACCTAGAGGGGATCAGGCTTCTGCTGTCAGGACTCCCAAACTCTGGAATGTACTTCCTGTTGAGATACGATCATCTACATCTGTATCCACTTTACAAAAAAGGTTTTTTAGGATGCCATTTCTATAAGGTCCCAGTGATAAGTGTCTGTATATGTATATATGTGTTTTGTGCATATGTGCACAGAGCATGTGTGTGTATGGATATATTCATGCACATGCCTATTTGTGTGGATGCATGTACATATTTATACACAGCTATGTATTTGTATTTGTTTGTATCACCTGTATCAGCACTTTGCTATTTACAGATACCTCATTGTTTGTACAGTTGCCTCATTCAACTGTATTTGTAACATATGTTTTGAAATGTGCTATATAAAAAATATTATTATCATTATTGTATTTATTATTATTATACTGACAGATAAATAATTGAGTATTTGTGGTGGAGTATTTCAGCAGTCTGGTATGAGTGCTTTTTTTGCAGTAAAGTATCTGAATACTTCTTCCATCTCTGCAGATCTGACCTGTAGCTCACACCTTCACTCCACACATTAAGGGTGATGTGCAGTTCCTTCCTGACCACTGGGTGTCAGAGTTCTTTGTGTGCTGCGAAGAGGCTGCCGGAGAAGAAGAGGAAGAAGAAGACATTGCGGAAGTACGGCTCCCAAACAGATTCCCGTTGGAAGAGTAAAATACAGTAGATCGCCTTCCTTTCATTAAAAACTAATTAAATCTTGGACTAACCATTCCCCAGTAAGACGATGGGCACTAGAGATGACGAATATGATTATTTGTTCAAAGGTAAAACTGTGGTTTTTCTCGTTTTGTCTCAGAGCTGTTAGCTGACAGGCTAAACAGGCCAGCTGATTAACTGTCAGGTTATGCTAACATGCTAACTTAGCCACCGTCAACCTTTGTGCTCTGTCTGCTTTTCACCGAGCTTCCTGACACATGTCAGCAAGTAACAACAATTTAAAACACTCAAAACGACCCTTCTCTAAACAGCGAGGGTGCGATTAGCGGCTGATTCGTTACGTTACGTTCGTTATCGTTAAACGACTGGGCGTAATGTGCGGTGGCTAACGTTAGCCGTTAGCTGATGTTAGCAGTGGGCGCGGACACACCTAACGTTAACCGTTATCACATTATCGCCATACGAGCCAACCGGACAGGAAAACGGGATCATTTATGACTCTAACATTTACAAACATGAATTAAATCTCTGGTTTACAGAGAATCATGAAGCTAACTGGCTACACTCAGTGTTAGCATTTATTTATTAACTGTTGTAAAGCTTCGTTTGGCAACAACAACAAGAACTAACGTTACTCACTGTGTCACATCTGTTCACACCTCTGTGTGTCCATACACTCAACATGTATACTTATTATTCTTTAACTACAGTCTTGATTACATTTAGTTAATTCATCTGTAATTACGGTCTCATTTCTTAGTTCTCTACGATTTTTAGGTTCTTGTACTTTTAGTTTCCATTTAATAACACAGTATGTTTCCCCTCCACTGCATCACAGAGGCAAATAAACTATACTCTATTTATATCATACTTTTTAGTTACTAGTTGCTTTGAAGATTTAGACACATAATACAAAATGTCATCCACAAATTAGGGATGCATGATAATATCAGCAGCCAATATTGTTATAGAATAACAGTAAACATGTTTAATATGATGTTAGTTCCACTACAGGAGACACTTGATCAGTTAAACCAAGTGGGAGAAAGTGGATATATATCGATTATGGTTATCAGCCAAATAAGTTGCTATATATTGGCATATCATGCATTCCTACCACAAATAAATGTGTCATCATAGGTTAAGGTAAGAATGTATTGATTTTTAGTGGAGAAATTCTCAAACTATCCAGCAGCATATAAAATATAGGCCTATATAATATATATAATTATATTAAAATGAGCTCCACCTTTACCAGCTGTGCATATTAGTGCTCACTAATTATAGTCCAGTGATTATATCATTCTGAAATGGGCCATTCTGCATTAAGAGTACTTTGATACTTAACACTGGAGTATTGTAACTTACACTCCACAAAAACATTTGAGAATTTCCTTCACCACTGATTTATATTTTTTATTTTCTGTTATATTCAACTTATATTTAAACTTGCACTATTTTATGTTTATATTTTAATAATGTTTTCACTGGTGTGATTTTCTCTGTGTACATATTTAATGAGCATTGTCAGATGAGCTGCTGAGACTTCAGTTTTTCAATGCTAGCAGCTGCTACTGTTGTTCACATGATAAATAAAGAGTTGTGTTGATAAAAGAACTTGAACTTGAGGTCAGTGAACCTGTCAGAGTAAAACTAGTTTCTGTCTATATTCCAGTATAAGGTTGGATTATTGAATCATGTAATTATTACAAAGATATATTAGTAAATTATCATTTTATAATAGCTTTTTTAAAAAGTCTACTAAGTCTAATTAAAAAAACAAAGACGTAGAACTGATTTAAAAAATTTAATAGGTACAAAAGTGCACTTGGTATAAAAATTCTAAACAAGAGTATATATACTGTATGTTTGAGTATAGGCCTAAGTATTGCACTGATCAATGAAAAGGTAATATTGTGTAAAAATTGTAATTTCACCACTAACACCTGGGCTAATCATTATTTTTATTATCAGTTAATCTGGTCACAATTTTCTGTATAAATCAAGTATTCTGTTAGTCAGCGAAATGTCAAATGACGTCTTCACATGAGTTATTTTGTCTGATCAACAGTCCAAAACCAAAAAGATCAGCAGATTCAGCTCAGTGTCACATAAGACAAAGAATATTTTAACTTGAGAATAACTTAATGTCATGTTGTGAGATCGGTGCACACAGCTAACATTTGTTTGAAATGTCTTAAAAAGTAAAATAAATTGTAAGTAAAAACTCAGAACAATACTCACATAGGAAGTTTTCCTTCCACCAAACTACACTTGCCAACCATATCACTGCGCAGACAGAAGCTGCCTCTACTGCTAGCTAACAATACAGCTCAGCTGAGGAGGACGCCATTAATGTTTACATCTCATGCTGTCATGATTGCGAGCCTGTCGTCCATGAGTAGACGCACGCTTCTTTCTGTGCGGTGATACGATGGGTGGGTGTAGTTCAGTAGAGAGAAAATAGTTCCTACATGAAACTGCTCACAACAAGGTCTATGGATCATCTTGAGTAACCAGGTCATGATTTCTGTAAAGAGACTTTGATGTTGAGTTTTTCAAATGTATTTTTTTGGCGCTTTGAGCTCCACAAGCTGAGTGACATCTAGTTCCATTATAGTGGAGAGAAGGCAGACATCTGTACGGCCAATATCTCCAACACTCAACAACTCACCAAAACTATCTAGACTGATAAATACAGGTGATACAGGTGAGAGGATAAATATGTAGTTTTGATTTTCGGGTGAACTGTCCCTTTAAAATGTGTTCCTTCTGTTCTGTGTCTCAGTGGTCCTCATCGGTGACTCAGGCGTGGGGAAGAGTAACCTGCTGTCCCGTTTCACCCGCAACGAGTTCAACCTGGAGAGTAAGAGCACCATCGGAGTCGAGTTTGCCACGCGCAGCATCCAGGTGGACGGCAAGACGGTGAAGGCCCAGATCTGGGACACAGCCGGCCAGGAGCGCTACCGTGCCATCACATCAGCGTGAGTACAGAGGAGGAGGTCAGCTGGGTGAAGAACGCAATATAACAACTCACACAGTTGAAACTGAAAAGAACAGTCCATTTAATCGCATCATCTGGATCGCTATCAGCTTCTTTGTGTGTTGGTATCTTTTAGTTTTTCCTCAATACAGTCGCTCAGATTTTCTCGACAATGAAAAGATTAGGAATTTTTGCTAAGCTTTTGTGTGGCCCCCAGCAGGCCTGTTTTGTGTGGCCCCCAGCAGGCCTCTTTTCTATGCAGGACATAAAGGCGGTGGTAACGTCAAACCACACACAGCGTCCATCTCTCATTTCCTGCAATTTTCCTCTGAATGGTGACCAAAGTGCTCCAATCACCTGTAATAGTCCAGTGATTTGTGTGTGTGTGTGTGTGTGTGTGCTGCAGGTACTACCGCGGGGCGGTGGGGGCCCTCCTGGTCTACGACATTGCCAAACATCTAACTTATGAAAATGTGGAGCGCTGGCTGAAGGAGCTGAGAGATCACGCTGACAGCAACATCGTCATCATGCTGGTGGGCAACAAGAGCGACCTGCGTCACCTCCGGGCTGTTCCCACCGATGAGGCGCGGGCTTTTGCTGGTGAGACCATTGTGTCCATATATTTTTTCAAACTTGCACTAAAACACTGTATTGAAACAATGGTGCTCAGTGCAAGTGCATTTAGGGCTCGTCCATCTCCACGCCAGTTAAACGGCACATAATCGGGGTTGTATTTAGTCCTTTAATGTATTCTAGGTGTGTTTAGGGCAGAACATGAATTTGACCAGCGGCTGGCTCATTGCTGTTTACATGGTGGCATACATTTGGCAAAGTGGAGCAGTGAGTGTTTTTCTGCTGAGAGTAATTCAGGAAGAGAAGTAATCTAACCACAGCAAATATAATTTAAGCAGCAACGCTAAAAACTCTAGTTCTAAACCTGACAGAGGAAACTGAACTAAACTTAAAACTTCTGAAATAATCAATGAAGTTACGCTGCTCGTGGTGTGTGAACGTGCACAGCTTCTCTCTTAATGTGGAGTCAGACAGCAGCTCTGCTCTGATCTCTGCTACGTTCACATTTTACAGAATGTAATTCATATTTATATATTTTGTATTATATTTTATATTTATCATTAATTTAGGATTATTTCACCTACACGTAACCCATCCACACGTTTCTGTGTGTGTAACAAGCAGAGTGTACGTGTGTTGTGAACATGCCTCTGTAGGTCCATTTCACTATCTGAATAATGGACCCTTTAAATAGCAGGAAAAATCTGCACCATTCTGAGTTTAGACCAGGTTTATGTTGGTCAGTGGATCATTCAATTTCTGCTGCTTCAAAACAACAACGTGGCAACAATGTTCCTGACCACACCTCATTTTAAGAGCTACAGGCCTGTGGGCGCACAGATGGACGAAAGTCTGCTTACACAATGTGGGAAAATAACAACTGCATCAGTCTAAAAGTAGCAATGACAGTTGCACTGCACTGAGCAGCGCTTTGTGTGTGTGGCTGGAGGCATAATGTTTCCGGGTTGTCTGTACATACGTACATATATCCATCCCATTCTTGGTGAACACGATATCCCAAAGACACTTTGAGGTTTCTTCAAATTTGGCACAAATGCCCACTTTGAGTTAAGGATGAACTGAGCAGAATTTGGTGGTCAAAAGTGAAAAGTCAAACAATATCTCAAGAACAACTGGATGGAAAATTTCTTTCAATCAGAATTTGGTGGTCAAAGGTCACTGTGACCTCACAAAACCATATCAAGAGTTCATACACTAATTGTGAAGATTTTTTTTACACAAATGTCAGGATACAGTAGGAACAGGATAAAATAATGTTTTGTAACTTGACTGGTTCGTGGAAACATACAGCCGTAACACAGTAATTCTAGTTTCAACAGAGTCCTGGCCAAGTGCCGACTCGAGAGCAGCCATAATGATCAGTAAATTAGATCAGGTCAGATTATACTGTGTATCTCAGGATTGTCATATTTGTAATGATTCTGATTGATGCATTTAAGTGATAAAGGAGATTAAATATAACGTCAGCTGTTCACTGCATCACACAGCTGATGTTCCAGCTGTGACTGGTACGAGTTTCACATTCACATATTTGTGTTGAGCGGGTCAGACTGGTCTGCTATCTGTGGAATGTTACATATTTGACATACGGTTCACTTTGCCCCGCAGAGAAGAATGGTTTATCTTTTCTGGAGACGTCGGCTCTGGACTCCACCAACGTTGAGACGGCCTTCCAGACCATTCTGACAGGTTTGTACTGTGTTTGTGTCTCATGCATCTTTAACACGCCCGCCTCAGCCCGTTGTCTTGTCCACGCAGCTCCTGCAGTCAGAGCTGAACTCAGATACTGAAGGAGCCACTTCCCTGACTGTTAAAAACAGGCCAACAGACTTTACATATATGGAGGAAATGACACACAGTGTTTCTGTTTTATGAGGGTGATTACAGCGAGAGGAAGTCAGGTGTGGAGTGAACACACAGCCGCTCTGGATGAACTTCATGACATCATGCTGTGTGAACGGCTTATCTTGTAGGAGTGGCAAACCTTTTGTGATCATGAGTGAGATGAGATGCAGAGATAAAAGTGTTACATGTTCTTTTCTGTCTGTGTTAATGGCTCTGCTGCTGTCTGTGAGCAGTCTGTGTAAAAGCCACTGTCTGTCTGTCTGTCTGTCTGTCTGTGTAACAGGATGAATGAATGAATGAGTGAACAGAGGAGGAAGTCAACGATTTAAAGAATGAAGCTGGAATGTTTCTCTTATTGTCAGTAAATCCTGTTTAGACCAAACTAATAACATCTTAAATCCTGTGTCCACATTGTTTTTTTTTTTTCTGAGCACCAACATCTTTAACCAATTGTTCCAGCGAGGAGCGAGTGCGTGCAGCCGCCTAGAGAAAGGGCGCTGCGCCAAGTGTCGTTTTTCAGAAAGCTCCGGCTTTTTGTGCAGCTGCTCCGAGCGCTTCGAGTTAAAAATCTCTCAATTGTCACTGGTAGCTCCTTTAGCTACCGTCAGTCCCGAGCTGTATGATATGTAGTGTACGAAATTAATTAGATGGCAGAGGAAGGAACCCACCGGCCAAACTGTTTTTGTTAATATGCTAAAATAATAAATTAACTTTCTATAACATTTCTGTTTCAGTACTTTTCACTGTGATGGTGCTACATTAAATACAAACTTAAAGAAGAGGCCAGAGCAAAATTTTAAGCAAAATAATTTTAATTTTATGAATAATTAATAAGTACCCTCTGGTAAGCAGCGACGCAGTATAAATGTTTAGGGCTTTTATTGTGAAAGGTAAGAGCAGACGGAGTGGAGCTGTAACGTGTGGCCGTTGTGGACACCCACCCTCGCTCTGTCTCTAAATCCTGTTCCACTTCATTCCTACTGAAGGAATTAAATAATATATTGTAAATAATATATTTGAATTAAATAATATATATATAATGTATAAATTTGCACTTCAGGGTTAACTCAGAGTCTTCAGTACTACGAGGCTGGTTCGCTTTGACCGCAATAAATCACCGTGGTAACGTAGGATTAACGGCTAACCTGCTCCGGAGCAGGTTAACTTCAGAGTATCGGTTACATCCTGTCAACACCCCGACCTCTGACCAATCACATCACTGAAGGAAAATATTATCCTGACGTGGACAAAAGTCCAGAGTGACATGTAAAGAGTTTTTACAAGTGTGAAATTTATCCTGATGATGATGATGATGATGATGGAAACCAAGAAACAGAAAGCTGCCAAAAAAGACAGAAGTAAAATTAAAGTATGAACTGTGTGTGTTGTGTCGGAGTGTAAACAGGACAGGGAAAGATCTCAACAGGATGTAACACTAACCACACCTCCCCCCCCCATCAGAGATCTACCGTATCGTCTCCCAGAAGCAGATGTCGGAGCGTCAGGAGAGCGACATGTCCCCCAGCAACAACGTGGTCAACATCCAGGTGCAGCCCACTGAGAACAAACCAAAGATGCAGTGCTGTCAGAACATCTAGCCCTGCCGTGGATCTGCTGCTACCCCCTCCTCCCCCTCTCTCCCACAGTCCTCGCCCCCCCTCCCCCCCCTCCCCAGCTCCCAGCTGCCCCGGCTCACACCTCCTCTGACCCCGCCCTCAGAAAATAGACTGCCTCAGTGTACTGTGTGGTGCGGGAGGGACGAGCCACAGCTCCCAGGCTGTGACCCGAACTCTGCACCTATCTGTACCTGCCTCCCCCACCCAAACCCCTCCTCCCCCGCCCCAGGTAAATATATCCCAGTATAAGAAGTCACCGCGTGGGGTGACCCCCCCAAGCAGAGCCCCTCTGTCGTCAGGCTACTGCAGGACAGCAGGCATTTCATATCACTTTAGATTTCATTACTGTAGATGCGCTGACATGTCACGAAAATGTCTTAATATATGAATGTGATTTGTTTTCTTCTCTTCATACTTTGTGCTCTTGTTGATTTCTCCACTTTTTTTATGATTGTTCTGTCTCGTATCATATATCTACGACTAGGTATATATGAATTTAAAGCACATCAAAGTTGCTCTCAAGTGTATTCCCATATACAAGCTTCTCCGTCATTTTAGGCTCCTCCCCCTCTTCTCCTCCTCTTTAGTGCAATGTACTGTTTTGGAAACATGTGGATGTATCGAGCGCAGTGTAGACACGTGCGCTCCGGTAGTGTCATGCCATTTGATCTGATTGCTGTGAATACGATGCTATTGAAACGTAGAAACTTTTGCATTAGCCGAGCTTCAGTTAGCGCAGTGGAAGGAGCGGGGCGTGAGCTTGCATGTAGCGCGTTGTCGTCACCGTGTTTACGGCGGGTGGCAGGGTCGGGCCAGCTTTGCATGTCCTATAAAGATGGCACTCTGCTGTGCTGCATGTTTAATCTGGCAAAAGACTCAAGCTGGACTCTGTGTGGAACACTATCGTCACCTCAAGGGTGCGTGATCTTTAGGCCGTCACCATGAAAGCTGAACACAACTCCCGAACATTCAGACGTTCATGTCGTCCTACTTTACGTCTCCGTGTGGCTTCGTGCAGAGATCGTCGTGCTTATACTCAGAAGGATCGAAGACACATCAAGCTTTCCTGCTCCGACATTAGGAAACAGAACGCATTCTTTTTTCACATATTGACTACAACTATGCAGAAACTAGCACACAGCTGTTTGGACTTTTTGTTTCTTAGTGCACTTCTATAGCAAATGAAGGAATAAACACAGCAGAAGTAACTGATGTATTCTCCTATGACATTCTTATGATACTCAATATTATTATAATCAAAAACCTCCTGTCGTCTCGCAAATTATGCTTCACATGTAACCACAGAACTGTAGTTAGGATGCACCTGAGAAAGTAGGAAATGTCTCTCACCCTCAAGGTTGATTTCATGAGTGTGAAGTCGTCACAATCTTGCACTGAACCTTCAAAACATGCTTCTTGTCTAGGGTTAGATTTTTACTGCACATAGAGAATCTGGACCTCTTGTCAGATAACATACCATTTATTTATTAAGGCGGTGCCACTTCTCAAAAACCAAAATGTTATGTTCAGCACTGCAGAACATAGGCTGAGTCTCAGAAGTCTGTCCTCGAGTCGTCTCACTGACAGAAAAGGTTTGAAGGAGACGAGGAAACACTCGAGGGACTCAGCCACATTCTTGCCAACTTCTGGTCACAGTGCCTCCTTCACCGTGCGTACCTGTCAGAAAACACCTCTCATTCACCTGCTACCAACTCACCTTCATACCCTCCTCCTCCTCAACCAGTCCCCTCCCTCCGTCTGTCCCTCAGGGGGACGGACAGCTGTGTTGTCCCCGTCACATTAAGCCTACGTACACCGAGCTGCCTCTGACTTCAACACAATGCATGGCTTTCTGTTACGACTGCAACTCCGTGTCGTATCGCCTTACGTAGCTGACATTGTCATTACTGTTCATGAAATCTGCTGAGGGTTTTGGCGCGGCCGGCGAGGATGACGTGCTTAACGAGCTAACTGTTGTGTCCGGTCTGTAAACTGACAGATGCCTCGCTAACAAACCTACTCGCTAAAACCCCCCCGAGTGTGTGCTCTGTTGAATCTCCAGGTTCTAGCCGTGTCAGTGTGTGATGGTGTTAGCAGACATATACAATGCCTGAGCTTGGTGTGTGTATGTGTGTGTAGAGGCAGAGGGTAGATCGGTGTGTCTGGAGCGACGGAGCCTGGCTGGCAGTGCCAATGGCGTTTCTTTTTGAACAGACGGCGCCGCCAGCCGAGCCTCTCCAGACTCACTCAGCTGGCAATCTGTGGACGAAGTGATTCCTTTCTTCTGAAAATATGATTTCTGATCCTGTTTCATGTACCTCCATTGTTCTGTGTTTTTTTTATTACGTGTGTTTGATTTCTTTTTTCTTACTATATTGAATTCTATAACTGACTGTAATTCCAGTGTAAACGTGTTAAGATTGAAATGATGTCATTTCAATGAATTGGGAGGGTAAAATGTGAGAGGGGGGTCAAAATGAACGGTTTTATGTTTTGTACAGATTGATAAATTGTACAATTGTGTCTATATCTTAAGTTATCAGTTCATCTTAATAAAGCGCACCAGTCATAAACCTTTACACAACGCTGTCCTGTACTTGTGTTCTTCTTCTCATTAGTGTAACACTTAAACTGAAGGGAAACCATCTGTGATTTCACTGTGATTAGTAAGTATTCAATTCCAGTTATTTGCTCATCAGTCTTTTCCTCAGTGCTCCTCATATCAGCTGAAAATCAAATGATTAAAATTTGTCTGAGTGGTTGTTGGATACAATTTAAAGCTGGGTTTTTATTTTGGCGTCACTGAGCTCAAGACCTAGAATAAGCTTCTGAACCTCCTCTTGTATGGATGAAAAATAATAGATACAATCACTTGAATTTAAGAGCCAATGAACACTTAATGCTGAAGTTTAAACACCACTGAATTCATGGCATTCAAATATTTTACTATGAAACTCATGTCTGAATTTATTAATTCATTTTCTGTCACTGCTTATCCTGTTGGGGGTCACGGGGGGGCTGGAGCCTATCCCAGCAGACATTGGGTGAGGGGCGGGGTTCACCCTGGACAGGGCTGACACAAAGAGGACCTTTCCAAAACCAGACCCTATCCACTCCCACTCCATCTCAGAGTGTCGCTCTGTCTGTCGTCACCTTCACAGCTGAATGAAGCTCCTACATCACAGCGTAAAAACACAGCGGCGAGCTCTGGAGAAAAGTCAAATTACTTCCACTTTATGTTTGTGGTGTGTGGAACTTCACTTGTACGGAGCTTCTACTATCACGAATGCAGTTCTGTGTTGCACATGGTCGGTGGGTCTGCATCGGCGCCAACTCAATGTGGTTGGGTTTTAGAACCCAGTTCCACTCGGCACTTGTTGGTTTGGGATGGAACTTAATGTGGCGGACCCTCCATGTGATGCAGATGATCTAATCCTAGGACAGTGAAGGACTGACTCACTCTGCTCTCCTTGTGATTGGCTAGTTTTAATTACCGTTGTTGATTGAACTGAATAAGCACATTTGTGTCCTGGGCAGCCTGGATGTTTCTATTTGAAATGTTTTTAGTTGAATTTTTTCATCTAAATTGACCAAATGAATTTGAGCTACCTGAATCAGTTTTTTTGAAATTCTGAAACTTAAAATTTGTTATTTGAAATCAGCTTCAGCTTTTGAAATTGCAAATCAAGAATTTTCTCCTCTATTTTGATTTCAAAGAGATGAACTGAGATCAAATAAATTCAGATACATGCTTTTCAAAGTAAAATATTTCAATGCCATGAATTCAGCCGTATTCAAATTTCAATATCAAGTATTCAGTGGCTGTTAAAATGAAAATACATATGCGTCTTATTTTGCTTCTATAGTCTTGGCTCTGTTTTCAGGTTTTAGAAAGTCTAGTCTGTGACGAGAGACTTTGGCCAATCACAGGTCAGAGAGACAGCATTCCTATTGGCTGTTCTACAAATGCAGATGAGCGTGCACGTCCTGTCAGATGGTGAAAGTCTGATTCAGTGGTGGAGAGTCCTGCAGAGAAAGTCGCTATTCCAGGATCTCAAACACACACACTCTAACTACACTACAAAGCAACGTGAAAGAGGACCCTCACAGAGAGTCTGACAATATATGAAGTAAATATCAGTATCAATATCAGCAACGTGTTTCAGAGATGGAGAGAAAAGGTTGCAAATAGTTTAGCCTTCTGCTAACCAGAGATAAAGGCTCATGGCTGCGTCCTCAAGTGCATGTTTATGTAGCTAACGTTAGCAAGAGCCTCGAATCACAGTGTGTCCTCCGCCTCACTCCCCGCTAGAGACCACTTCGCCAGGAGGAGAGTAGGCAGCTCCAGAGACTGACCCTGAGTCAGCAGCTGCAGTAACCTGAATCCAGCCAGCATAAACCCCAGCTCTGAGGGACTGGACAGCTCTGACTCCCTGCTGGATCCGCAAACTTTCTGTTGCTGCTGTTACATAGGTTAGACCCAGCGCTGCTGCAGACCACCAGCCCACTGTGACATCTGTCACTGGGGGGTTAAAGCTGAATGCATTCGAGCTGCTACAGACACCAACCAAAGGTCTACCCCTGAGATGCCCCCTCAGTCCACAGCAGAGGGGAGCGAGGCGGAGGGAGCGCGGGGTGGCTAGCAGCTAATTCTTGTCTCATTTAGAGGGGCTGACAGAATGATCTGCGTGGAACTCTCCACTGAAATAAGATGAAATAAATCAATGTACAGGAAACACTGTTACTATATGACACGCATATGTCTGTGGTCGTCTGGTGGGAGGAGCTTCGGACAGAGAGGGGGAGCTGCAGGAAGCGGGGGTGTTTTCTGTCTTTCTCTGCCTTCTCTAGATTTCTGCCCACATCAGCTTTAACAAAATGTCTAATTATAAATGAATATTTAATTTCATTTTTCACAGGCGTTGAGATCAGAGCTGAAACAACTGGCAACACTTTTGATTATCAATTAATCATTTAAGTCACTAATGAAGCAGAAATGCCAAATATTCTCTGATCCAGCTCCTCAGATGTGAAAACTGCTGATTTTTTTTCTGTTTTATTTCATTTTAATTTCATATCTTTGGGTCTGAGACTGTTGGTCGGACAAAACAAACGATGTAAAGATGCTTTGGTGACTGTGATGTGCATTTTTCTCATTTTTTTCTTATATATTTTTGAGACAGAGCGGTTAATCGAAAAAACAACTGATGACTCAATTACAACCAGCAGCAGCTCTAATTAAAATTCAGGCAGCAGTTTGTGTAAAGAAATGTCTCTGGAAATCACCAAATACCAAACTCTATCTACTGTCTGTGTTTACTTGTGTATAATGGACTTTCTCTTCCTCACAGACTGAAATTAAAGAGTTTGTACTCACCATGTGTGCTGTCTGAGGGCATTATCTCCATTTTATCTTTAATTAGTCCCAAATTACAGCAAAGCCTTAATCCAGGAACTCACCGAGACAGAGCAGGACCTGAGAGACACACTGAACACCTCCTGAAGTGTGATTGGTCAGAGAGGCTCACCTGACAGAGCCCACAGGTGCTCTGAGTTATTTTGGCTGTTGAGGCCTTGGCTCAGGTTGAAGGAGAGCAGAGAGATGATGGGACACACCTGAGGTCACCTGATTGCTTTAACTAAGAGGCCTAATCAGTCCTGTGAGTGAGAACACCTGTGTGAGTGTAGCTCAGGTGTGCAGACCTGTAACGTGTCAACAGAGCTTCTCTACAACAGAAATGTTTACTCGTCTCAGCAGGAAAATCACAGATGTTACTAATAAGATTAACAACAGCCCAGTTGTGTTCAGGTGTCTCAGTAAGTCCAGCCTTGAGTTTTCTGTTTTCATAGATGTAGAATGAACTTCATACCAAACGCCAAGATGGTGCCGATTCCTTTCAACGGAGCTGCTTGCGTGACGCACACACCAAAAAAACAATATGTCTCAAATCTCAGACTTCTGCACTAAACACTTAATATTTTAAGTACACAAGTGCGCTAAGTGCAGTCACACTGCGTATTGCAGGAAAATGCAGTGTACTACTGGCGCACTCAAAACTGTCCAAAAGTTGAGTGTGAAATGACGAGCACTTCTCATCTTCAACGGTCGCCATCTTTGTGACGTAGCAAACTTCTCAACTTTTGACATGGCGGCTGGAGACAACAAGGAGCCTGTTAGTTACGTGTGTTTTGCACCAAGTACCAAAACTGTTTTCAAATAGAAGCCGTCAGTGATGTTTGTTGGCTCTGTGATGATTCGGTGCCACCAACAATAATGAGAGTGCTAACGTTAGCTTGCAAGCATTCGCTAGATGGCTAAGTCGTTCCAAGCTACAGCAGCACGTTTCAATCAACATAAATGTTGTGACATTTGGTTTATGTGTGGATGGAGGTAGCAGTCAAATGTTGGCCATGATGCTCCACTGTCTGTTTGCAATGTGCACTGTTGCCAACTCCTCAGTAAGAAAAGTAGCTATTGGCTGTCCTAAAAGTCGCTAGAAGTCGCTAAATGACGTCATCGCCTAATTTGCATAATTGTCCATATGCACGTAATTGTAATGGCTGCTGTAGGAGAGAGGAATAACGTCGTGGGAGAGACAAAAACTGAGTAAAAAAACACCCTGAATATGTTTAGAACTACAAATGAACCTTCTTTCAGTGATTTATATTAGACAAAGAAAATTTTACATTTACATCCTGTCCTGACTGTAAACCAGGTCGGGATCAGAGCGATAGATCAGCCAGCGGCGGTTCCGCGCATGCGCGATTCACTTGCAGTCTGGACGTGGAGGGGTTAACGTCTCCTGCTCTGACTGCAGCTGGGAGGGAGGACTGGGCCGTCTGTGAGTGCTTTGGGGCGAGAGAGGAGCCCACGGCAGCATCCGCTGCCCGTTGAGAAGAATAAGAATGATACGTGCTCTCACAACAGAGTCTCCAGAAGTCTTCAATAACATCAGAAAAAGTTGCTAGATTTGTCGCTAGACGCTTTTTTGAAAAGAGTCGCTAGAGGGGTCTGAAAAGTCGCTAAATATAGCGACAAAGTCGCTAAGTTGGCAACACTGGCAATGTGTCGTTTAAAAAGTAGATGAAGAAGAAGACGAGGTGGTTAAAAAGAAAAAAAAGATACAGTTAGGGTAAGTGCAAAACAAGACACCTCTACTCTGTTGACATCAGTGCACCACGCAAGAAGTTTGTAGTGTACATAGTGTACTACACTGAAGTGTACTAACTTAAGTTTGAGACACACTCAAAGTTTAGCCTCCTGGTTTACTTTCATGCTATGTGGCCCACTGAATATGCTCAATAATGTTCACTGCCTGGATCAGGTGGGAGTGAGCTGGCGGCGTTGCTCATTCAGCGATTACCGCTGGTAATGTAGTTCCAGTGGTGGGACTAGGGATGTCATTGGTTAACTGTTGACCATGGCTACCAGGCTGTAAACGAGTTTATTTCTACATTTGAACATGTGTTTCTGTGGGGACTGACTCACTCTTGGAGCCAGCCTCTAGTGGACATTAGAGGAACTGCAGATTTTGACAATTCAATTCTTAAAGTTGGGCAGATAATGTTTTCTGTTAGTCTGGATGATTTTATATGACAGACACTTTACACAGGAAACACTACCAGTCAACATGATGTTGAATACACTGTTATGCAGATGACACACAACTGTTTATCTCCATTTTCCTGGATGACCACAGTTGTTTTAATGCTTTTACAACCAGAAATAATTTGGGCTGAGATAATTTAATATTCTGATTATTTGCTGCGTAATGAGACACGACACCACTCCCCTGAGCTATGACAACTTTATTGAGTTTAGGGCTGGAAACAAAAAGACCAACAAGCAGCACTGGATACATCTACTGTAGCTGAAACTATTATCTGGGTCAGAGCTGAAGGAACAGACGTACGAGTGAGATAAAGTCAGAGCCGATGGAACAAAAGCAGGAAAACAAATACATGTGAAAACAAAGCTGTTTAAATCTGATTGTCAACATGTCCTGTTATTGCTATTTGCCAACGAATCTTTATCAGCAGTTTGAACAAATCTGACCTCTGTGTGTCACTGAAAAGTTCGGCAGGATTTTATTCATCACGGCTCTGTTTTATGTCATGTTGGAAACAGTTACCAGAAGATTAGAAACATGTTTTGATTGTGTTTGTTTGGGAACAAAAATCTGGTGATTCTGTGACGTCACTGACATCATCGACCTTTTTATAAGAAGTGCTTCCACTTTTGACCTCTGTAACAAATACAGCCCTGCTTTTGGGTTCAGTCACACATGAGAGAACAACACGCTCTCACTCTGACCTCGTCACATGTCTACACGTGGTCATAAATTGAGATATGACGTCCAAGGTACCCTGGGTGTGTTGGTTGTTGACGTTCTGGGACGCCGTGTCAACTTCAACCTGTTACATGCATTGTCTGTTTTCAAAATACACTTCTGTTTTCACAGGAAATGTACAGTTTGATACAGTCTCTTTCAAAATAAAAGCACTACGTCGGTACAACACTGCAGATTGACATTCTTTTGTGGTTGCAATGGGATTAGGAAAAAAAATTCAATTTTACAGGAAGTGAACACTGGCTTCCCGGTTGGTTATTATGCACAACACTCGTCCGCGTGGGGCTATAATCAGGCAGACATTACGTAGTCTGAATCCAACATTAGCTGCCCCCTCCCTGCACTGAATGAAAGTCGATGAGAGGTGAATAGTCGCCAATGTTTATTTTGCTCATGTGTGACCGTACCCTCTCACCTTTTCCTAACAAGATGCAATACGAGCTAGTGACTATCAGATTGTTTCAGTGTGCATCAGGTAACAGGCTGAGCAATGTGTCACTCTATTTTTGCAAAACTTTGTGCATCTCCAGTCTTATTTCAGAGAAGCAGCGAGCCGGTGCTTCAGGCTCGATCGGGACTCAGGAAGCTCTCTGAGTATTGTTTTCACTGGCAGTATATTTGGACAATTTTTTGCGCTTCATCTGCAAGAGTTTGTTTGCACATTGTATGTTAGGAAGAGGTTTAGAGCTGATGCAATTAGTCAATTTATGACAACAATTTTGATAAACGATTATCGATGACTAATTTTTCAGGCAAAAAATCTGTCATAATTTGCTGCTTCTCTTCTCACCATGTGATACTAACTCAATATCTCAGTATCCTCACTGAAACTGAGATGGACATTTTTCACTTTTTCATGACATGGAATTTGCCAAAAAATTAATCAATTAATTGAAGAAATAATCAGAAGATGAATCAGTAATAACTGTTGGTTGCAGCCCTGCAGTGCGTGTTTGAGATTGGAGTGTTTCCCATGTTGACACAGTCAGATGACGATAATCAGTTCGCACCAACAGAACGTAATCAGGGTTTTCCTGTCTAAATATTACATCTTGAATAATCTTTGGCATGCATGTGTATTAAGCTCGACACAACAAAAGAAAATCACAATAATAATCACTAGTGTACAGTAAGTGTACAGCCAATACACCACTCCGTCTACAGTACATACAAAAAGAGAACTTTCCAGAGAGAAAATATGGATCCTCGTCAGGATCTTTAAATATGTAAACAGGAAATAAGAAACGATGTGTAAAAATACCAGAACTGTACAGGTCGTGTAGATCTGACCAGACTGCAGTTTGTGTGCATTTCTTTACATATTTTTAGGTCCTTGTTTTTGGGAGAATATCGGAGTAACGAGCACCTTTTCTCCACAGAAAGTAATGCCCGTGTGATGCCGCTTCATTGTACAGGTGTGGTGGATCCACTCAGTCCAGGTGTGACGTGGGCCTCAGTCTCGTCTTTGGCACGCACGTTTATTTTTCAGTTCAACAGTCGTACTCAGAAACATTTACAGTAACCTATTTTCTTTACCGATCGTCCTCGACTTCCCAAGAAATCAGCATACCAGAGAAAAGGTATACTTGTGTGCATACGTACGTGTATATTCCCTCCGTTGGCATTTTCTTGATGAGGGGGAATTTACAATACAACACAAATATGTAGTATTGATCGGCACAGAAACAGTTTGGATATAATACAGTGATAAATTATCAAACAGCAGAGCAGCGGTCGGAGCGCTGCAGGGAGGAGATTCACACATGCACCAAGTCTTTCCACCATGTCCTATCCCAGTTCACAGTTCCTGGCTCTCGATGAACTGGGAGCACTGGTCCAGTGTCCAGTCTGGGTGCTGTGGGGGGGGGGGGGTGGAGGTCTAGAGCAGTGAGCTGGTGGGGCTGCCGGGCAGCGGGGGGCTGTGGCTGTGCAGGGTGAGGCTGTGGCTGTGGGAGGGGCTCGGGCGCACGGGAAGCAGGTCGTAGTGACTCGGGATGTGGCTGTTCCTCGGCAGGTCGTACGGGTTCTGAGGGTAACTGGGAACCACCATGCTGCCGGCTCCCTGGACGATGCTGATGGTCGGTTCTGAGAGGAGATAAACGAGGTTAAAGTAGAGATGATTTAGTTGATGGATCAGTTCTCATCATTTCTATGCTGTTTTTTTTCCAGCCCCAAGGCAAAACATGATGTAAGCAACACACCCATGTCGTAGACGTTCTTGGCGGGTGCAGTGGTGGTGGTCGTAGTGGTGATGATGGCAGCGGCGGCGGAGCAACAGTGTGTCATGTGTTCATGGTGAGCTGGCGACTTCATCTCCACATAGCTGCTCTCTGAGTGTTTACACACAGCAGGTGCGTCGTTGATGGTGGCGTACGGGTTCTCACTGTTGAGGGAGCAGGTGCTGGACAACGAGCCCTTCATGTAGTCTGAAAGATAAACATCATCCATCATTAACCTCCATCCATCAGTGACGCACTGTGACTCACAGAGGAACGAGTCACATGAACCTGTTGGACTCCTGTTGAACTGGAGAGGCTCCTCACTGAGGTATAACCTGTACTGCAGCACATCCAAACCTCAGACTTACAGTTCGTAGAGTTTAATATTTATTAAAGGATAAAATCCTCCTCTAAAAATTAAAAATACAAACCACAGATATTAAAAACAGGAACTTCCTGAACTGAAACCAGCTGCTGTTCTGTTTCCTTCTCATGAAGGTTAGAAAGAAAAATCTGATGTGTCATGTATGAACCATTTCCTGCAGGCTGCTGGCTCTTACAGGAGTTACCATGGCAACCAATTTCATGTCTGATAACAGGGCCTATCAGCATCACTGCTCCCTCAGACATCATGTCAGAAATTTCCTGCTGTTATAACTCCAAATTACACTTCTGTAGATGCTGCTGTCAGATGATGAGGCTGAGGATATTCTTTATATTTCTGATTTGTCAACAAATTCCACGAACAGAAATCTGTCTCACAAACTTCCTAAACTTTTATTTTTAACCAGAATTTATGATTTGCTGTTGTATGACTCCGCCCACCAGTCCACCCTGTGGTTGTATGACTCCGCCCACCAGTCCACCCTGTGGTTGTATGACTCCGCCCACCAGTCCGCCCTGTGGCTGTATGACTCCGCCCACCAGTCCGCCCTGTGATTGTATGACTCCGCCCACCAGTCCGCCCTGTGGTTGTATGACTCCGCCCACCAGTCCGCCCTGTGGCTGTATGACTCCACCCACCAGTCCGCCCTGTGGTTGTATGACTCCGCCCACCAGTCCGCCCTGTGGTTGTATGACTCCTCCCACCAGTCCGCCCTGTGGTTGTATGACTCCCCCCACCAGTCCACCCTGTGGCTGTATGACTCCGCCCACCAGTCCGCCCTGTGGTTGTATGACTCCCCCCACCAGTCCACCCTGTGGTTGTATGACTCCGCCCACCAGTCCGCCCTGTGGCTGTATGACTCCGCCCACCAGTCCACCCTGTGGTTGTATGACTCCGCCCACCAGTCCGCCCTGTGGTTGTATGACTCCGCCCACCAGTCCGCCCTGTGGTTGTATGACTCCTCCCACCAGTCCGCCCTGTGGTTGTATGACTCCGCAGGGCGGAGTGTCAGTATCTGACCAAATGTCTCCCCTTCTGTTCCTGAGATATGACGTTAAAACATGATGATGTCACCGTCAAGCTGACCTTTGACCTTTTGACCTTCATTATTTTATCCTGTTAGACATTTGTGTCAAGTTTGGTCAGAATTAATGTTTGAATTCTGGAGTTGTCCAGTTGACCACTGAAATCTAATCACTTAATTGTTGAGTCCAAGTGGACATTTGTGCCAAATTTGAAGAATGGCCCTCAAGGCCTTCTTCAAATATCAGGTTCACCAGAGTGAAAAGGACACATGGTCACACTGACCTTTGACCACCAAATTCCAAACAGATCATTCTTGAGTTCAAGTGGACATTTGTGCCACATTTAAAGAAATTCCCTTGAGGCGTTCTTGAGATACCGTGCTCACAAGGATGGGGACACGTACACAAATGCCCTGCTGGACGTTTGTATTAAGTTTTGTCATAGTTAGTGTATGAATTGTTAAGTCATGGCCAAAAACATATTTTGTGGGGTCACACTGATCTTTGACCACAAAATCCTATTCAGTTTATTCTAGTCCAGGTCGACCTTGGTGTCAAATTTAGAGAAACTTTCTGAAGGTGTTTTTGAGATATCACCTTCACGAGAATGAGGCAGATGCAAGGTCACAGTGACCTTGAAGTGACCTTGACCTTTGACCACTGAAATCTAATCAGTTCATTGTTGAGCCCAAGTGGACGTTTGTGCCAAATTTAAAGAAACTCATTCAAGCTGTTCTTAAAATATTGCATTCATGAGAATGAGATGGATGCAAGGTCACAGTGACCTTGACCTTTGGCCACCAGAATCTGTTTGTGCCAAATTTTGAGAGTGATCTTAAGATATCATGTTCACAAAAATGGATCAGACTGATGGATTTTTGTACAGATGTATGAACAAACTGGAAACATAATGCCTTTAGCCACGGCTAGCGCCAACAGGAGGAAATAAAGACTTTGTTGGGGACTATTTTCAGTGGCGGATTAATCCACATTTGCTGGTGTCAGCGGGATGGTGTGTGAAGGTGTCAAAATAACCTACAGTGTGTGTGTTCATGGTGATGAAGGAACAGTGATGTGTTTTTATGGCACACAGGAAGAAGATGGCTGCTGATTGACTCACTGGTGGTTTTGGTTTCTTTGGGATTTAACGTAAAGAATAAAAACGTAGACTATCACAATAACAACTGTCCTGTAAGAAAAACACATGTTAAAATAATAATTTCATCACAGGACAACAGGTTAAACTTTCAGGCCAACATCAACAATCAGAAGCAGCTGAGGTTAAAAACATCTGAAGGAGAAACACAGCGAGTGCGAGGAGAACACAGCATTCAGTTATCGTGAGGAGAAGTGCCCACAGGTGAGTTTTGGGAGTGATGGGGTCAAAGCAGGAGGAGCGCCCCGGCAGAGAGGGGAAACACACAGAGGAGAGGAGTCAGGTTCATCCTGCAGAGACACAAACACACAGTCAGCACCGGCAGGTTCGTATCAACAACAGCCAATCAAATACAATCATGTTCAGGGACAGAGTGCAGAGCAGGAACTGTGAGGGTTCAACATGCTGCTCATCACCGACTCATCCTCTTCCTGCACTTCAACTCTAAGAAATAAACCTCCCGAAGAGTTCAGGTGGGTTCAGTCAGTTTCTCAGGTTCTCTTCTTCTCTGAAGTCATTTGGTGTGTGTTACATGTGGAGTGTTTCATACTGTCTGTGGAGATCTGCAGAAGATCATCAGCCAAAACAACAAAACCGCTGACAGTCCGACATTTAGTCACAATACGATGTTCTGCTGTGAAACTTTTGGTCCTGATGTTCATGTGGACGCCACCTGACAGGCTCCACCCACCTTAACACTGTTACGGACCAAGTTAACCCCCTCATGGCAACAGCACTCCCTGAAGGCATGAAGCCTCATTTTGTCCAGCAGCTCATCTGTTTTATTAGATATTCTAACAGTAACCTAAATGATTAAGATTATGTTCATTTATAAACTTTAACTTTGTACAAATCACTGTCAAAATATAATTTTACATTTGGTCAAACAGAGATGTTTCTGTGGGACGATGAACCAGAGTTAGATACTCAGAGCTACATGTAATAAACGGACAGAGCAGCAGCGTCGCCTGTTAACATGCCGCAACATAAAATGCAAGAGAGGCTCTGATTGGCTGAGGGAACTGTTGGAGCGAGAGGATTGGCTGGGGGAGTCAGAGGTTGATGATGTCACACAGGCTCAGTCCACCTCACACTGTACCTCTGTAGTGCGGCTCCACGTGGTAACTGAAGCGCCGGTCGATGCAGTAAACACCTGGAAGCAGAGAGGAAAGGTCCCGAAAGGTGAAAATAACACAAACAAACAAACAAACAAAACAAAACAAAACAAACAGAGAAAAAAAAGTTCTGAAAGGTGAAAACATAAAAAAAATAAATAAATAAAAAAAAGGTCCTTAAAGGTTTTCAAGATTTCTGCGTTTTCCGTTACGAGCACAGAAGATCATTTATGTCCCACGCCATCAACATTTTGATATCAACACATATGATATGAAGCAGCCTCCTTCATTCATGGTTCTGATGATGTCACTCGCAATTAACAACCCCGCCCCTTTTACACTAATGTGCTCATGGCTGATTTTTTTTCTTTTTTTAATTTTATATACTTTATTAATCCCCCTGAGGGGAAATTCAATTTTACAAGGTGCGGACACACCAAACCGACATCAAAGAACTAGCGGCGACGAAAGCCAACTGTCGCGTCGTCTACGTCGCCTCACGTCGCCCTGTGTCAGTTGCATTTGAACACACTACACGGACTACATCCGACGGCCAAGTAGCACGTACGTTCTGCGCCTGCGTGAGAGAGAGCGGAGTGAGAGAGTGGTACATCCTGTCAGCCGAGGGGTTTCCTATCTGTGCAGCCGAGCACCGCAGCACCTCCACGGACTATTACATCCAGACGGTCCCGGTGTTTCCTCCGCAGGCTCCACTTCACTCAGCTGCCCGATAAACCCGCTGCTTCTTCCCACTTTAACCTGAATAACAAACCAGGGCTCGGTGCTCCGGTTGGATCCAAACGGAGAGCCGGGGCTAGCTCAGAGACTAGCGGAGGCTAACTGGCTGTGCTTCCCTCCGGTCATGCTGCGGCTAACGCTCCGCTAGCCGCTCCCAGCTAGCTCCGGTTTGTTATTCAGGTTAAAGTGTGAAGAAGCAGCGGGTCTGTCGGGCAGCTGAGTGAAGTGGAGCCTGAGGAGGAAGCACCGGTTAGCCCCGGTTTCACTACAGGCAGATTCACTCGCTACAGGGGCGAGGAAATAAAACCTGAACAGCCAATCAGAGTGATCTCTCTCACCGACAAGCTCTGCCACTGATTCAACATGCTCAATCGGCCAAAAAGCCGCCGATGCCAAAGCGCTGACGGTGCAGGACACACCGCAAAAACTAGGCCGACAGACGCTCACCGACGGCCCGACTTTGGTCGACGGCCGACTGTCAGCTTGGTGTGTCAGGGCCTTTAGGAAAACCTAGAGCTGACTGAACTAGTTGATAACCGGTTATCAGACGGCCGATGTGATTGTTAGTCAGGCCAGATAATGACAAGATATCCTGAGTAAGTTGAACTGGCTTCGTGCTTCCTGTTTGGTGTTGAGGAGAGCGCAGACATTGGTTGTTGATGTTCACGTCATTGAACTTTAGTATTTGCCTGATCCGTGACTAGAAACTTACAAGAATATTAAACATGTCTGATTTTATTGGAACGTTGAGACTAGAAAAAGACTGAAGACAGCTCAAACTGAGTTTAATGACCTCACACCAAAAGATGGAGATCACAGAGTTCACCAACTGACGTAAAACTCTCATGATTTTATAACAACATCTGTTAGTTTAAAGTCACATTTAAGTCTGTTTGTTTTGTTTTGTTTAAGTAAAGTTTAAGTCGGTAGAACTCAGTGTTAATTTACTCAGTGTTAGTCCCTAATTGTCGTGACTGTGTGTGATGGGTTCTGCTGAAGGCTGCAGAGCTGAATCTGTGTTTAGTCATCTAGTGCCAGGAATTTTAAAACTGCAGCGTCAGAGTACAGGGTGTCCTTTAGTCCTCACATTATTCTGCAGAAATATTCCAGTTTATCATCCCATTCTTCCTAAACAGCGTCTGTAGGTGTGACTGTGTGACGACGCAGAGCCAAAGCAAAAGAAACTCAGACTGACCGAGATCGCTGAGGTTACAGTACGCCCCCCACTCTGGAGCACTGTTCCTGTGGCGCTTCTTCGTCTTCATCTGGGAAACACACACAGGATGAAACACATTAAAACACACACTGTAAACACTCACAGAAATGAGACGATGCTTTGTGTCCTGATGACGTGACACTTTAATTCTTTGTGGCAGGACATAAAGATTTCAGCCAAACGTGTAAACCAGAGTGACGTCAGACACTGAAACCTTCTGTTCTTCTCCTGTAATTAAATCAGGACCTTTTGGGACTTTTTTACAATATTGGCTGAATTACAAGGATCAAAATATTATGATTTTTATATTATGAAAATATAAAGTTTTCTGAAAACAGAATTTGGGATCAATATTTTATTATATTTTATTCACAATTTAAAAAAAATAAAATAAATAACTAGCCTAATATTTCCTGCCTTTCTAAATGAAGTAATTCTAAACAAAAAATATGTAAAATGCTGTAAAATAGGAAAGGCCCTCTGTCATTATGAATATCTGTGAACTTTAAATCCTGAATGAATCACTTTCATTTTGTTTTTTAGTTTTGTTTGTCGTTCATTATCATTTATTTCTGTCTGCTGTTTCACTGAGTTATTTTAATACTGTAATCTGTATTCATGATGCCATAAGACGCCTTTTTGATTGTAAATAACTAATTAAAGTTAGGAGGAGAAGGCACGTATTAATATTTAAGATTTGTTAGGCCCCGCCCCTTTTGGTTCCTGTTTTATAAAGAATGGATCTTTGATTTCTGACTGACAGAGACGAAAGCTGCTCATTTTGTTAAAATGACAACCTGTTACCAGCTCACCCTTTTTAAGGGCAGTGGCCTTGTGGGTAACCTGTTGACAACTCTTCATTATATATCTGCTTGAACAGCTGTGAGGTTGTTGTACTGTTGGTTCTCAACATCTGCAGGCACACACATATGTGTCTATTAATGCTTTTTTTTATGGGGCACATTATTCTTTCATACTGCAGTTTATCTGACTGTTTGTTTCCAGGGGGAGAAAAAATGTTTTCCTGTACTCTTGTATACATGATTTCTTAAATGTGAAAAATAATAAATAAAGTGGATTAAAAAAACTGCCAAAAATAAAGCAGCTGAAATCACATCTACCAGAGAAAGAGTCCTTGAACGTACCTTGGTGGAGCTCCTCTTGTCCGGCTTGGCGTAGTGGGCAGCGTAGGTGCACGGCCCCAGAGTGCGGTAGCTGGTGTTGGAGAAGCAGCGTCCTACAGAGCTGTTACTGGGAGAGGAGTCTGGAGAGGAGAGCAGGCCTGTACACTGCAGCCCTGCTGTCAGCACACAGCATCAGCACACACACTGACATCATCTACACATCATCAATACACACACACACAACCTGACACCAGGAATCTACACACTGATGCTGCAGATTAAAACAAAGGAAGTCCAACTGGAACCAAGAGAACACTGTGAAACACTGAGAACATTCATTTCCTTTACCTGCTCTCTCCTGCGTGTGATCATAGAAGGTTAGAGCTGCACAGACACTAACAGTCATTATCTCACACAGTGCAAATTAATTTACAACAATTTTCAATAACTCATTGTTTATAAAGCTTCCAGCCTCTAAAATGTGAGATTTCTGTTTTCTATCATTGTAAATTGAATTTCTTTGGCCTGACAAAACAAACTGATGAAAAACTTTCTCACATTTTTTGACAATTCATGGATTAAATGATTAAATGAAAACAGAATCAGTTCCAGTCGTAGCTCAGGTCGTCTGTCCGTCCACTCAGCCTGGAAGAAAGAAAACCACCTGGAGGAAGAAGCTAACCACCAGAGCCTCAGTCGTCTCACCTGAGAGGGAGTAGTCTGTGGAGTTGATGTGCAGGGCAGGCGTGTAGGTGACGCTCGGCACGTGGTGGCCTTTCTCTCTCTGCCGGTAGCGGAACCAGACGACCAGGCCGAGCATGGCCATGATGAGCAGCAGCAGGAAGATGATGCCCAGGACGGCGCCAGCCGACTGGCGCTCTGATGCCAGCGCCGGGCTGATCTTAGTGTACGGGTTCAGCTCCTCCATCATCAGAGCCGCTGAGCAGAACAGGACACACAACAGGTAAACACACAACACCTGATCTCCTGTCACCAACACACACTACGGCTCATTAAAGTCCTCACAGTTCACTCACAGCTGTGTTGTTGACTCTACATATTTTATTCTTGTATTTTACACCAGATCTGTCTTTTTATCTGTAACCCAGCAGACGTGTGTGTCCATCAGACAACTCTTTGTTCCTTCATCCTACAGAAACACTTTGTCTTCTTTTTAATCTCTAACATAATGTATATCCTCCTGTCATCTTGTTTTCATGTTTCATCTCCATCAGACCCTCAGATCAGCCTCACACACACAACATTAGCTCTCACCCTGGTCACAGCGGATGCCTTTGAAGCCGATGCTGCAGTAACAGGTTCCCGTCACGTAGTCACAGGTGGCGTTGTTCATGCACTCACACAGCTGCTGGCAGCCGTAACCAAACGTCCCTGCAGGACACTCTGGACACAGAGGAGGAGGAGCAGAGGTCTGATATGTCTTTAGATCTCACAGGTGGATGAGCAGAGATTATTACAGGTGTAATGTTTAAACTCAGAACTCTGATTATCAGTTTAAGTTCCATCGTCTCTTTGTGGCTCGACTCTCTTCAGCTCATCATCTTAAAAACATGAAACTACGGCCGAGTCCACATGGACACAGGTATTTCTGAAAACAGGGTTTTTCCCCTTGTTTTTAAAAAATCCTCCGTCCAAATGAGAATGCAAAAACCAAACCACTGTCCAGATGAAGCCAAACCAACAGTCAGCTATATCACCCTAAAGCCAGGCAAAGGGTCAGAAGAAGACGACCAATCAGATCGCTGAAAAATAGGTGAAAATTATTTTTATTTAATATCAATTAATTTTTTATCACTATAATAATGATAATTATTTTCCTCTTCAGTTGATCTACTAGAGCCAGATTAATATGGACTGGTTGCTGCCACACGTTGGGTTTAGGGGTAATGTTTGTGTGTTATCGTTTGGAAAAGATCATGTTTGGTGCCACTATCTCAGCAGGAAACACAGCGATAGATCGCTTAAAGACAACCTCATTAAAGGAAATAACCACTTTAGAATGAAAATACAGACAGTACTTACTGACCCTCATGCCGACAAGAAGTCCAGTGTAGTTTTTTAATCCACAAAACTTGTTCGGGGTATCAGAGGATAACAGCTAGCCGGATTTTGAAAATGTAATAAAACTCCACTAATGCATTTCAAAAATGTCAGAGCGGCTCGTCCGTCATAATCCAAGTGCCCTGAAGCAGCGGCATGCAAAACTGATTTGAAAAGACGTAATTTACTCCACTTTTATAGCATCATTTCTCAACGTGGTCAGTTAGCCTGCAGGAGCGCTGTGTTAACATGGGAACTTGTGCGAGACTGGAGAACGCTCAAAAACGCTCTTGTTTTCGAGTCACGCGATATGCAGACTAACTGACCACGGTGAGAAATGATGCTATAAAAGTGGAGTAAATTACGTCTTTTCAAGTCAGTTTTGCATGCTGCGGCTTCAGGGCACTTGGATTACGACGGACGAGACGCTCTGACGTTTTTGAAATGCATTAGCAGAGTTTTATTACATTTTCAAAATGTGGGTTCCATGCACTTCAAGTGTAGCTGTTATTCCGGCTAGCTGTTATCCTCCGATACCCCGAATGAGTTTTGTGGATTAAAAAACTACACTGGACTTCTTGTCGGCATGAGGGTCAGTAAGTACTGTCTGTATTTTCATTCTAAAGTGGCCATTTCCTTTAAGGGGTTAAAAAGATGTCAAAAACACAGTAATGACTCCTTAAATCACAACCAGTTCAGTTGTTTGTTGACGTCTCTCTGAGGTGTCAAATCATCCACCGTCCCCTCCACAGTCAGCTCAGATACTACGTCACTTTAGAAACACTGATATGATTCTTATGAAACGTGCTGTCTGAGGCTGTTTCATTTCACGCAGTGACTTAATGGAGAAGGGGCGGGACTTAATAAGGTTATACTTCCTCTCACTCCTTTTCAGATGTGTAAATCAAAGTAACTTTACACTGACAACTGCTTTACATTATTTGTGAATGTGACTTTCTGTTGGTATCTTCAAGTCTTTTTTTTACATGTGTAAAATAAAAATCAAATATAAATATCAACGTGAAAATAAAACGTGTCCGTGTACGTGTAATCTCATAATCTATGTTGTCATAACACATCCCTCCATCTTTACTATGCAGCAGCTGTTGTGCTTCTTTTTCATTTTCTTCATCATTTTTACAATACAACTAATGTTTATTCCATTAAAATACATTTTAATATGAAGTATAATCATTTTCATTATTGTTGAACTACGTGAGCAGAATAATAATAATATGAGAATATCATTATTTTGTGATGACACGAGGCTGTCTAAGACATCGATGAGATTACTGCTCAGCCTTCGCTGGTTTCTTTCATCCTGAACACCTGACACTGTGTGTGTATGGACATGGACGTGCACACACACTCACTGAGCTCACAGCTCTGTCCGATGAACCCCGTCCTGCAGGAACACTGTCCGCTGATGTGGTCGCAGTCGGCGCCGTTCTGACAGCGACACACTTCAGCACACTGGCCGCCGTAGAAACCTGTGGGACAGCCTGAAGACAGACACACAACAGCATGTTTTCAATGTCTAACAGAGGACGAGGACACTTTCCAACATCCGCTGTTCCTCAGACCTGAGAGATGATCCACTCATCTGAAGCAGCTTTCCTGTGACTGGCTAATCTGTTCTGTCACAGTGGAACCAGCGCGGATCATCTCTGCAGATTGAACCGGACCCAGTTTGCATCTCAGGCAGATTTAACCCTGGAGACACTCTGGAGCTGTTTGTGGTGACGCAGCAGCATCAGTGCAGCAGATGAGTTTCACTCAGGATGGAAACAAACCCAGAAATAATCTGAGCTGACGTGGCGGATGAAAACTTTTAAATTAAACCACAGCTGTTTCCTGTAAACATCCATTAGACAGAACGAGCTGCTCGATCAGTTCTGACCTTTTATACTTACAATGCAACAGTAACGCAGCCGTCGCTCATAACAGACTTTTTGGTTTCATGTTCACATTTGAGTTTTAGATTATATGACTGAACTGATGATTAGTTTACAGCCTCTGCGATTAGACGCTGAGTTTTAGTTCTCTGCTGCTGTTATTAATAAAGGCTGGTTCTCCCTTTTATTATTCTCTAACAGTATCTGAACGACCCCAGCTGACCCTGAAGCCAATGTAATGTCAGAAAGAGGCTGCACTCTGACATCAGACAAACGTTAAAGTCTGGGTGAAGCAAGGAAGTGTTTATATGTGTGATGAGTTCGTAACACCACAGAATAATGTGTTATTAATAATCAGCAGAATATAAAAGATTAAAAACAATCACCAAGTATGTGAAGTGCAGATGATCCAAAATGCAGCAGCACGTCTGCTCACCAAGACTAAATGCCAAGAGCACATTACTCCAGTTTTAAAGGCTCTTTATCGGCTTCCTGTTTAGTTTAGAATTCATTTTAAGATTTCTCTTCATGGACTGACTCCTGACTGTTTATCTGATATCTGCCATATTTTTTTATGTGTGTGTGTATTTATATCTTTTTAACTTCATTTTATTGTCTCATATCTGTATTTTCTTATTCTATTAAATAAAAGCTAAAAGCATCAACTGTGCTGCACAAATAAAGTTATCATTATTATTATTAGGCTTCAAAATGGGTTGTAAGGGGACTACAGGTACAGGACTCCAGTGTGTCATCCAGCAGGTTTTTAGGCCCGACCAACAATCCTGGACACAGGGACAGTTTAACAGTCTGACTCCACGATGCAACAACACAGTTCTCAGTCATTATTTTCAAACACGTCTGATGTGTTTAAAAACAAATCACTGACTTTGCTTCACCCAGACTTTAAATTTTGCTTGGAATGAAAATCAGGCTGACGATATTTTAAATGTCTAACGACGTTCGAGTTTCATGTTGTGTGGACGTTGGGTTTTATTTTCCATACCTCACGACTAAATGTTGTTCTACCTTGAGATGACGTCAGCATGAGATGTTTGGAAGACGTTGGATTTTGGTTATTTAACAACAACTTAAAACCAACAAAACATCAGCGCCATCTATCGGCGGCATTGGACGCTGTCCTGACATTGTATAAGCGTCTAATGATGTTGGCCAGCTGAGGTGGCATCGAACTCCACTGAGGAAAGGATGAGGTAGAAAGGGAAGGAGGGAAGGGAGGAAGGAATCTAAGGAGATAAAGGAATGAAGAGGCTTTTCTCAGTGTATAGTTTGTACATCCTTGATTCCTGTCTCGCGTCTTAATCTGTCCCAGAGATTTGGGTGGAGGAGACAAGAAGGAGACACGAGGAGAGTGGAGCCGAGGCAACAGGTTGATTATCAAAATGAGACACCTGTGCTTTGGACATGTGACACACAGCTGCATCATCAACTGTGTGTCACACCTAGACTTTCGCCAAGGATACACCTGTGCATCCTCGCTCACAGCTCCTCCTCTCTCCTTCCTCCTCAAGATTTTAGGACTTTTAGGAAGTGAGTGATCCTTCGAGGGAACACACTGAGATCCATTTCTGGGTCACAGTCAGGAGGACGGAGGAGAGAGGAGACAAGGAGGCACAAAACTATCCGACTAAAAACTTCCCTCAGCCATAAGCAGCTGCTGTAGTCAGAGCGACACCTGAACAAGGCGATGGAAGTCACCCCACGTTTCACCTCTTTATTTAAAGTGGTGTCTGTTTATTTAGCTTCATAATAAAAAGCCAAATGTCTCCAGGCGTGTAGTTTGTTTGATCTGCCACCAGATGGAGGTGCAGGTGTGAGATATTCAAAGCAGGAGACCGTGTGTGTGTGTGTGTGTGTGTGTGTGTGTGTGGGAGGCATACGCTGAGTACAGTAGAGTCCCGTCCATCCAGGGCTGCAGTTACACTCTCCGTCTGTGGCGCTGCACTGAGCTCCGTTGTGACAGTTACATGTGTGGATGCAGTCTGGACCCCACGAGCCCTGAGGACACGCTGCCAATAACACGCATTAAAGCGCACACACACACACACACACACACACACACAGTTAGATAAAGACAGAGGAAGATGAACAATACACACAGTCTCCTCTCTAACACAGCAGCAGCAGCCGTCAGCAGGCTGAGCAGGAGCTGAGGACGCTCTGTGCCTTCAGCTGGGTGAACTGGGTGGTAGCTCTGTTCAGTGTAAGATGGATAATTAATGTCAGAGCCGATGGAGTAATTGCCTCTGGGTTTTTTTGTTTTGTTTGTTTTCCTCAGCGGTGTCTGACTGGTTCACGGTCAACTCCAGCGGGTCGATAAGTGCTTAGGTGAGGGGGGGGGAGTGAGAAAGAGGAAGAGGAGATGATTTGTGGCGCCTCACGTTTGGAGCAGTCCTCGCCGATCCATCCAGGGTAGCACTGACAGGAGCCGTCGATTGGGTTACAGGTGCCGTTGTTGGTGCACAAACACGCCTCAGCGCAGGCTTTACCGAACTTTCCACTGGGACACACTGTGACCACACACACACACACACACACACACACACACACACACACACACACACGTACTGTTAGTCTTCATGGCAACACCAGTGATGGAAGACATACCCAGATATTTTACCTCCTGCATTCAAAACTTTACTGAAAAGGTAACTTATAGCCTGGACTCCATTTCCCCATGTTTCTGTGTCTCAGTGACTGATGGGAACAATTTCTAAAACTGGTCCAGTATTGACAGAGAGCGCTGCAGCCGACAGCCACAAAAACAGGCTGTAATGTAACCACTCTGTTCACACCGTCAGTGTCTGTCCACTAACAGTGTTTGTTTTGTCACTGACAGGCTCAGATTGTTATTCTAAGTGTCTGACAGCATTATGAAAGGATCCCTACAGAGATAGAGCTTTGTGTTAAAGAGTCAGATCCTTTCTGTTTAACCAGAAACAGCCCTGAAATCGAACATGCCCCAAGTGGTTACACTGCAGCCGATTTAACCGCTGTCGGCTGCAGCGCTCTTTCTCAGTAGTGAACCACTTTCAAAGCTGTTGTTCCCATCAGTCACTGAGACACAAAGATGTGGGAAAATAGGGTCCAGGTTGCAAATTACCCTTTAAGTAAAGTTTTAAATGTAGGAGGCTGTAGTGTAATCCCTGCAGGCACTTGAGCACCATCAGTGTCTGTCCACTAAAAGTGTTCTTGTCACTGACAGGCTCAGATTGTTATTCTAAGTGCCTGACAGCATTATGAAAGGATCCCTACAGAGATATAGCTTTGTGTTAAAGAGTAAGATCCTTTTTGTTTAACCTGAAACAGCCCTGAAATCACCGTCACCAAACCCACCAGACTCCATTTAAATACTCTTACTCCTTAACACAAAGCTCTATCTCTGTAGGGATCCTTTCATGATGCTGTCAGACACTTAGAATAACAATCTGAGCCTGTCAGTGACAAAAAAAAAAGTTGTTAGTGGACGGACACTGTAATGCCGCAGGGGGACACACAGTGTCTAATTCTGTGGGAAACAGAGGAAATAAAAAACATATTGAAAACAAAGTGAACAAAATTTAAAGAAAATATGATTTGAGGAAACTAAATGTCTCTTTTCAGACTCTGTCAACAGGAAGCTTTACTGACCTTCTCCTTCAGTGAAACATTCAGTACAAAAACTCATTTTAATCATTATTATCATCTTTAATTTGATGAGAACTGAGTTTTTTTCAAATTGCATTCTGATTAAAATTGCTTTGAAACATACCTACTTATATGAAACAGTGTGAACTGAATCATAACTGCTGATTGTTTCTAATGTGCTAAGTGTTTCTGCAGAAAACAGGACGAGCCGGAGAAAAAAAAAAGAGACTGTTCAATGTTTCTCATCATGAAGTTTGTTTCCAGTTAATCATTTTAGGGAAATGCGCCTCCTGTTGCTTTAGGATGTAACACTTCTATTTTTTTTATATCTGGATCTTTAAATCTAGTTACACTGATAAAATATTGAGACACAGACAGTGCAGCGTCTGACGAGCCTGATGATATATTAATGTGCTTTGGGGTTTTTTGATTATTGCCAATTAAAGTAAGAGGATGTAGTGCTACTACTGCGTGCTCTATATCAGTGGAGAGTTTAGTGTGAACTGAAAGTTGTGAGTTTATTGAGTTGAAAGTTTCTTATAAAACAGTGTGAACTCTCTGAGCAGGATGAACGGAGGCCGAGCGACGATCATGTGACATCTCAAACAAAGCGTAGAAGTTGGAAATATTCAGAGCTGCTGTTTAACGTGACCTCATGACGCCAAACGTTTAAATGTTTAATGAGTGTTTGTGTTGCATCATTATGACACATTACAGGACGCAGTGTGTGCTCATCGTCCCCTTGATTAAACATGAACACATCATTACAGTTTCAAAAATGTAATGTGCTGCGTCTTCGTGTTAATGTTTAGATAAGATAAATATACATAAACCATATTTATTATTTCACTGTTCGCCGCTCATTTGCATTTTACTGCCACCTGTTGCACAAAATGTATCGTCTTCATTAATAGTTTCTGCCTGTCTCTGCTTTTAATAACCATTAGCTGGCCGTGCAGATTGTTTCTCTAACAGAATAAAACCCAGAAGGATTCTTTACTCGGAGTACGAGAGCAATAAAGATCATTATGAACGCCTTAATGAAGTCCCTGCACTTACGTAACAGTAACCAATGTATGACTAGTGTCTGTAAACTTTGGATCAAAGTGACGCACGGCACATGTGAGTGCATGAAGAAAACCACGTTTAGTAAAGATAATTAGCAGGAGAGGGACCGCAGCTCCCCGAGGACCTTCTCTTAACTCAGCACACAATTAGACTTTAGCCGACACTCTCTGGTGATGTCACTCGGTCCGTCCAACACTTTGGTCCACAGTGAAAAGTATCTCAACAGCTATCTGGAGGGACGATAATAAAATGTGGTGCAGAGGTTCCTGTTCCGCGCACGATGGATCCTACTGATGGTGACTCTTTATAGAAACTTTAAACAGGTCAAAAAACAGTTTGAGTGGATCACTGATCAGCCCCACTGAGCCCAGGGGCCCAAAGTGTAAGGGGGCCTTCATCTTTTAGATGTCACTCAAATGAACATGTACACACCCGGGGCCTCGTTTACAACCACTTCGTACACACAAGACAAGGCCTGCAATGTGCGTACGCCACTTTCTAGGCTTAAGTCAGGATTATTTAAAAAAAAAACAACAACTCGCCAACGAAATGGTGTGTACATTTGAGGAAACACTGACCCAAGATATATGTTTTTA
Source organism: Epinephelus lanceolatus (assembly GCF_041903045.1). Lineage (NCBI taxonomy): Eukaryota > Metazoa > Chordata > Actinopteri > Perciformes > Serranidae > Epinephelus > Epinephelus lanceolatus. Next base: position 2,007,145 of record NC_135735.1, on the reverse strand, counting down.
AAATGCAAAGAGTTGTACAGTGTCTGAAACAAAGAGGATGGTGTATGCAGAGATGATGCTCTTAAACAATGTGCGTTAAAGGTCCAGTGTGTGAGACTGAGGGGGGATTTAGTGGTGTCCTGTGGTGAGGACTGCACGTTGCAACCAGCTGAAACTTCTCCTGTCTCCCAGGTCAAATACCGACGACCTCTGGTTTGTAGTCAGACTGAACCACCAGCCCAAAGTGTCTGATGACCTGGGAATGAGACTCAACAGTAAACTCTGTTTCTCCAGTTACACACTGCACCTTTGATACAGATAATTACAATGATTAAATATTCATAAAGAGGATACGTGGAATAAGACAGAGCGTAGAAATATAATCAAATCAAAGAAACATACAACACAGAACATACATCAAACATTATTCACAGAGAAGATGAGTTTCTGTCTGTGAATCATTGAAGGCTGATGAAAGCATGAAAGTATTCCTTGATGTGTTTTAGGGTGAATTTCATTTTGTGTTTCACTGCTGCAGCTACCTTAGGAGCAAGTTATTCAAAACATCAGTTAAAGAATCCTGATTTGTTTCTGTTCAACACCAAAACCTCAGGAACAAAACCTGGAGCCCGACTGACAAGACTCTCATCTGTACACACTACACGTTACATTAAAGGGGAACTGCAGTATCTTCCAGTCAGGGGCCTCATTAATAAAACTCTGCAGAGAATCCACACTAAATGTTTGCTACGTACAAATAAGGAAATGCATGTATGCCAAAAAAAATTCTGAACATCTGGATCTTAAGTTATCAGAGAAAAAAGATGAGCACACATGAGCAGGTGCTGGGCAAGCAGCCCCTCTCAGACAGGCCGAACACCATTGAAGAAACACAGATTTGTAATGTCAAACTGCTTTAATCAGTGTTTTTATTGGTTTAAATCAGCTGGTCTGTTTGTTTTGGAGAGGAGGAGACCTCTGTTGGTAATTCAGCTCCCGCTAAAAACCTCCTGAACAATGAACACTGAAGGAATTCTAACCGGGAGAACTTTCAGCTGGTTGCACTCTACAGTCATCACCACTAGATGCCACTAAATCCTCCTAAATCTGACATCTGGACCTTTAATGCACAGTTTTAATATTCTATCCTCTTTATTTAAAACACTCCACAGCTCATTTTAAAACTAATATATTTTAAACATTTCTTGTACTTTTCATATTTTTTTTTTTATATTTTTGTGTATTTCATAATAACGATTCTCGACTTTTGTAGTGCTTCTTTTATTGTTTTTATTAGAGCGGTCAAAATAACACGTTCATTTAGATTAATTAATCACAGAGAAAATAACACATTAAAAAATTAATGCTGAGTAATCATGTTCAGTGATACCCTTTGAAACGGTGCATCATTGAAGGCCACAGTGTCGAGTGTTGATAGGAGCAGTGTTCTCTGCAGGTTCCGCAGGAAGGTGTTTTCGTACCATCGGAGAACTTCAGTCTGAAATATCACCTCAACACAAAGACTTTAGCAGCGATCCAGGAGGTCTGAGCTAGCACAGCCTCGGATGCTAACGCTAGCAGCCAGCCTCGTCACGCTACACTAGACCAGGTGTTCAGACTGAGTCAGTCTACCTGTGACCGACTCACTAACTCCCTCACAGAATGGACTGCAGACCGGTTTGGGTGGTCGAGGACAGGGGGACAACTGTGTCCAACATCCAGCAGCTTTACTACGTCACATCTGACAACACTGAATTGAACTGGAATTTTTTAAATACTTTCACAGCAAAAACTGATGTATGTGATTAATTTAGATGAATTAGCTATTTTTTTTTTTAAATTGTTTGACAGCCCTAGTTTTTGCACCAGGATACCGAGGCACAGTGAAACCGTCTTGACACCAAAGCAGATGTTTGTATGTTTGCTTCTAAATGAAGATATCTTTGTTTTGTAGAGGTATTACAGATAATGCACGGTGGCTAACACAGAGCACTCTGCAGCTCTCCTAACAGCACATTTCTGTTCTGTGACTTTCACATCTTGGACAGTTTCCACTTGAAAAAGATGTGATTTCTTCATTAAAGCGGTGAAAAGCCATTTTGTCTCAGTTAAATCTCACACACACAGTTAGCTGTTTTCTTTAGAGATGCAGCAGAGCCTTTGAGAGTTTACCAGTCAATAACATCATTAGGGTATCACACGTCGGGAGGATGGGGATAGAGCGGGACTAAAAGCCCCGGTGCCGGTTGTCTGATTTATCAAGACTCGCTGGGTTATCTATGGACCTGCTCAAAGATGCAGCGGCCAGCGGAATGGCTAATGTAGGACAGGGCATAACTAAGGCCGTCTTCATGTTTAATGATGATGAATATTTCACAGCACACTCCTCCACTGTCTCTATTTAAAATTCGACTTGGCAACGGACCTTGGACCAGCTGCCTTCATAGGAGAATTAACACCTGTTTAACCTGCAGAGGAGTTAAACCATACTGAAGTAATGATGTACAGGAGGAACCCACAAAAAGATGATTCAGATAAAATGAAGAGGTTGGAGAAGTTGTTAAAAGGACACACAGAACGAGCTCAAGGTTTAGATTTCTTTCTCTTTCATTACCTACAGTTCTAATGAAATGTAGACATTCAAGAGCTGCGCTTTCTGCACCTCAATTCTCACCTAAAGTCAATTAGAGATGTCAGGGTTTCACAAAAAAAAGGTTGTGTGAATGGAGATGTCAAAAGGCCGAGTGCAGCGGGTGAATCAATGTCTTCTGTCCTGTTTCTAAATAAACGGAGCAGCTGAAGGTTGCGAGCGGCTCGGAGACGTGTGAGAAGGTGATTACAAAACAGCATCAAATGAGATGTAGAAGATGAATCATGCACCAACTCTCTGAGAGTTTGTCCAATTGATCGACTCAAAAACAAAATGACGTTGGTGTCTGTGTGGAGCAGGTCTGCTGCATGTCACACTGACGGGTCTAAAAATATATTGGTCACAATCTGTGTCACACAGAGAGAGACATTTTGAGATGTTTCAGGCAGGCTGTGTTTAGTGGCCGCAGCTCTAAAGTGGCAGTCGGTGGACGTGTCTCAGAGTGTGATGTAGGACCTCAGCTCTGGACAGAGATATCACCACATTTTATAAACCACACCGTGTGTATAGAAGCCTTTAGACGACCAAGCCCAAATTATACTTTCTGTGTTCACGCAGAGGGTTTGTGTGATGTAATGTAAAATTATTTTTTTTACGAGGGGGCTTTTTAAAACCCTGTGGAGTTGCATTTTTTGGGCTTGAGATCAAAAATTAATTTCAAATGCTACATTACAAACTGATTGAGGGAATCTGACGTGGGCATCTAATGGTGTGTTCGACTGGCACTAGGAAGTTGGAATTTCTGAGTTCCCTGTTGGAAATTTCAACCGGAACGCCCCCTGAAGTCAGATTTCCAACTCGGAAAGTTGGAGGAACCTCACCGACCCCGACCTAAAAATCTAAGGTTTTACTTAAGTATTACAGCTGCAGTGATTTACTGTTTTTAGCACTTTTCATCTCATTAAATCAGTTGTACGCACAGTTCTGTCCAACGTGTACCTGTTGACGTGTTGCTAGACAACCATTCACACTCACATTCACACCTGGGACTGTCTTTGGACTGTGGGAGGAAGCTGGAGCACCTGGAGGAAAGCCACGCTCAAACAGGGACAACATGCAAACTCCCCACAGAAGGGCTCCCACACCCTGGGGTTCAAACTAGGAACCTTCTTGCAAATTATTAGTAATGCTAAAATGTATGCTATTCAGTTTATTGTTGCACACGGACTCTAGATAGAGACAGTAGCCATGTTTCCATCAGCCTGTGTAGATGCGCATCTAGAAGTATTGCATCGGAAAATTATGATGGAAACGCCAAATTTCAAATTAAAACCTCCTGATTCGCACAAACTAAAATACGCTCACTTTAGCCGGGTTTTTGTTGATTCGAAAAAATGTTGATTTGCAAAACGGGGGATGGAAACAGTTATGTTCGAATTAAGTCTGACGTAGCGCACCTCTCTCCATGGTGATATCCACACTCCGGGTCGGGAAGGCGGTAATGCACTTACAAGCTGGTTGCCAACCGCCAGAAAACGTAGAAGAAGAATGCGACACTTGTTTTGTTTCCGGTTCTGCGGAAAACTTGTGCGAGTTCGAAGTTTTCACCAAAGTCCGTACATTTAATGGAAACACACAGGATTCGTATTTCTTTTAATGCGCATTTCCCAATGATTCGAATCACTTCTGGATGGAAACATAGCTAGTGGTGTTTTCACGTCCTCGTGTCCACGTTGGCCACTGTACTAAGAAGCCCAACTGCAATGTGCAGCACCAGAGTTACACTGATTTGTAACTTGAAACGGATTTATTCAGTGCGTGCTTCACCTGTCTGTTTTATTTGGAGAGGAAGAGACCTCACACACACCTCTGTGCTTTCAGTGAAAACTGTTGAACGTCTGGATCCGATGCTTGTGCTGGACTCCCTGCCTGCAGTAACATGCCAAACTGTGTCAGAAATACATGGATTGGTAATGTGGAACTGCGTTACTCTGTATTTTTACCAGGTTCAATCAGATGGTCTGTTTGTTTTGGAGAGGATGAGACGTCTGTGGATAATTCAGCTCTCAGTGAAAACTGCCTAAATGTCTGGATCAGAAAAAGGTGAGCACACACAGGCATGTTGTGGGCGAGCCGCACGTCTCCAACATGCCAAACATGACACTGCTTTATTAAATGTTTTTACTGGTTTAAATCACCATCATGGTTCATTTGTTTTGCAGAAAAAGAGACCTCTGTGGACAGGTTAGATACTTATAGGCTTTTAAAGTGGCGTATGCACATTTCAAGCACTTGGTTACAAATGAGGCCACTGGCTAGTTTTGGAGAGGAACAGACCTCTGTGAATAATTCAGCTCCTGGTAAAAACCTCCTGAAAAATGAACACTGAAGGAATTCTAACCAGGAGTTAGAGTTTCAGCTGGTTACAATCTGCAGTCCTCACTGTAGCTGCCACTAAATCTGACACACTGAGCCTTTAATTAACTACAAATGTTCCTTTATTAATGTTGGTGATAAGGTGTTACTGCAGCTGTAAAGCAGACAGACAGACAGAGGAAGAGCAGCTGGACTGTTTCATGACGAAGGACAGAGGAAACTGACCTTGATTACAGAGCGAGCCGAAGAATCCAGAGAGACATTCACAGTGACCGGTGACATGGTGACACGCCCCGTCACTGTGGACACACTGAGGACACGACTGGCTGCAGCGCTGACCGAAGAAACCAGGAGAGCATGCTGCAGAGAACACACACACACACACACACACACACACAGCAGTGTTAGAGGGATGTGTGTGTGTGTGTGTGTGTGTGTGAGACAGAGAGAAGTCAATTTCAGAGTCTAAAGGGAACTTGTGATTAGTTCTCTGATTAGTTCTCTGATCATTTTAATAATGGATTTCATGGTCCACTTAGTCCCAATTTAGCTACGTATATGAAGGCTTAACGTGGTCCAGCCTATATATATCTATGTGTGTGTATGAACGTGTTTCCTGCCCGTCGTCTCCTCTGTGGGTCGACCTGTCGGCAGTATTAGCTTTTCTTTGTTTTCCCTCCACCACACTTCCTCCCTCGTACGTCTTCCTGAGGCCTTTAATTTGCTTTAATTGATGTTCCTCTAAGTGGCGAGACGAGCTGGTGCAGGCCGCACCACCGCCTCGCTCACACTACAGGATTTTACTAATTAAGATAATTGCCCAAACTGTGAACCGAGAGCCCTTAAATTTATCACTGTGATGCAGAGAGGAGACAAAGAGGAGCTGGTGTGTGTTCGATCAGCAGGAAGGAACCACCAACAGGTGGCCTCACAGTTTAGTTCAACAGATGATTTACAGTTTACGCATTAATCTGATTTTAAAATGAACCCTTCTTATGTCTGACTGGACGAACACGTGACTCACTGGACAGTGAAAAAACAAAACAATAGCTCATCTGGAAACAGAATTTCTCCTCAACCGTCCACGAAAATTATTTTCTAAATCAAACGCAGCTAACAAGTTCGCTAGCTACTACAACTGTGAGGTACTTTATGTTCAAGATCAGGAGCATTCAACATTTTCTCTGTAACATTTTAGAGCCCAACAGGTTCCCAGGTACCCGAGTAGCTAAACAGCAGCTGAAGCAGCTACATGACCCGCCATCAAGCTACATGACTCGCGAACCATACCTACACGTCAGTCCATGATCAGCCTCCTTCACCCCTCAGCCCAGAGGCGGAAATCCCGACGAAACTGTTAAGTTAGCAGTTAGCTAGTTATACATTAAGAGAGGTGTTTAAGGTTAGGGTGAAGGTAGCAAAGTTACATCTTGTTACTTATGACAATGCTAACTTAGTGATAAGCCAGCTATAAAGTATTATGTAAAAGAGAGGTGGTTAAAATTAGGATAAGGATAAGTTAGCAATTAGCTAGTATTACATTAAAAGAGAGGTGGTTAAAGGGAAATTTCGGTTTATTTCAACCTGTCTCCTATCGTCCTAAATTTGTTTCAAGTGACTAGTGACATAAAAATAATAGTTAGCATGTTAGCCGTTAGCCTAGATACAGCCGGGGCGCATAGTAGCGTCAGACCTGTTAAAACGTAAGTGAACGGGCAACCTTCAAGTGCAAAGTTAGTCCACTAAACAAGCTTTTTTTCCACAAAGACCGCCTCATATCGTTAGGATAAATGTCAGAGAACATATAGAAAATGACATGTAAACGTGTTGTCTTACCTTACCAGTGTGCTGCCATGTTTGTTTACCATCTAGCTCTGCTTTCCAAAGCGCGGCCGAAATATATCTGGCGAGCTCTAGATAAAGCCCAGCTGGATACTACTCCAGGTGGAGGTGTCTCGTCCTCGGTCACATCCAGACCTTGAAAATAAGGCTGCAACCGGTCCCATTCCTTGCAACAGAGGCATTCCTCTTCTGTGGGCACTGGGGCACAGCATTCACAGGTACACCACCAATCTCCAGAGCTACGCAGCCTTGCAGCAGCCATTCCTCCTCTCTCGTCCTCTACCTGTTGCGCCTCTCTCTCTCTCTCTCTCCTCCTCCGTTCTTCAATTTCACGAAGCTCTTCATCAGTGTATTCTGGCTCAAATAAATAAGGGCGGCCATCAAACTCTGCAAAATCAAATTCCTCCTCCACAAAGTCAAAGTCTGGCAAAAAGTCAGCCATTATTCTATAAATCTTTCATAAAATAAATGAATGAACTTTTCAGGCTACTGTCCGGTTCTGCCTTCCAGCTGTTGCTGCTTGTTCTCGCGATATTTCGGCCACGCTTTGGAAAGCAGAGCTAGATGGTAAACAAACATGGCAGCACACCGGTAAGGTAAGACAACACGTTTACATGTCGTTTTCTATATGTTCTCTGACATTTATCCTAACGATATGAGGCGGTCTTTGTGGGAAAAAAGCTTGTTTAGTGGACTAACTTTGCACTTGAAGGTTGCCCGTTCACTTACGTTTTAACAGGTCTGACGCTACTATGCGCCCCGGCTGTATCTAGGCTAACGGCTAACATGCTAACTATTATTTTTATGTCACTAGTCACTTGAAACAAATTTAGGACGATAGGAGACAGGTTGAAATAAACCGAAATTTCCCTTTAAGGTTTGGGTGAAGGTATTGGGAAGGCTACATCTGGTTACTTATGCTAATGCTTACTTATGGTGTGTCTCAAATCACATACTTCCGTTAGTACACTTCTATGTAGTATACTATGTGCACTATGTGCTTATTGGCGTAGTGGCCCCTCCCCTTCTGCTATGTAGCCAAGATGGCGACCATTGAGGGCGAGAAGTGTCCATAGTTCCACACTCACCTTCTTGACCATTTTGAGTGCACCATCCAGGTACTCATAGTGCACTACATTTTTCCATACTTCTCAGTGTGAACGCACTTATGCACTCACAATATTAAGTGTAAGTACAGAAGTACAAGATTTGAGACACAGCATTAGTGATAAGCTAGCTAGGGTTAGGGATGCAGCGATATACCGGTTTTAATGTATACCTTGATACAATCATACCGTGTACATTTGCTTATCTACAATACTGAAAAAAGAAAAAGCAACTGGACAGAGAGTCTCCCCTTAATTTTAGTTAATTTCAAATGGGAGAGTTTTTACACAAACTTCCATTAACAAAATGGTTACAAGTTTTTAATTATAGTAATAAAACTTTTGTTCAACCAAAAATTACCCTTCTGTTTTCATTCCTTCCTTTGTGACTCAATAATATAAATTCTGCAATACCACGATACCAGGAAACCGCAATATTTTCTGCAACAGTTACTGTACCGTGAAAATTCTCATACTGTTACAACTCTAGTTAAGGTTAGGGTGAAGGTAGCAACATCTTGTAACTTATGCCAACGCTAAGTTAGCAATTAGCTAGCTACGAAGTTCTACGTTAAAAGAGAGGTGATTCAGATAGTTGTCCTGGTGGTGGGTTTGTCTTGTACTAGTGGTGGGCGTGGTTTGTTGGGGCGTGTCGTGTATGCTACAAAAATATGATGCGCTAGGTACCCTCCTACATCAGTTTTAGATGTTCAGGGACGGCGTGTCAATTTACGCTCGCTACATCCATTGTGTCTTTTCAAAATACTCTTTCATACAGTTTCTGCTGGTTACGTGTATACGACTTCAAGATCAACTTTGATTTTCAATCATAGATTTTGATAAGTTTTAGCGTGAGTCCTTCCTCCACTGCACTGCAGCTACGGCAGTGACAGAACAGTAAAGTATGTGAGTGGAGTGTGTGAAATGTTTCTGTACTTCGTCTGCAGTTGGTGCCGCGGTATCCTGGAGCACACACACAGGTGCCGTCCTCTGGGGAGCAGGAGCCTCCGTTCTCACAGGTGCAGCTGTAGGAGCAGTTTGGTCCCCAGCGTCCCTCCTCACACACACTGTCACAGTGGACACCTGCAGGGAAGTGCACACACACACACACACACACACACACACACACACACAGTGTTAGTCTATGGTAAGGCGGCAGGCTTTGTTCTCAGATACCCAGATTTTAAGTGAAGTCAAACTGACTTCCCTCTCAAAGTTTCGGATGTGTCACTTGAACTCGAAATGGAAAAAGAGAGAATGATGCAAAGACGAGCAGGATGAGGGAACATTAGCAGAGAGATTTTAAAGCACCTACTCAGACATTGAGTCAGCAGAGAGGACAGATGTGACAGATCAGAGACACAAAGAGACATTTCCTCTGTACTTGTCTCCCTGTTAAAACGTGCAGTCACTGATATTCAGTATTTTTCTTATTGTCAACAAACCCCAGGAAAAAACACAGCTGTGAATTTATCTGCTGACAAAAACGGTGTGTGTGTGTGTGTGTGTGTGTGTATCCACAGCAGAGTCCTGCACAGGTCTGATTTTCAAGAACTGATCATTTTGGAGCATTTCATACATGTGAAACTAAGGTAATATTTAAAGACAAAGGTAATTCAGGAGGTTAGATTTAAATAAATATTTACTGCAGCATATCTCCACAGGTAATGTGCCTGTTAGAAATACACCTGATTGAAGCAGCTTTTCTATTCCAGGTGGAAGAGAGGACAGAGGGTTCATCCCAATATCCCTCCTCCATCTTTGATCACCTGACCTGCAAATCGCTCAAGACCTGCCATCTTGAAATACGTCCCAATTCCTTAAATGCACTTGGAAGAGTCGAGGATCGAGGAGGGATGTCTGAGGAGTAATAAGCAAGGATACACAAGGGCAGCCTTCATGGAGTCTCTTACTGATCCACATGTCTTCTTATTGGGGATGGCAGCAGCTCAAGGACTTAGCTTGGGATCCAGATGGTTGCTGGTTCAAGTCCCGTATGGACCAAGTATGGAGCTTGGACTGGTAACTGGAGAGGAGCCAGTTCACCTCCTGGGCACCACTGAGGCACCCTTGAGCAAGGAAGTGAACCCACAACTGGTCAGGGCACCTGTCCAAGGCAGCTGCTCTAAGGCAGTGAAAACAATTGTATTTCCCCTCAGGAATTAAAAAAGTATATCTTCTTCTTCTTCTATTGAATATCAGTTATTGATTGGAGGCTGCAGCTGATCGGACTGATCGGACACATCACACTCATCAGTGGAGTTTTATTCCAGAGTGCAGACAGATCAGAGATTAAACTGAGAGGCGTCACTCTGAAGGTTTATACTTTGTTTTCTGAGTCGCCATCAAGTTATAAATCTGAATAACAAAAGTACCAAAAACAACTTTCTTTATTTATTGTAAAGATTTTTCTTCTACGATCATTTCACATTTCCCTCATCACCTTTTATCATGGATACAATTAAAGTCAGAGAGTCTGTCTGTCAGCAGAAACACATTTACATCAGTGACTGTCGTTTCCACTCAGTCACATGAGGCTGATCAGTCCTGAGCGTCGGGTTGATGAGTCACAGACTTTTAATCTTGCCTGAAAGATTGAGCCTCAGAAATAAGTCTGTGGATTTTCTCATTTATCCAGGTCAATTCCATTCTGGCAACAATTAAATCGTAGGCAACTGGACTTTGATTTTGTCTAGAAGACGTTTCGCCTCTTATCCAAGCGGCTTCATCAGTTCTCAACACATCAGTCTGACTAGTCCTCACTAGTCTGACAAACAGTGGAGTAAGACTCAGGTTTTTAACCTCTGTGGAGGTGTACACCCACCACCCTCATAAGACAATACTTCGTTAGTGGAGTTTCACTGGACCATTGTTTGGGTCAGGTGAGTCACACTAGTGAACGACGGTCGTTAGGAGTGGGTGGGGCCACTGGTGAGCGACAGTCGTTAGGCATGATGTGTGGTTACCAGTGAACGACTGTCGTTGTGTTTCTTTGAGCCACTTGAGGTTAGTTTCGGGCAGTCTTTGTTGTTCGATCAACAGCAGAAACTGGACCTGAGGAGTTTGACCTTCTGTGTTGAGCCATGCACTTTTTCAACCAACACCAAATTCCTGTGTGTTTCAAACCAAGTAACACACTCAGGCAACAACTGGTACACCCCAAAGACAGGGTACCAGAAACTCAAAAAAGCAACTTGGTATATGCTGCCCAATGCAGTGAGGAATGCAAGGACTCATACATTGGTGAAACCAAACAACCATTAAACAAGCGCATGGCTCAACACAGAAGGGCAAACTCCTCAGGTCCAGTTTCTGCTGTTTATTTACATCTAAAGGAGAAGGCTCACTCCTTTGAGGACAGCAATGTGAAAATCTTGGACAGAGAGGACAGATGGTTCGAAAGAGGGGTGAAAGAATCCATCTACGTCAAAATAGAGAAACCGTCTCTAAACAGGGGAGGTGGCCTGAGACACCACCTATCCCCCATTTACAATGCGGCCCTTGCTGCTGTACCTAAGAGATCGAACAACAAAGACTGCCCGAAACTAACCTCAAGTGGCTCAAAGAAACACAACGACAGTCGTTCACTGGTAACCACACATCATGCCTAACGACTGTCGCTCACCAGTGGCCCCACCCACTCCTAACGACCGTCGTTCACTAGTGTGACTCACCTGACCCAAACAATGGTCCAGTGAAACTCCACTAACGAAGTATTGTCTTATGAGGGTGGTGGGTGTACACCTCCACAGAGGTTAAAAACCTGAGTCTTACTCCACTGTTAGTGAGTCAGACTAGTGAGGACTAGTCAGACTGATGCGTTGAGAACTGATGAAGCCGCTTGGATAAGAGGCGAAACGTCTTCTAGACAAAATCAAAGTCCAGTTGCCTACGATTTAATTGTTGCCAGCCTCAGAAATAATTCCCAGTGTTGAAAAGACACAATGATCATATTCTGAGTTATTAAACAATTAATTTACAATCAGGATATCAATGAAGACAGATGCAAATAATCAGTTAATCATATCAACGCATTCTGTGATTATGTTTATTACATAATGCATGGGCAATACAAACTCCATCAAAAGTCTCTACAGCTGTTTATACAGCCGACTGACAGCTGATCCAGGTGTCTCACTTCTCTACAAGATATATCTCCTCATTTCCTCGTGTCCTCTTCCCTCACATCTCTCCCTGTGTCTTACGAGGGCGGAGCTAAGATGCAAGGAAGAGATGCAAGTGGAAGAAAAGGTGGATGTGAGCTCAGGTATTGGGATGAACCCAGAGATGACATAGGCAGGTGAAACCTGGAGCAACATCACTTCTCTTGTGCTGCTTTCAGAAGCCTTTCACAAGTATTAAAACCTTTGAACTCTGAGCACACTGGTGCCATTTATTTAGAAAATTATTTTTAAAAAGCTATATAAAAGGAATAAAAAGAATATTTATAATTAGCATTATTATATATTTGAAATTATGTTACAGAACAGTCATTTCCTTGTTTGTTTGTTTGTTTCTAACTTCTTTTTTTTAAACAAATTTTCTTGTTTTTAATTTTCTTTCTTGTTTGTGTTACTAATTTCTTGCTAATTTTTTTGTAATTTCTTCTTTCAGTGCTCATCACCTTTCCCTGTTTTTGAAAGAAACCAATCCAAGTTGCTCAGGCTTCAAAAGGTTAAAGCATAAAAACATAAATTAAATTATTATTATTCTCATTTTATCTGAATATATTTATCATCCAACACCTGCGGTCCGACCTGCATGGACTTTTTCTTTCACCCAAAATTTGGGATTTTGGAAATAAAATTAAGACAAAACACCACCTGTAAATCACCTTCAGGTGCCCACAGGTTCCAGCCCTGATGCTGGACTCTGATCTACAGCCTGAGAATAACGTCATTGTTGTCCTTTAAACGGCTTTAAGAAAGATCTGAAGACACTGACAGGAAGGAAAAGATGTCACGTACTGCAGGACCAAAACAAATGATTATTTTCATTATCACTTAAATTATGAGCGATCTTTAAACAAACTGTTCAGTTAAATGTCAGAAAATAAGGATAAACGCTGCGTGGTGAAGCATCTGTTGTCTCTGATTGCTTATTTTGTCAGATTTTTTGTCTGGAGATGCTGGGGAAAAAAGAAACTAACATGAGCCATTTTAATCTGATAAATCAGTAAAATAATTCATAGATGAATAAAATTATTCAGACGGATGGTCACACTGTTGAGATGGCAGCTACAAAAGATAAATAAAACGAAAGAGTCTCGTGGGTTCTTTTTCTTATTTTTCTTAGTACACATTTTACAGTTGATACACACTAAACATAATCATAATAATAATATTGTTGCTCTATATATATATTCATGCCTGACTGAATACACACTGATCAGTCACAAAATTAATTTGGGTCCACTTGATGCGCTCCACCAGGTCAAACTCTGTTGCAGACCAAGCACCCTCCTCCTTATGGCAACACCATGTCACACCATACAAACTGCTCAGGAACGGCCCGAGGAACGTGACTCAGAGCTCAAGGTGTTGATCTGGCCTCTTAACTCCTCAGATCCAAATCTGATCGAGCATCTGTGGGGCGTGTTGGTATCACAGCTCACAACCCACGGGACTCAAAGGATCCGCCGCCAACACCAGACACCACAGTATCAGATCAAATCAAGTTTATTTATAAAGCACACCAACAAACGCAGTCAACCAAAGTGCTGAGCAAATTAAAAGATTCACACGCAAATATATAGTAATATAAAATGTACACACATATAAAACAGAATAACACTCATAAGAAGAGTTACTGTAGAAGCTAGCCTTTTACTCAGCCACTGAGATGTTGAACCCTGGAGTGATCTGATGCGCCTGACTTTAGTTTGATTTACCGTACGCTTTATTCTGTATTGAATCCACAAGTTGTTCTCGGTTGCAGCAAAAACAATTTATTTCGTCCATACAAGTGTGAACTATGATTCATTTAGTTTCAAAAGAGACCAATCACTTGGCATACTGCGTGACAAAAAAATTAGCGCAGTAGTGGTCATAAACCCTTTGCCCCTCCGTGTCAAACACCTGACAACAACAGTGACGCTCCTACCTTCACACCTGAGCATGAGAACATCACAGCGACACCCTGTGTTCCAAACAGTGAACTACAAATTAAACCCTGGATTATTTCACAAACATATTTGGCTCCAACAGTTACATATGTAAAAAAGATGATTACTAACATACTAAAACCACTATGGACAACCAAAGGCCAAGATTTATCTTAAAAGTGTCAGTGGAGGGGAGGGTTGACTGAGTGGAAGGTTATTCCAGACATTTACATACCAGGGAAGCATTGCTGAGAAAGACAGAGGCAGTGACAAAGACATCCAAACAAGAATAGGAAAAGCAAGACCATCCTTTCTTATATTAAGACCAATGTGGAACTCAAAGTACATCTCCACAAAAAACAAACTCTGCATTTTCAATTCAAACGTCAAGTCCGTCTTGTTTTATGGGGCAGAAACATGGAGAACCATAAAAGCCACCACCAACAAACTGCAAGCCTTTCTAAACAGATGCTCCTGGGAATACAGTACAGGCCAAAAGTTTGGACACACCTTCTCATTCAATGCGTTTTCTTTATTTTCATGACTATTTACATTGTAGATTCTCACTGAAGGCATCAAAACTATGAATGAACACATGTGGAGTTATGTACTTAACAAAAAAAGGTGAAATAACTGAAAACATGTTTTATATTCTAGTTTCTTCAAAATAGCCACCCTTTGCTCTGATTACTGCTTTGCACACTCTTGGCATTCTCTCCATGAGCTTCAAGAGGTAGTCACCTGAAATGGTTTCCACTTCACAGGTGTGCCTTATCAGGGTTAATTAGTGGAATTTCTTGCTTTATCAATGGGGTTGGGACCATCAGTTGTGTTGTGCAGAAGTCAGGTTAATACACAGCCGACAGCCCTATTGGACAACTGTTAAAATTCATATTATGGCAAGAACCAATCAGCTAACTAAAGAAAAACCAGTGGCCATCATTACTTTAAGAAATGAAGGTCAGTCAGTCCGGAAAATTGCAAAAACTTTAAATGTGTCCCCAAGTGGAGTCGCAAAAACCATCAAGCGCTACAACCAAACTGGCACACATGAGGACCGACCCAGGAAAGGAAGACCAAGAGTCACCTCTGCTTCTGAGGATAAGTTCATCCGAGTCACCAGCCTCAGAAATGGCAAGTTAACAGCAGCTCAGATCAGAGACCAGATGAATGCCACACAGAGTTCTAGCAGCAGACCCATCTCTAGAACAACTGTTAAGAGGAGACTGCGCCAATCAGGCCTTCATGGTCAAATAGCTGCTAGGAAACCACTGCTAAGGAGAGGCAACAAGCAGAAGAGATTTGTTTGGGCCAAGAAACACAAGGAATGGACATTAGACCAGTGGAAATCTGTGCTTTGGTCTGATGAGTCCAAATTTGAGATCTTTGGTTCCAACCGCCGTGTCTTTGTGAGACGCAGAAAAGGTGAACGGATGGATTCCACATGCCTGGTTCCCACTGTGAAGCATGGAGGAGGAGGTGTGATGGTGTGGGGGTGTTTTGCTGGTGACACTGTTGGGGATTTATTCAAAATTGAAGGCACACTGAACCAGCATGGCTACCACAGCATCCTGCAGCGACATGCCATCCCATCCGGTTTGCGTTTAGTTGGACGATCATTTATTTTTCAACAGGACAATGACCCCAAACACACCTCCAGGCTGTGTAAGGGCTATTTGACCAAGAAGGAGAGTGATGGAGTGCTGCGGCAGATGACCTGGCCTCCACAGTCACCGGACCTGAACCCAATCCAGATGGTTTGGGGTGAGCTGGACCGCAGAGTGAAGGCAAAGGGGCCAACAAGTGCTAAACACCTCTGGGAACTCCTTCAAGACTGTTGGAAAACCATTTCAGGTGACTACCTCTTGAAGCTCATGGAGAGAATGCCAAGAGTGTGCAAAGCAGTAATCAGAGCAAAGGGTGGCTATTTTGAAGAAACTAGAATATAAAACATGTTTTCAGTTATTTCACCTTTTTTTGTTAAGTACATAACTCCACATGTGTTCATTCATAGTTTTGATGCCTTCAGTGAGAATCTACAATGTAAATAGTCATGAAAATAAAGAAAACGCATTGAATGAGAAGGTGTGTCCAAACTTTTGGCCTGTACTGTATACTGGCCAAATACAAGAACAAATGAAGAGCTCTGGCAAACCACACAACAAGAACCACTTGAAGCACAAGTGAAGTGCAGGAAATGGGGCTGGACTGGGCACACCTTGAGGAAACCTCCTTCAGGCACGACCAGTCATTATCTTGGAATCCACATGGGAAAATAAAGCCAGGAAGACCAAAGAACACCTGGAGAAGGTCTGTTGAGGCAGAACTCAAGGAATCAAGAACATCCTGGAAGGAAGCAGAGGAGATCGCCCAACATCGAACCAGCTGGAGAAAGTTTGTGAATGACCTCTGCTCCTCAAGGAGCAAAAGGGTTAAAGTCGTTTGCAGCGACTGCAAAGGCACAATCTCCCCCCTCACCCACCAGCCTCGACCATGAGACAGTTAAAAGACACTGCTCTGAGGATCTAAGAGGTCGGGAGCTGGAGTAAGGTGAGACTATATGCTGGGGTGTCGGCCCATAAAAGGACCTTAAAATCAATCCTGTATTTGACAGGTAACCCCCCCCAGACAACTTGTGGACTGTAAAAGCAGGATGTTTAAATGTTAATTTGTTGAGCCAGTTATTAAAAGAGGACATAAAGAGGTGGAATATAATTTCAATAAAATATTTTGAGTGATGAATTGAGTCAGTAAAAATTAATATCTTGCCTCGGGTGTTAAACTTGTTTCAGACTCTTCCAGCTGAAATAACCGATAAACAATTCAACAAATGGGATAAATTAATATTAAGGTACATTTGGTGAGGGAAAAAAAAAAAAACAAGGATACAATTTCAAAGGCTTCAGTTGGTGAAGAACAATAAAGGACCTGCACTCTCCTGTCTGAAGGACTGTTATCTATCAGCCCAGTGAAGATGTTGTTTTGTTGGAGTGATTGTGATCACCAGACGAGACGGAGAGAAACTGAAGAGAACACATGCTGTTCCAATTCAGACACATTAGGGGATAAAAGACTAATTAAAAATGTAATATAAACAGGTAATGAATGGATTCATTTGTCCCTGAAAACATGGTTTAATGTCATTAATAAAAGTGGTTTGTTTGATGAAATTAAGACTCTGAATTGGTGACCGACATTTCACCCCCAAACAAACTGCACGCGAGCTGAAAGGGAATCAGGGCCTCTCCTCATATCAGACCTTTTTCGACAACGAAAAGACGACATGGGTTAAATAATAGTGACTTATTTAGATTTCTTCAGGTACGTCACCAAATAATCAGCTCTATGTCACAGAGTCACAAGACCTTTGACAATAACTAGAGCTGTCAGAATAACATGCTAATTTAATAACTTGATAATGTGTTAAAAAAATTAACACTGATTAATCTTGTTCCGTGGTGCCCTTTGACCCGGTGCGTCATTAAAGGCCACAGTGTTTTTGTCACATGATGGAGGCAGATGAGACGACGCTGCTCGGCCCCGTGAATGGAACATTTACATTTAAACAACATCCATGGGCATAGTGGACGCGGGGTACACGTGGGACATGTCCCCCGCACTTCCCGTGTCTGTGCCAGTTTCTTCCAAACAAACCATGTAAGTTGAGTGATGCTGTTGCATGTAGATAATGTTCGCTAAATGGTGACTGATTAATAGATGCCAATATATCAAGTTAAGCTAGTTAACAAGAACACTAATGTTATTGTTACCTATGTTAAATACCTTGCTAGCTAGTTTCATGCTAGGAATAAACCCACTCCTCCTTAATTTCCACACAGAACTTGTGCTCACTATTGCTTTGCACATATTTTTTTAATCTTTATTGCCACAATAGAAAGAGCAGGGTCAGGGAGGAGACAGTGGACCAGAGGCCAGCAAGGATGATCATGCAGGGTCCTCATAGGTGAGGAGAGATTATAACTGGCTGAGAGAAAATATCTAGAGCATAAAAGTGACTGTGCGATTAATTTCCACAGCTATGTCACCACTACTATTCTTAATTCTATTCATGAATTTTGCTTTGCACATTTATTATCTATATTATTGCAATACATAGAAGAGGGACAGGGAGAAACCAGGCAGGTATTTGGCACTTAGTTATCTGGCTACTTACCCTGTAGGTGCTCAAGGGTCATTCTGTGTCAACTCAACCAGAGTTTGGCAGCTAAAACTTTAGAATTTGATAATATGTAATTTTAAAGAACTAAAGTCGGTCCCCTGGTGCTGTACTGTGGGCTGTTTGTGGTTATGTGGTTCTTTAGCTGCTAAGGAGAGGTGCAATTGAATGCGAGAGGATGATAAATCACTCAATAGACCTCTGAAGAATTTGTCCCCCTCACTTCTGAAATGATGGCTACGCCCCTGTTCGTACCATGGTGAACTTCAGTCTGAAATATCACCTCAACACAAAGCATCTAGCAGCGATCCAGGAGGTCAGAGCTAGCACAGCCTCTGATGCTAACGCCAGCAGCCAGCCTCATCACGCCACACTGGACCAGGTGTTCAGACTGAGTCAGTCTACCTGTGACCGACTCACTAACTCCCTCACAGAATGGACTGCAGACCAGTTTGGGTGGTCGAGGACAGGGGGACAACTGTGTCCAACATCCAGCAGCTTTACTACGACACATCTGACAACATCCATTGGAACTGAAATGTTTTAAATACTTTGACAGCAAAAACTGATGTACGAGTGACTCTACGACTTTCAGACAGATATTTGGGAAAATACAGGTCACAGGAAACTGAAGACCACCAGGTAAATAAAGAAGCGATTGAGCCTCAGCTGCACCCACCAGTGATTAATCTGACATTCATAAAGAGGCACACATCTGAAGTTTGGGGAGAGAGAAAATTAATATAACGAGTAGTGTAACGAATTACTGCTGGCAGGGAATAATAAGAAAAATAACTTAATTACTTTTGAAAAGAGTAATGAGTAATATATTACATTTTTAGAGTAACGACCCAACACTGGTCTGGTGAACTCAAAACTTTTGTGTTACTGTTTTGTACTAAACTAAAAGTTTTGAGTGAAGCTGTTTCTGAAAAGTTGAAGTTGAGTGAGTGAATTGAGGTTTACACACCTGAACTGTCGGGCTGTACAAGCCAATTAATCAATGACATTAACTTTAAAACACAGCTGATCCAGAATCAGCTTTATCAGTTTCCTCCTCTGTGAACCTGAAGTGTTCTCTAAACTGTGTAAACTGTGTCTGAACACGTTCGTATAAATGAAGTTGGTACGAACAAACATTTAAGGAAAAAACCTAAATTTACAAAAATTCTGCCCGAGACTTTTTGCCCTTTAATCATCCGCTGAAGTGTCTCCTTCTTTCATCAGTCTTGCATGTGTCTGTGTGTGTGTGTGTGTGTGTGTGTGTGTGTCCTGAGAGGCAGCAGTCTGTCTACACAAAAGCTGGCTTGCTGAACGGATCAGAGCCCTCGGTGCTCATAGGGGACAGTCTGGAGACTGCAGCGCCCGAGAGACCCACATTACATTAATTCTTAGTTAGACGCAGCCGCCCCCCCCCCGCACACACACACACACACACACACACACATCTAAATATAGAAACTGACAGAGGACAGCAGGCAGGACAGACAGACAGAGTAAGAATAGTGTATGAGCAGATACAGTATGTCTCCCTCCTCCTCCTCCTCCTCCTCCTCTTCCTCTTCCTCCTCCTCTCTGCGGCTCATTAGAGACTTCCTTCGACACAGAATATGAGAGAATATGAGAGTGGGGCACAGGCGGCCATTATAACTCAATTAATAAACTACCTCTGGGTGAAAATCAGAAGCTCTGTTCGTTGACATGTGAAGTTAAACAAGAGGAGGAGGAGGATGACGAGGAGGAGGAAGACGAGGAGGCGTGGATAGACATGAAGAATGACAAATATAAATTCTTGTAGCAGTACAATAAAAGTTTAGGCAGCGCAGTGTGAAGCTAACACCTAGTGGTCATCTGCTGAGTGGCAGCAGCACTGAGAGAAAATTAAAAAATCTGACTTCACGCTAAGATGAGTGTTTCTGACCGAGCTCAGTTCATGATGCTCAAACACTGAACGGCTTTAAGAAAAGATCTCAGACAACTGAGGACACTTTAACGTTACTGTAGATTTTACACGTCATGAACACGTGTGTGTGTGTGTGTGTGTGTGTGTGTGTGTGTGTGTGTGTGAGTGTGAGTGTGTGCTGGGACATGATTCAGTTTTACTCAGAGACACATTAAGTTTGTAAAACCTAAGTTCTCCTGGTTGTGACAGTGGAGCTGATGCACACTATCGTCCCACAGAGGCAGCAGTGTTAAACTGAAGTGACTGAGGAGAACATATGATATTATCCAAAACATTTTTCTTTCTCTTTGTTCCTTTTTCAGTTGTGTCATTAGAGGCTCCTTATATCACAGTCTGCATAGTGTTTTTTTAATGATAACTCTGTTAACATTATACAGTAGTAATCAGATTAGAAGAGAGTAGATATATTTGACAGTATTAGTTCACAGCTGTGGTCCATAAACGTATTAACCCACTGACATGCACTGACACTGCCAAACTGAGGCTGACGATGTACGATGCAATAGCTTCACATACTGAGTGCACAAGGATGGTGTACAGGTTATTACTTCTCCAACTGTGAAGCTCAACATAGGTTAATTAACAACATTAATACAATTGTTATTATCATTAATAAAATTAGTCACATGCACAATATCAATAAAATGTCAGAAAAAATAGTAATAAAATGTAAAAAAATAATAAAAAAAAAAACATTGGTAAAATGTTTGCTTAATATTAATAAAATGTCCAAAAAAATGTCCGGAAAAAAAAGTTGATAAAATGTCTAAAATATATTAATAAAATGTCAGAAAAAATAGTACTAAAAACAAAAACAAAAAAAAAGGAAAAATGTTTGCTAAATATTAATAAAATGTCCAAAAAGATTTTAATAAAAAGTCAGAAAAAATACTAATAAAATGTAAAAAAAAAAAAAAAAAAAAAACATTGGTAAAATGTTCACTACATATTAATAAAATGTCAAAAAAGATGTTGAAAAAATGTCCGAAAAATATTAATAAAATATTCAAAAAATGTTGATAAATTGTCCGAAAACTACTATCAAAATGTCAGAAAAAAGTAATAAAATGTCTGAAAACATGTCAGAAAAATATTATTAAAATGTCTTAAAAAATAGTAATAACACATCAAAAAAAAAAAAACTTGATAAAATGTCCATGAAATACTTATCGATAATAATAATAATAATAATAAAATGACCAAAGAGATGTTAATAAAATGTCTGAAAAAAAAGTTGATAAAATGTCTACAAAATATTAATAAATTATCCGGGAAAAAAAATTATATTGTCTGAAAATAACCTAGAGTTTTGTGGGCACTAAATACTGCGGTGTGTGTGTGTGTGTGTGTGTGTGTGTGTGTGCTAGCTGCTAGGTGTCTCACCTGGCAGCTGTAACTCCGCCTCTGTTTCCTTCCATGCTTCGTTCTTATTTTATTTATTTAACTTATTTAACAGGGACAGTGCACAGCTACTCCGCCGCACCAGAGGTAGCTATAAGTTAATGTTCATCTGTCGTCCCTGGGCAGGAAACAGACAATAACTTCTCTGCTTGCTTCTTTACACGATCATGGTCAGAGCTGGAGGACACATCACAAGGCTTCACAAGGTTTTCCTCTTTGCTGGAATCCCACACATTTCTTTTAGCACTTCAGCTTTGCCTCCATGGCGAGCTGCTATCTGCTGCTGGGTTTAATGTTTCCTGTCTTACATATCTCATCTTAACTTGTTCCTCATGCTTATTTCTTTCCTTGGTTCTGGCTCTGATTATTTCTGCCTCTCTTTGGACAGGTATCCTCCCATGCTGCATCATCGCCTCTGCAAAGAACACACTCCTCTTCTTTCACACAGCTTCCTTCTCATTCATTCTCTCCACATTTACCACGTCTCAGAGTCCCTCCTACACACAAACAAACTCTGACCAAACTTCCAACAGCTCTTACACTGATGTGTTTTGGGGACAAACTGCCTGACAGGATATGATACATGATCCAAACACACTGTATCTGCTAAGTACTCCAAATCAAAGTGAAGCATGACGGACTTAGTCTCAAACTTTTCCTGAGTCTCCCTGTCAAATTCCTTCATCCTGAAAGTGTCTGTTGCACCTTTACATTCTGTAACTCTCCCATCCTCCACTCTGTGAGAGGCTCCGTCAACAGCACCTCTGATTAGGGCTTTCTTGTTCAGGTGGAAACATGACACTGGATACACATCCATCCACCACCCAAAAGCTTTAACATTCAGTGCCGTTACCATCTGTTTCTTTGGCACAAACTCCACTTCTACGCAGTGCTGTGTTCGGTCTGAACGCCTGGCAGCACAGTCTGAGGGCTCTGTGTGTGTCTCTGCCTCGGTGGCGTATTAGATCATTTTTGAAGGGGACGCTCCAACAGAGAGACAGCTCAGTGAGGTCAACGAGACAGAGTTAATTCATTATGTTTCCTTGTCTCTCTGCTTATAGAGGTACATTTGAGTAAAAAGCAATTACAGTGCAAATTGTTTGTTTTTTTTCCCCACTGGGAACAAAATGCATCACAGGAGACGTCTTCAGCAGAATGTGAGGCTGCATTAGAGGAGCTGGTACACACAGTATTTTATTTCAGCTGCATGAGAACACTTGTGTTATCTCACAGGACTAATTATCATTCACTTATCAGCTCAAGTGTAATCACATCGACCTGCAGAAACACTTTATGTTTCTTTACTTCTTCAGACCAGATTCATTCAGTCACGTTTAACTTCTAAACTTTGATCCAAATATTCATCAATATATCAAAGTCCTTCCCAATGCCAATTTATTACCAGTCCCTCTGGCAGTGAATTAAAACGCCCCTCTCCACATTCATCAGCTCTCATATCGATCATTGCTCATCACGACTGATTGACAATTAACGGGCAGCAGAAGCAGAGCTACAACGTGAACATTATTAAAGTAAACAAAGGTTCAGGGAGAGAGCAGCAGTGTCACAGCTGAGGATATTGATTTACTGTTTGAAAAAAGACAGTCTGAGAGCAAAGTGTTAAAAGGTGCTTCATCCTCTCGTGAAGCTGTCAAACTCATCCAGCCATGAATCTCCATCAGTTTTACAATTAAAGCTTTGAATGCTTCGTG
This sequence comes from Epinephelus lanceolatus, assembly GCF_041903045.1. Taxonomy (NCBI): domain Eukaryota; kingdom Metazoa; phylum Chordata; class Actinopteri; order Perciformes; family Serranidae; genus Epinephelus; species Epinephelus lanceolatus. Next base: position 1,983,896 of record NC_135735.1, on the reverse strand, counting down.
TGTCGTATTGATTTGTTGCCTCCATTGTTGTCGTGGTGTCGCCGGCGTCACTTCAGCCTCAGACTCTGTTTCCTCCTCCCTACATGTGTGTCTGCTCCGCTCTTTCACATACCTGAGCCTCGTCACTTGAACCACCTAAAGTTTTAACTTGATCTGTCTCTGTGCCAAATGTTCCCCAAACTGAGGGGTTCATTTTGGAACTTTGCATCAAGTCTGTCAGGTTGTGTCCTTACCAACATGTTTGTACTACTGCGTTCATGTTAGTCATAACACAGCACATGTGCACTTCAGTTACGCTTCACTTTCATCAACTTCCTTTAACGTTTGACAGCAATATATAGATGTATAATAATACCTACACCTGATCCCAAGGTGGCTCCTTTTCGTTCCAACAGAGTTGCTCACCTAGCGCACACGCCAAAAAATTGTTTCTAGCTGCCAGGTTTGTGGCCAACTGAATAGTAGTGTTTCTCTGACTGGCTCCGCCCACAAGTTCTCACTCAGCTTATCGACTTCACATGGTGATAATGTCATGGATAAATAAATCGCTCTTCTTGGCTCCAGGAAAGTTTTAAAAATATAAATAGATCAAAAACAATAGAAAGAGTCATGACTGAGCTTGTTTGCAGGTGGAGGTGTCCTGTCAGCAGTTTTACTCAAGTCTCTTTTACACTGCTAAAAAACCGAAGGGAACACTTAATGGTCACAGTCTAACAGGAAGTCAGTTAAACGTCAGGGAGATCAGTCATGTGTTGTGAATCAGTTTCAGCTGCTGTGGTGCAAATCAAAGTGACAACAGGTGCAATGGAGAAACAAACAGGCTGCTCTCACAAATGTTTTGTATGTTTTCTTACAAAAAGCACTGATACCCAAATTCATAAATATGCCATGTATTTTGAAAGGTTGTGATCACGTGACCAATGTGCTGACGGCAGTAAACAAGGAAGCAGTGCTGAGCACCATTTGTCAGGAGGCAGGTTGGGGTGGCGGATGGGTCACAAAAAGGACTTTGGCCCAGGACTTTCCCCTGGAGTCACGTGTTCAGATCTGCGTGAACTTTGAGTGAACTCAGTCATCTTTAAGTCCTCATCATGTTTCTTTTCCTAACTTACTTTACGTTAACTGTGTAACTGTGTGTTAAGGACGTGATGTGATTCATGGGGCGCACATTTGTAGGATATCCTATGAACTGTTTTATGCGAACATGTAATTTTAGCTCCATGTAACGTGAATAAATCTAATGTATCCCAGGTAAAGTTAATGCTCTTCTGCCTTAACGACATCCATCCATCCATTTTCAATCGCTTATCTGGGGCTCAGGGGCAGCAGGCTGAGCAAAGCATTCAAGACGTCCCTCTCCCCTCTGACGCCCTCCAGCTCCACCCGGGGATCCCAAGACGTTCCCAGACCAGATGAGATATATCATCCCTCCAGTCTGTTCTGTGTCTGGGGCCTACCAGACCTGATCAGAAAAGATTAGAAAAGGCAGTTGGACATGCCAAGAGCACCTCTAACAGGAGGCGCCCAGGAGGATCCTGATCAGATGTTGAACCACCTCAACATGAAGGAGCAGCGGCTCTACTCCGAGCTCCCTCCAGATGTCTGACTCCTCCCCCTATCTCTAAGGCTGAGCCCAGACACCCTACAGAGGAAACTCATTTCAGCCGCTTGTGTCCACGATCTCATTCTTTGGGTCACTACCCAGAGCTCATGACCATAGGTGAGGGTTGGGACGCAGATGGACCAGGAAATCAAAAGCTTAATAATGCAGTTTACTCCTTTTATACCTGCTGATGTATAAAACTAAATGAATAATGTACAATACTAGTTTGGGGCTGAAGGTTTGGTCAAAGTTTTGTAGAGATTTTAAAGACAGACTGACCACATGAACCATTTAACAATCTGCACATCACTCAGAGTGTCCAGTTGGTTTTCCCTGTCCAGAAAATGTGTCTTGGTTTGTCCTCTTCTTCAGTCACCATAAATTCAGCTATTGTCTTTTGATCCACAGATTATTTCACTTTTAAGAGACAGGTGTCGGTCCCTTAAAATGTTCTGACGGTAAAAGGTTACTGAGGATCTTCTCACAAAGCATAAGGGAACACTAACAGCATCATCTGAAGGAAATCGTTATGGTAACTTTATGCAACTGTTTTTATCTGAGGCATCCTTGGATAAGAATTTAAGGGAAACCTTCGTCTAAGTAGTTTTATGCAACCAGGCACTGCTCCTCAACCCTCTGAGCCTGTCTGTCTGTCATTTGGACCTTCGTTCATGTTGGAGCCTGAACTTTGACGCTCACAGCGCGTATCAGTCAAAACAGCGTCTGCATCACTCACCTGTCCAACCTGCAAGACAGCGACAGAAGCCCGTCACTGGATCACAGCCGTTGGCGTTGACACAGTCACATCTCTCTCTGCAGTCCAGCCCGTACCATCCCTCCTAACAACACACAACATTACATCAGTGCACTTCAACACAAACTGTCTTTAAATGACACAACTATAAACAGACAGAAGTAGTATTTATTAACGTAGATTAATCCAAACTCATTTCTAAACCCTTTATGCTGCATCTTTTTATTCAAGTCATAAGACCCAGTGAGGGCTGTGAGCACTTACAGCACACGGTACGTCGCAGTACTCGTCCCTCCAGCCTGGAGAGCAGGTGCAGGTACCGTTGACGGGGTCGCAGGCCGCCCCGTTGGCGCACTGACACGTCTGATTGCAGCCCAGTCCCCAAGCACCACTGGAGCATGGGATGGAGCAGTCCACACCCTGCCAGCCTGGACACAGACACAGACACGCAGCGAAGAACCATCATTCCACCGCTCTTTTTTTAAGATTATTTTTTTGGGCTTTTTGCCTTTAATGAACAGGACAGAGTGAAATGGGGTGAGAGAGAGAGAGCAGGGGGGGTGACACGCAGCAAATGGTTGCAAGCTGGAATTGAACCTGCGACCGCTGCAGCGAGGTATCGCCTCTGTACATGGGGCGCCGGCACTATCCACTACGCTACCGACACCCCAATTCCACCGCTCTTCATTAGAGTCTGTTGTATTTCATATGCACCTGTGAAGCATCTGGTAACTCTGGTTTTTCATCATTTTCCCATCAGTTATTATAAAGCACTTCACAAAGCACTGACTGAGATCAGGAAACACAGTGACAGTACCACATATAAATCGTAAGAGCTGTTCATGAAGAGTCAAAGCCTTCGACAGGCTGTAAACTAGTTGTAAACCATGTTTTTGAGCGAAAACTGAAAGTGTATATACGTGAAATGTTTTCAATAATCCCTGTTTCTATTTGCAAAGGTAATCTGTGTACAAACAGCTCAGAAGAAAATGTTGGCATCGTATGTTTATAATACGTTGTATATTGCATACATATCATGTGAATGTTTCTAAAGTTTCGAAGTATCTGAGCTGTTTAACACAGACAAACAACAAAACCAGCTGTGATCTGGTGAGTCATCGCTGTGCTTCCTGCAGCTTTTAGCCACCAAACGAGGGTGTTTGTCAGAGACATGTTGATATTTTTCCTGCCAGGATTGTGCCCTCAAAACCAGGTATTTTAAGGCAAACATCTTTTCCTCACCATAACCAAGTGTTTTTGTGCCTAAACACAGACACATGTTGAAACATGAAAAATCAAAATATCAGCAACATAATAATGTACAAACATAACATATCTGTGTTTTGCAGAAATGTACAATGCCAACATTTTTTTGGCGATTGGGTCGACACACAACTGCAACAAGTCAGTCTGTGGCCTGGGACTGTTTGAGTGATAATCATACTGTTCACCTTTTTGTCTTCTCTGCATAAATTTGTTAAACTGGAGGTTTGTTTAAAACCTGTTCGTCTAGTTGGTCATGTTTCTGGACCAGTTTGACTTGTGCATAGTGGTATTTAAATCATACACCCAGCCTGTTCACTACATTCTGATACTGCAAGGCCCACCGTCATGAGGGGGTCAAAGGGTACAGATGATCCCGGTCCAAGGCCAAGAGATCATCTTTATATACAATTAAAACACATTTCAACGTGACATCTGATGCTACAGCTCCCTGCAGGTATTGTGAAATGGTGCAGATATACACCAAACATGATACAAACATGAGGCTGATTGCAGTCTGATCAGTTAAGCCAAAGTGCTTCACCCAAAATTAGGAGCTCCTAAAAGAAATGCCTGGCTACAGAGAGAACAAGAAAATAAAAGGAGCAGAGAGGTGACGGACACATGTCTGACAAAAACAATGTTAAAAAGCATCAGGCATGATGGGCAGAGCTGCAGGTGAGAAGTGAGGCAGAGTAGTTTGAGCAAATAAAACCTGCTGTATTGGCTCAGCTTTGAAGCTACAGTGATGACACAGGTGTCAGATTAAACTGGAGGACATAAGGCATCCATTGGTGCCAAACATGTTATGCTATCTTGTTGGAAAGAGGGCCAAATAACGCTCCAACGTTACACTAAATTTTGATGAGGGAAAAAGACACATTGCCATTCTTTAAAATATTTTTTGGGGGCATTTACAGCTTAAGATGGACGGAGGGCTAGGAGAGAGGGAGGGGATGACATGCAGCAAAGGGCCTCCACTTATACGGGCGCACAAAACATCGCCATTTTTCAAAATTATTTCTGCACACTGGGTTTATAAACAGTCTTGTGAAACATAAATTGGGTTTAACTGGAAAACTGAGAGTTGACAGCTGTATACTCTTCACACTGTTTCAGCTCTGCACATAATTTGACCGATATTTGATTAAAGTAATATTTCTTCAGTCAATGTTTGACTTAACTTTTCTCTTCTCATTCATTGGAGGACAATTTCCCTTTTTATTGACAGTACAGCTTAAGATGGGCAGGAAAGGTGGGAGATAGAGGGGGGTGACACGCAGCAAGGGGCCACAGGTCAGAGTTGAACCTGGGTCACTGCAGAGGCCTCAGCGTATATAGGTGACAAACATATCCATGTTCCAAAAATTATTTCTGCACACTGGAGTCTTAGATTACATGAATTGTGTTTGACTGGAAAACTGAGAGCTGATCACCAGATACTTTTTACACAATTTCAGATCTGCTCACTATTTGACCAATATTTCACTAAAGTAGTATTTTTTTAGTCCTGATTTGAACTGATGATTTAAAACTTTCCAGTAATTTCTTCAGTCAATTCAGTAATCACTGGACAATGTTGTCCCCCAGCCCATATCTCTGCTCCCTCACTATGATGGGGGCTCAACAGAGTCATGACTCTTTGCTGTCGTGGCTCCACAGCGGTGGAACGAGCTCCCCTTTGACATCAAGACAGCAGACACACATCCTGCTGACTGACTGAAACTCATCACGTCATTCTGCACCGCGGCCCAAAAATAAAACCAACTCTGTATCTGTTTTTGTTTCTAAATGTTGAACTTGAAGCACTTCAGCAGATTTTATTCTGGCCATTTGCTGTTGAATGTTCTTGATATGAGTCACTCTGGATAAAAATGTCAGCTAATTAAATGTAATGTAAAATTCTCACATCTCAGCAGTTCACTTGGTTCATACATTGTTATAAATGTCAATCAGACTGAAACTATGAACATTTGACTCAAGTTGCAGAAAACTCAAATTATCCTTAAAGAAAACTTCAGTTCCTGTACATACACAGGCGCTCTGAGCATGCTCCACAGTTTCCGCCCCGGGCTTTGACCCGGAAGTCCAATAGCATTAAATGTGTAAGAGAAGAAGAAGCCAGTAACAACATGGAGAAATCTACATCCAGAGCCGTGACTTTTTGGACGGACCAAATGTACAGAGCTGTAAAGTTGTCCACCATGGTAGCAGTCAGCTGCTAGCTAACCGTAGCTAACTTGTTTGTCCATTGTTTGGTCTGTGACGTAATAGGTCAACAGGAAAAAGGTCCAATACTAACAAGCTGAAAGGGGGCATATCTCCACCTATCGTAGAGGAGTCGCACATACTTGGCTCAATAAATTGATTCTCCTCTCATGCTTGTATACTGGGACAAGGACAGTAGGCCAGTTAGATGTCCTCGTCCAGCTGGGACTGTGGCTCCACTTCACTGTGCACGAGTGTCTGTTTCTCTGACTGCTCTGGTGCCTCCCAGCCTACACGCCTGCCGTCAATCAGCTCATCTCCTCTCTGTCTCTGTCTCCCTGCTCTTCCAAAATACCTGCCTGCTATCAGCTCATCACCGCTCCAGTATATCAGCCCCGGCTCTTCTCCGTCTCCATGTCAGATTGTTGACTCAGCTACAGTGCTAGTCTAAATCTCAGGCCTCTCCCGAGTTCATTCAGTGACCTTACTGGTGTTTTTCCTTGCCTGACGTTAACTGTTTCCCCCCGAGTCCCAGAATCATCTGCCTGTTTGCCAGCTAACCCCTGGAGCCTCCTCAGCCTGCCCACGCCACTCACCCTTGTCCGTACGTCCTGACATGTCTGTCTTCACCATCACCCCTCTGCCCTCTGCCTCAGCCAGCCATCATCTTCTCTCCACTCCACCTCCTTTCTCTGGGGTCTCACAATAAATCTTTTACCGACTTCTGAGTCAGTGTCCTGCGTTTGGGTCCAGCGGACTACATCACAACAGGCCGGGGGTGTTTGTTGCATATCAATCCCAGTTCTTTCCTTTTATTTCCTGTCATCTCTGAACTGTGTGCTGTCTAATAAAGGATTTAAAATGTAAATAAGTCTTAGGGTATGTTATTGTTGGAGGTGTTGAACTACAAATCTTTTTAAACACCTGTCCTGTACAGCATCTATCTCAATGATCACTGGCCTTTATCCTGAAGAAGGCAACACGCACCGAAACACTGATCCTTAGAATTAGAAATAAACTACACTTACTGCCCTGTGGTATGTTAATGTTGTAATGCTGTTAGACATTTGTGTCAAGTCTGGTCAGAATTAGTGTATGGATTCTTCAGTTATGGACAAGAACATGTTAATTGAGGTCACAGTGACCTTGGGCCACCAAAATCTTACTAGTTCATTGTTGAGTCCAAGAGGACATTTGTGCCAAATTTGAGGAAATTCCCTGAAGATGTTCTTGAGAAATCATGCTCACAAGATAAGCTGGACCAGGTCACAGTGACCTTTGACAACCAAACTCTAATCAGTTCATCACTGACTCAACGTGGATGTTTGTGTCAAATTTGGGGAAATTTCCTCAAGGCCTTCTTGAGATATTGTGTTCACACAGACTGAGATGTAAGCAAGGTCACAGTAAACCTGACCTTTGACCCTCAAAATCTATCCGTTCATTGATGCGTCCAAGCAGACGTTTGTGTTTCATTTGAAAAAAAAAAAGTTCCTCAAGGTCTTCTTAAGATATCATACTTCCGAGAATTAAATGAACACAATGACCTTGACCTTTGAGCACCAAAATCTAGTCAGTTCATCATTAAGTCCAAGCCAATGTTTGTGCCAAATCTGAGAAAAGTACCTCAGGTAGTTCTTGAGAAATTACTTTCACGAGATGAGATGGACCAGGTCACAGTGATCCTGACCTTTGACTACCAAACTCTTCATTGCTGAGTTTAAGTGGACGTTTTTGCTAAATTTGAGGAATTTCCCTCAAGGCCCTGTTAATCTGTGTTAATCTATCTCAAATCTATGAGTTCATCGATGAGTTTGTGTTAAATTTAACAAAATATTCCCTCAAGGTCTTCTTGAGATATTGCATTCACAAGAATGAGATGTAAGCAAGGTCTCACTGACCCGTACCTTTGAGCACCAAAATCTAGTCAGTTTATCGTCGAGTCAAAGTCGATGTTTGTGCCAAATTTGACATATTGTGTTCATGAGAATGAGACCGACAGACAACCCCAAAACATAACGCCTGTGGCCATGGCTGTTGTTGTTTTTTTTTTAGTTAAGGTTATTTCAGTCATTTTCCAGCTTATAAACCTCAAATACACAAAAGATAAACAAAAAACAAAAACAGGACCCAAAGGTGTCGGCTATAGACTGAGCTTATTAAACCTACCCTTTAAACATTTATTATTTTTGTTTAAATTATACAGAGCAATTTAAGAAGGTGACAAAAACTAAATATATTTACATCATATCGGCCTGTTGTCTGCCCAAATATCCCAAACAACACATCTCATGTCCACGCTGGTGTTCATACTACAGTTTTATATTTGTTAATCATCTTGTGTTTACATCAGTTTTTAAATCTGCTGTGTGTATCACACACTTTCATTTCTGTTTCTGAACTGTCCCACAGTTTGCCTCCACAAACTGAAACACATCTTTGTTCTACACAAATGTTCTGCTCTTTGTTTTTGTGATCACACAGTTTCCTCGCAGCTCATTCTGACGTCCTCTGATTTAAAAAGAACCTCTGGATTCAGTCTGCTGACACGCTGCTCTTTGCTTTGTACGCCAGTGAAGATATTTCAGAATCTACAAGGTCACTAAATTTGTTAGTTTATGGATCATTTATTTGTCTGTTTATGATTCTGATCACTTAGATTTGTGATGTTCTCCCCCCAAACCTCCACACAGTGAGTCATGTGTGGAGGTATGAAAGAATGATAAAAGATACGGAATTCATCTAAGTTGAGAGTGTCTTTTGTTCCAGCATAGTGTGTGATCTATGACAACTCCCAAAAAATGTTTTTCTTTCTATTTTAATATCATTTGTCATAATTTGTGCTTGATAATTATATTTTCCACGTGGAAGCATAAAAACTGTGTTGAAGTCATGAGCCTCCTGATTCCTTTCTTCAACACAAACATTTGTCAAATATTCTTTTGACATGCCGCCCAGCTCGACCCCACGACTCCTTCTGCCTCTTCAGGAAGAAGACATAGTAAATATCAGAGTAATAATATAACTAATGACACACTGAGCTGTACAGTTAATCAGATGTTTGCTAGACACATGTTTGACAATAACTCTTTCTAATCAGGCTGAACTTTTCCTCGCTGAGTTTTCTCGTCAGTCGCTGTGAAAGAAAAAGGAAATGAGGGTTCAGAGGGTGAAAACAGACACCCACTTGTTCCAGCCAAAGCTCTCAGGCCCCTGGCCCCACGCTCTGCCTCAGATGTCTCTCCACTTTAATTACCCATGTGTTCCCCTCCAGCCTCAGTGGCGCATAAATATTTAAGGATGCTGATATTGAGGGATATTAAGGAAGTGAAGTGGGGAACAAAATATGGAACATGGAAAAGTTGTGGAGATCGTTAAGGTGGGTACTTTTACATTTCTGGATGGTCAGGAAGTTTCTCAGGTGAGTTTAGAGAAGAGATGGAAATTAAAATGCTTCAATGACAGAAGTCTAATAAAAAAAATTAAAACTGCTAAAAATTCAGTTATTAAAAAAATGATCTCACAGTTACTCATAAAAACTTTTAAACAGGGCGGCAACTATTGATTCACCATGATTTTCTCACCTAGTCGATGATTAATTTGGTCTAAAAAATCATAATTTCCTGAGGCCAGACCAACTGTTCATAACATGTTTGGCACCAATGGATGCCTTATGTCCTCAAGTTTAATCTGACACCTGTGTCATCACTGTAGCTTCAAAGCTGAGCCAATACAGCAGGTTTTATTTGCTGAACACGAGTTAAAACCCCCAAAGTACAAAGCAGGAAGTCCTCACACTCACAGTAAAGAGCTAAACCTGAGGTACATGTGGCATCTTTGCTCGAAATATTATCTTATTTGCAGGTCGTTTTTTTTTGTCTACAACTAAAGGATTCATCAACTGCTCGTTTGAGCTTTTAAGGAGAGAATAAGAAAGACGAACAAAGAGTTATGAAGGTTAAAATGATGAAATATTCCATATCTTAAAAGATGTTTTTCAGGCAGCTCTGCAGCTCAGACGTGTTTGTGGGACTGAGAACAAAGATGGCTGCAGTTTGCAAAACACCACAGTTACTGTGACTGACAGGTCTGAAACACAAAACTGTAAAAATAAAACACATTTCTGTGCTTTATGGAGATTTTATAGTGAAAAATTAATCAATAATCCCTGTTTGAGGATCTGATGTGTTAATGTGTGAGTTAAAGAGCAAAACAAACTGAAGAGGCCGAGGCGAGTGTGAAGAAACACTTCACATACAGGAGCAGACAGAAAGCAGCGCAGTGAAAAGAGAGACCTTGCTTTGAATAGTCCTCTCTCATCATGATGTGTCATGAACATCTGTTCTACAAACTGCCCGTCTGTTCACTTCCTGTTTACTTAACAGAAGAGTAAGGTGGAAGGAGACGCCCTCCTTAAGAGCAAAGTCAACTTACTGTAAATTTAAAAAATATTTGGACATGAGTTCAGTGTGTGCAGGATAATGGTTCATAAACCAGCACACTGTTGGGAGGAATAAACTGGTGGAGTAGCCCAGTTTGTTGTGCTAGCACAAAAATGAAACTCTTGTAAAGAGACATCAGGTCCCATTACTAGGGCAAACAGCCCCGAGCTATCGTCCCCCATCTTACCCTGATGTTAGCTTCACCTCCCGCCTCATGATCACAGCATGTGTTCAGCCTGCAGTTAGCTAGCTTGTGTCATATTGTTCACAGAACATACTGTTTTTTTTTTAAATTATTCTGATAGCGATGTTAGCCAGTCAGTTAGCCTAGCGTGCTACTACAATAAAGAAAAGCTTTTCGGTCACTAAAACAGGGATTTTTAATAAATGTCTTCTAGGGTGCAGATTTGTCAAAACTCGTGTTACTGTTCATCTGTGTGAACGTGTAAAACACAGCATTTAAAAATGATGATGTGATGTCACTTTGTACACGTTCATTATTGCTTTCTATAACGAGCACCAGACACATTAATCAGTATTCAATAACAGCAGACTATTGATTTGATTTGTTGGCACTGTTTGGTCTAATGAGTGTTTTACACTTAAACTTAGTGTTGCTGCACTACTTCATGGATGACCTCATCCACCTCAGCACCCACCAACAACAACAGTTTTGGATCAGGACAGGTCCGACCATCAGATGGAGGGACGGTTCCCACGGTGGGGTCGTTATCAGTGACGATCGGAGGGAAAACTTCAGCTCATTTAGGGCATCACTCGTATCTTTGAGTAAACTCTTCCGTCCCTTGAATGAACAGGAATTAACGTGACAAGATCTCCAGGAAGTCTCTGTGTGATGAGGTGAATACAGACTACATAGAATTAATAACATTGTCGAGTGCTTGGGGTCGTTGTACGTTCTAGGGTTTACAGAGATATTTTGTAAAACAAAGGTTGTGTGGACAGAATTATTTTCTAAAACGGACGGGAAAAATATCACTTTTAAAAAACATCTGAACACCTGAAGACGGGCCTGAAAAGGGCATTGTAGGTGTTGTAGGTATGTTAGTTGTGTACTTGAGTAAAATTTGAGGTTTTTGTACTTTACTGGAGAGTTCTCACGTCCTGTCACTTTATTCTTTTTACTCCACGACATCCATCATCTGTAACCACACAGGGTCGCTGGGGGAGAAGGGCTGGATCTGAATCCTGGCTGACACCGGGCGAGAGACAGTGCACACCCTGGACAGGTCGCCAGACAATAACAGCAACCGTTCACACTCACATTCATGCCTACGGGTAACTTAAAGTCAAAAATGAATCTGCATGTCTTTGGACTGTGGGAGGAAGCCAGAAAAAAACCCACGCTGACACGGGGAGAACATTCATGCTGTGAGATGACAGCACTAACCACTGCATCACAGTGCTGACCTCCTCTGCTGCCTGTCAGACAGGCATAGACCTGTTTTTATTCCACTGATTGTGTTGAACAGATATAGTTACAGATTACTCTACAGTCTCCTGATACATGAAATCACACAAAAAGCAGAGTGAGTGGCTCCTCATCAAATTCCACCAAAGTTTTCACCATGGTTTTATTTATGGTTCTGACTGCATGTAATGGAGTATTTCTACATCGTTTATTGCTACTTTAACTTCAGTAAATGATCTGAGTACTCCCTCCACAAAATCTATGATTGACTGTGTTTTTGTTTCTGTAAGGGAAACCTGATCTGAGTTCAAGATTTCAGATTAATGAATGAATGATGTGTGACAGTGTGACGCAGGACCACTGAACAGAACCTTCTCTGCAGAAACAGGAGCCTTCGATGTGCGAGCAGGAGATCTCATTGTGGCAGGAGCAGGAGGAGGTGCAGTTGATCCCGTAGAGGCCTGCAGGACAGCTGATGGAGCAGTCGTCACCCTGGACACAGTGGACACACACAGAGACACTGAGGACAGTGGAGAGGCTCACACACCACAGTACGACTGTGGACAACACACACATCACATTTTTTATTGTACCTCAGTTTACCTGCTCTGACTTATTCTGTAAACCACCTCTTGACATGACTTTCTGTTCACCAATCCGACCAAAGGATTAATATCTTAAGAAAAATCAAAATTTTCTTGACATTTTTTTTTTTATTTTAAAGTGATGAGAAATTTACTTTTGCAGTCATTTCTAGACCTTTTCTTACTATTAATTAAGTAACTGGACAAATGGGGGGGTGAAGAAAATATAACACACTTTACACAATTATTACACCCTATATAGTGGACTCAAAGTATCCCACAATGCAAAATGAAAAGAAGTGTACAGGCCACATATCCCATCATGCACTGCACCAAAGAAACAAACTTGATGTCATTTATTAAATTGTATATTGTAAATTTATAAATTGGGAGCGAAGTCTGAATGTAGCGTTGGGTTATCCAGAGCAGCGCACTCTCAGAGTGGCAGAGCGCACTCTGGACACTCTGTCTGTGGAGACGGAGCAGCAGAGCGCCGAGCGCAGTGAATGTGTGATTAACTTAACCGTTGGTTCATTCATGTAGAAATATAACGCTGCGTTTCTTCCACCAACAGGGCTCTCATTTTAGTGTAGAGCGTCAGACTGAATTTACCAACGCACCATGTCAGGTCACTCACTCTCCGGGACCGCCAGTGTTACTTGAATAAGTAAACACTGACCAACGGGACCAGACTGGCCGACCCGTATGCTCTCACTCAGTGGATGGATGATGTCACAGGAAGCCAATCTTACAAAGGAGGACCACACTTGTTTGTTTTGCTATGGAAGCTAACGTTAGCTAATGTGCTAAAAAGTTAGCGTTGCAGAGAAATCCAATCTTCCTCTTAATCCCTCCCCAGTTTCTGATGAGGTGGACATGATAACCCTTAATACACATAACCTTATTCATCCCTACAACAGGAAATACTTTTTCCCTAACCTGATATGAAGTGTGCGCTGCACATGTGAGCATTTTTGATGATGGCCTCCGTCCAGTCCTTTGGTCTTATCACATTTAACCATAGTTGTCTTTGTTTTTGTTGACGGGCAGTGGCGGCTGGTTTTGAGCCATGACTCCTTCTATTCTGGCTCCCAATAACACAACAAGACAAACACATTTTAACACTCCTATGGAGCCTACAGCCCTGTGGGGGAGAGGCAGCTGCACCTCCAGCTGATAAACTGAGGTCACTGTGAGGTATGAAACCTAAAAATGTGACATATTTGTGGTTTGCAGAAACAGCAGCAACATTTTCTCCTGATGACGGTGCTGACAATCCCGCAGCACACCGGCTCATATTTTATAGATATGAAAATGACTCTACACCTGTCAGTCTGCTAAATAAATAAATGTAAAGTGTTGAAGATGTTTTCTTTATTTAAATGTGTTTTCTTTGGCTGCAGTGTGTCGAGGTTTCTCCGACACTAAAGCTCCAGCCTTCCTTCACTGTCTGTGCTTCTTGTATTCTTCATGAGCTGGCCTGTGACTGCGCGCACAGCGTTTGGAGTTTCAGGAATGTCTTTGACTGACAGCTAGTTTTCACCATCACCCCTCCTGCAGCTCAGCTCCAGGGAAACAGCTCCTGCTCGAGTTCATATTTAAATTCATTATAAGCCCACGACTGCATTAAATTTGAGGGCAGAGATGCAGCAAACAAGCCCATGTATAATGGAGGAGAGGGACGATCATCACTGATGGCGTCCCCGCAGAGAGACATGATGTCTACGCTTGTCCAATCAACAGAGGACATGGTCAGACCTGCTAAAAAGACAGCTCAGCATTAGCGGGACGTCTAACCTTCCTCTGCGCTGTAAGCGTGCTGTGAAACAAGCCGCACACACGCTGAACCTCCTGCACGCCGTCCCATTGATCAGGACCTTCAACATATAAACTGTGCTAATTAAAGCTGCCTGCTTCCAACCTGGCGCCTGTAAATTGCTATTAATCTAATATTCACAAAGCCAGCCAAATGTGCAGAGACAGGAGAGAGCAGCCTTATTAAAAAGTTGGTGAATTAAGGACTTAAAAAAAAATCTTTGTTAATAAATAACGTGTGTGGGTCCAACAAGGAAAATCATCAGACTTTCCCGAGAGAGGCCGAGTTTAAACAACTGACCTCTGGAATAATAAATACATGGGGATCAATTCTGATATTAATCATCCAGTTTTCAATTCAGAGAGGTCGTGTGGCAATTTATCAGCCCGTTGTTGTTATTTCTCTTTCCTCAATGACATCATCAGAGCCAGGAAATAAATAAAGTGGGTGCCTTTTCTTCTTAAAACCTGGAGTCAAAGTGGATGCATAGATTTATCGTCTGAACATGGGTGTCAGCTGACGTTCGCCTTATTGACGTCATCGACCTGACATCAAATCAGATGACATTTCTCAGACGGCATTGGTCCATCTGCTGCGTCAGATCAGTTTTTCGCAGGTTAAAAAGCAGAGCTCCACACTGTCGTGCCCTGTCCTCCCAGGGAACATTAGAAAACATGTTTGGTACAAACAGAGATCTTGTCCGGGACGCAGTACACTCACCATCGACACCTCAGGGGACTCACTCTTAAGGGCCCATTCTCCGTCCAACACATTGCTGGATAGTCTGCTCACTCTATGGCCCCCCCACCTCACAGGCCCCAGGGCAACCACACTGTCTGCACTGTCTATATTTACGCCCCTGTATACAGTCAGTGGTTAAATGCAGCAGCAGAGGAGCGAGTTAACATCGACCGTTAGCTGTTAGCAGCTGCAAACTAACAGCTAACAGAGGCTGTAGTGAGTTACAGTACAGTGTTCAACCTCTATTCAGTAAAATGAGTAAAGGAGCATCAGTGAAGAATTTCATCCCTATTAACTGAATCACTTCGATCACATTAATGACCTGATCCTCCATGGACTGGAGGAGCATGTTATCAGGTCAGTGGGCCGTCAGGGTCATAACCCTCTCATAAACTACACACATCAAGCTTCCAGGTGTGAGTGTGTTACTTAAAGCATACCAAGTGTGCAGCACCCATCAGGTCGACATCAAGCCCCAGTAACAGGGCTTCCATGCTGTTCATGTGCGCAGGTTTCTGCTGAGCGTGACGTATTTTCAGTCTCTTCAGTCTCTCTTTATCCGAGGTCACTGGGACACGCTCAGTTAATGAGGACATCCTGTCAAATACGTGGCTCAGCCGAGTTCAGAGGTTTCGATGGTTTGGTTCCTTGGTTTAACTTTATTAACACAAATTAGTCATGATCAAGAAAGTAGAATTGGGGTCGACCTGATCAGTCAGAATGAGCCTTAAAGGACTGAAAACAGAGGAGTTATTGTTGGTTGAACAAACATTTTATAACTACAGCTGAAACTTGAAAACATGTTGTTAATGGAAGTTTGTGTAAAAAGAAAATAACTCAATCAAAGGAGAGATTCTGCGTCCAGTTGCAGATTTTTTTTCAGTATCGTAAATGAGCAAATATACACGGTATGATAACTGTCAACTTTATATCACAGTGTACCTTAAAACTGGTGTATTGCTGCAGCTCTACCGCTATCACTATCACTCTCACTCTCACTCTTACATTAAGGCATAAAATGCCCTCAAAATAATCTAAAAACAGACGAGCAACAAAAACAAGTAGGACTGACTACACTTAATTACAGCTGCAATCAGACGAGAGTGAAGAACAAAAGCACGCTCAGGGACTGACGGAGTAACATGGTTAATAAATCACTTTAATCAAGTCATCTTGAGGCACGTCGGAGAGTTGAGATTTTTATTATTTCAAATGTTTTTTGTCTTGTGAAGTTTTTGAGGAAGAACAGAGTTCACATCACTGATAAAAGATATGATGTTAAAAATGTATGTTGACAGTATCAAACAGTTTCCTCTCAGCAGGTTCAACTGCAGTTTTTGGATGTAAGTAGTTTTCAGGGTGAATCCAACATGTCATAAACTTTACATACGTGTATCCTCGTCACATCTGCTGATGAACAAGCTGGATGTTTGTTTAGTGTATACTTTCACTTTCACCTGGAGTTCACATCCCGTCACAGATCTGCAATTCATGTTTTAATTTTTTTTATTTTATTTTAACCACGCTTTCCCTGAAACTACACTGTTTTGGTTGTCTAACTTCAGTGTGTGCATGTGTAGATCTGGTTGTAAATTAGAAATATTGCGGGCTTCTCCTAAAAGGAACGATTTATTGTTCAGTGGTTTGAAGCCCTTTGATGGCCGACAGCTTCCTAAACAGCAGCTCTGTTTGCTTCATCAGCCTGTTTTCATTCCCAGATCGTCAAACACTAACTCTGTGTCACGTCCCTCAGCGTGTAAAGTCGACGCCAAAGGCACGCCTCAGCATCTTTATGAGACGCACTGGGCTTTCAGCAAACTCCAACATAAACCCATTTGTGGCAACTCTTGACACTGAGAGCAACTGACGTGGTAAAAACACTGTGAAAGTCTGTGCATGGTGGGAGGGAGGAAAAGTACACGGGTCAAACAAACTTCAGACTTTCACCCAGGAGACCACATTTTGTGTCCCATATGAAACCAAAAGTCAGTGTTGTATTAACATAATCATTCCCACACACATTCACACACTGGTGGCCGAGGCTAACGTACAAGGTGCCACCTGCTACTCAGTAACCATTCACACACCAGTGGAGCAGCCATTGGAGCAATTTGGGGTTCAGTATCTTGCCGAGGATACTGGGACATGCGGATCTACTGATTATTGGACGACCACAGCTGCAGGTAGAAAATAACGGTGCCCCGATGGCAACATAGAACATTTATCTGCAAGAACAATACAAACAAATAAAAATATTTGAAGAAACTAACTTCCTTGTCAGAATCAGTAAACAGATTATTCAATAATGTTTTTTCTCTAATAAACAGTCGTGCACTGGTTTATTTCTTCATTAAATTATTGTAATACGTGGAATCAATCTGATAATCTAATAAAGTTTTCTTCTGTTTCTTCACAGTGTGTTTCCTGCCACATGAAACATCCACAAAGTCGTTTCTTTTTAAAGGTTATTTTTTTTAGGGCTTTTGCCTTTATTATAGGACAGCTGGAGAGTGACAGGAAATGGAGGAGAGAGAATGAGGATGACGTGCAGCAAAGGGCCACAGGTTGGGATCAAACCTGAGCTGCTGCTCAGGCCTACAAGGGGTGCACACTCCACTCAGTGAGTGAGAGGGCGCCCCGTTTTTTATTTTAAATCCTGCATTATTGCATTCTGGCTTGCAGCCTGCTTCTTTCCTGTCTTTCCTGGCACACCGCTGCATTTCTGGGTGCATTAGTGGAACAGTGTGACTTCACTGGTGTGACTGTGCATCGTGTCATTTGTGTGCATGATTCATCAGGAGCCACTCTGCAGTGTTAGCAGAGGTCAAAATCTCCACAGGGAAACTTTAAACAATGATTGAATCCAGAAGCAAATACACGCGTTTCTATTTTATGTCTCAGATTCTCATTTTGTTTTGTTTTTTACTTTCATGATTTTCTTTGATACATATTTAATGAGCTCTGTTAGAAGGAGCCTGAGATCCAAGATTCTCAGTGCCAACGACGGCTCGTCTGTAACTGTTGTTTGTATGACATTAAAAGAGCCGAGCCACTGGAACAACATGCAGAGTGAAGGTTTTATGGACGTGTTCTGGTATAGACATGGTAAATAACTGTTGTTTGGAGGGAAACTTTCTGTAACTCTTTCCTCTTCCCTGAAACCAGCTCAACATTTCCTCGTCGACACATCAGATGAGTTGTTGTGTAGATTTCAAACCTTGGCTCAGAGTTGCACATGTTTACAGATATCGATCGAAACTGTCCAAAGTGGTGACAATACCACATAGAAATTCTGTCTGAAGCTGGTTTCTCGTCCACAGTCAGTGACACACAAAGAACTGAACTGCGCTGAGTTACCAGCACAGCATAAATTCCCTTTAAATCAATAACACTCCGCTGAGAGCAACATCTATCTGAATTTAGCTGCTATAAACCAAACGGACATTCATCTGCAGCGCTCCTCCCGCTTTCATCTGCTGAAAATCCCTGATGTTCTCAGTCCAATTATCAAAGTCCCTGTCATCTCTCTGCTCCTAGGTGTCTCATCTCCGCTCTCTGCTCAGTCACTGAGAGATCAGTCAACACACCAGGAGGGCCACTGCTTCACACCAGTCCCAAACACACACATAGACAGACCTACATGTTACTCTAATATTAACACTTGCCTGGCCTGCATCCATCTGAGATTATCATTTAAACCCGCCCCCAGTAAATCTAACATTTACCTTTAGTCCTGTTTCTACTTTTAAGTCTCAATCCATTTTATTAACCTAAACAACAGTAAACTCATCCTCACTGTGAGTGTTTGTGTGAGCATGTTATGTGTTTACACTGAAAATGTGGCCACAATTCAAATGTCCGCATGCAAACTAAAAAAACAGTAGTTTAGTTAAGTGTTAATAGACACTACTGTCCCACACTGCAACACACAATAGAAATAATCAGCTACATAAAGAATTAACAAGTCCTCCATCCCAAACGACCACACGGGTTGTTTGTTCCTCCCCTCTAATACGACCCACAGGACTGTTCTGAAGTGTCTTAAATTAGCGCCCCCTCCTGAAGGAAGGAAATAAGTCTCGCTCACCAGACCTTTCTCAAGAAAAGAAAGGTCTGGCTGGGCCGACTCTCACTTTGAGATTGGAGAAAAAAACGCCCCGGCTGCTTGTATTTCTTTCAACCAATCACAATCGTTCTGGGCGGTGCCACAGCAACGGTGCGCTTGCAAAAATATTGCCGGGGGGAAACAGGTTTTGGTGTAACACGCCCACAAAAATATCACCTACAGGACGCGAACCATGGCAGAAAAATGGCTACATCCCTGCAAGATCAAACACCGTATAAGTTAGTAAAAGACGTGTTGAAAACTGCAACCGGAGGTGGTAGGGCGGGACTTCAGCAGGTGGCTCGTTCCACCCAATGAGAGGCTGATCTATGCAGCGAACTTCCGCCCACTCAGACTAGAAGGAAATCAACAGGTCCTCATATCTTAAAGACAGAATAGCTCATGCATGGCTGTTAACGTTCGCACAGTGTTGCCAACTCTCCAATGAAAGTAGCTCACACTAGCTCCAAAAGTTGCCAGATGACATCATAGCCATCCCCACACTCAGAGACTGGGTACCAAGCCCCAACAAGCCCTTACGACACAGATTGAGACTGAAAATCATGGACAAGCTGGAAACTCAGCACCCCTGAAGCCATTAACAAGGTGACAAAGTACCTTCTGAAAATCTGCCAGATGATGTGAATGCAGTACTACTTACTATCCCTACTACAGCATAACTGAGACCAATCACCACAGCGACAGTGATCCTAGAGATGCTTGGCTACACGATGAACACCATGAGTCACAGAGGGCGTTACCCCCCCATGGAGAAGGAGGCTGCAGGCCAAGATCAAGACATGGAGAGAGGTTAGTCAACTCTCAGACCTACAGGAAAGTGTGGGGAGGAGTATCAGGTATGAAGAGCTGGACAGCACCGGGCCCTGACATGATCCACACCTACTGGCTAAAGACACTAACTGCACTCCATGAAGGCCTGGGAACAGAGATGAACCAGCTGCTGATGGATGGGACCCATCCAGAGTGGATGACCAGAGGACAGACATTCCTGATCATGAAGGATTCCCAGAAGGGCGCAGACCCATCCAACTACCGGCCAATAACCTGCCTCTGTACAATATGGAAGTTCCAGTCAGGCATCATAGCGGCTAAGATGAACAGACACGTGGCCCAATACCTGAGCAAGGCCCAGAAAGGAATTGGTAGTATTACCAGGGGAGCCAAGCACCAGCTACTGGTTGACAGAGCAGTTACCAAACACTGCAACACCAGGCAGACCAACCCGTGCACCACCTGGATCGACTACAAGAAAGCCTACGACTCAATGCCACACATGGATACTGGAATGCTTGGAAATGTCCAACATCAACAAGACACCAAGAGCCTTCATCAAAGACTCCATGGGGCTGAGGAAAACAACTCTGGAGGCAAACTCAAAGACAACTGCACAAGTTATCATCAAGTGTGGCATAAACCAAGGTGAGGAACTGTCCCCGCTCCTGTTCTGCATAGGCCTGAAGCCCCTCTGTCAGATGATCTCCAGGAGTGGATACCTGTTCTGAAGTGGAGCAACCATCAGGCACCTCCTCTACATGGATGACATCAAGCTGTATGTCAGGAGTGAGCAAGACATCGACTCAGTGATCCACCTCACCAGGATTAACAGCAGTGCTGTGCTCATGTATTGGGCCACACTGGGCTAGGAGTTGTTTCTTTGTCAGTCTAGATGTTGGGTTGTGAAGCATCCATATGTTCCACATCCTCTGCATGTAGTCCCTCTTGCTGGGGTTACTTGTATAGGAGCATTCTAACATTTCCATATTCTCTGCTCTCGTCCATTTACGTCTTGTTCCAGTAGCCCAGTTCTCATCAGGTTGCCATGGTTCCCCAACATCTGACGCGGACCTTATTGACGTGGGTGACGTCCAAGCTGTATGACTATTGTCTTTGCAGTTTCACTCATCCTGAGGTAGGGGCATTAAGGACCTTACCTAAGGGTCCAGACTGGATATGTGTTACCTGCCCTGACCGGGATTCAAACGCCGATCTTAAAGGGATAGTGCACCCAAAAATGAAAATTCAGCCATTATCTACTCACCCATATGCCGACGGAGGCCCTGGTGAAGTTTTAGAGTCCTCACATCACTTGCGGAGATCGGCGAGGGGAGTGGCTAGCACACCTAATGGAGGCTGACGGCGCCCCAGACTAACGTCCAAGAACACATCCGTAGTGATCCAAGTGTCCTGAATCCCCGACATAAAAAGTTGTTTGGAAAAACGTCATTTGAACTCTGTTTTTAGCCTCACTGTAGCCTGTAGCTCTGACTGCTTCTCTGTGCTCCGCATTCACGTGTTCGCGCTCAAGGTGATCGGTGAGGCACGGTCTCTGAAGAGCAGCAGTCTCGTCAGTACTGATGTCCAGATTCTCAAGTGCAGGTATCGCCAATTCCCAGTCTGAGCAGCAAAGACTTTCCTCATCTGTTGGCATTGCTTTGCATTTGAAACAACTACACCACCAGGTTTCCAGTGCTCGACTCCGGTATTCTGTGGCTGGCTGAGGGTTAGGCTCATGAGCTGCGGCGGCTGCTTCGTCCAGTAGCCTGAGTTCCGTGCGTATACTCGGGCTCAAACAAATACGGCTCAACAAAGAAATGCTGTTCCTCCTCAGTTTCAGAGTCTTCAGACATGTTGGGCTGTCCTTTGCTAAAAGACCGTAGTGCAAATTATCTTTTAGCTCTGTGGTTACGTTGTCTCTCCCTGCGGTGCACGTGTCACGTGATATAAACACGGGTGAGCAAAGCTCATGCTTTCGCTGGTCTCGCGCAGGCGCGCATACATGAGCGCAGAGCACAGAGAGGCAGTCAGAGCTACAGGCTACAATGAGGCTAAAAACAGAGTTCAAATGACGTTTTTCGAAACAACTTTTTATGTCGGGGCTTCAGCACACTTGGATCACTACGGATGAGCAGTATGGAGATACTTTGTGGTTTTCAATTTTGTGTGGGTCACAGTATGCCATTAGGTGTGCTAGCCGCTCCCCCCGCCGATCTCTGCAAGTGATGTGAGGACTCTAAAACTTCACCTGAGCCTCCGTCGGCATATGGGTGAGTAGACAATGGCTGAATTTTAATTTTTTTGGGCTGTTGGGTAGATTTATACGTTCATGTTGTGCCTTCTTAGAATTTTTATAGATGAAAACCACGACCACTGATGTGACCTTTGACCCCTAAGGTGCAGATACTGCACTTTGCTTTTGGATGACCTCAAACACTAAAACACTACTGCAAAGGCAAAGTGCAGTATCTACAATCTAAATGTGTTCATCTGTCGTCCTTGTTGCGTGTCTACATTTGTACTATTTTTAATAGTTTTACAGTTTCACTGATGTTTGCATGTTGTGAATGTTGAACGTGCTCAGTGGTTAACCTTAAGATTAAGAATCTTCTTTTATCACAACCCTTTCATCACAGAGTGTGTTGCTCATTAAGATTTTTTTTCATGCTGACGTAAGACAGAACCAACGGTCAGCAGTCGTGTCTGCCTCACGTCAGATACATGAGATTCACTGATCTGTGATGAGCGTTATATCTGTAGTTGCAACCCCTGCATTTCCACGGTGGTCAATAAAGCTAATGTGAGATTTTATCTCAGTGTCTGACAAATGTCATGACAAACATTTACCTTTGAGACGTGGAGGAGGAGGAGGAGGAGGAGGAGGAGAAGAAGGAAGTAACATAACATGGAAACACTCCACCAAAGTGGCCTCACACTGAACACACAAACACACAGGCTGAACATTGTTATGGAGGTCTACATGAAATGAATCCACTCTCATCCACACTCTGATTCCTGCTTGCACACACACCACTGCCCTGACATCTCCACACTCTCCTCCTCCCTCAGGCTGACCTATATCATGGGGTGTGCACCTGCAGTAGCCTTTCTCCATTACAAGCTGTGTAGTGTAACTGTGTGACGGAACCTGCAGAGTCAACAGCTCCTGATAAATTAACCTCAGCATGTTAGAGAGCATGTTCTGCACCTGCTGCCACAGAGCCTGCACACATTACCCTCACATGTAGGGAGCTCGACTGAATCAGGTAACACCAACACATCAGGTATTACACTTCTGTAGATGAATGATTGTATGGAAGCCCTGAGAGGCCAAAAGCGGTTTTCTCTCCTGTGTTTATGACCTAACAACAGGTGAGCAAAGGTTTTGTTTTGTTTCTAAATTCATTAATTTTATTCATCTGTGGAACAGGTGGAAAAAAAAGTTTTGCTGGTATCATTTTCCTAAGTTACTTTGTTTTATTTGTTTTTGTAAAAAAAAAAAGTTTAGCCAGGTGATTTTTTTTGTTGTTTAAGGATCATCTTTCAAACCATGTGTTGTATGGGGGGCTGAGTGCACCACCACCTCTGATTCTATATGACTTTTAATTTCTCCATACACTCTAAACTAGAATTCTTCAAGGATCTACCCGGACCCTTGGACCCAAAACCCGACCCAGGACGTATACGGGATCAGGTCCATGTCTGGGTTTAGTCCCATTTGATCACCAAGGGTCTCAGGTCTGTTTATCATTATGTGTAATAGACTGAATCACGGCGTTTATTTACAAACACGTCTGGGGAGAAAAACCCTTCCGTCACAAACATTACAATGGAATGTTTCTGAGCAGACGCACTGTCGGCAGTTAATACGGAAGACGTCCCACGCAGTCCTCTAGGAGAAAGGGTGAAGTGGTGAATGGGTTACAAAACCACAGACTTTGCCCCAGGACTTTCCCACAGAGGTGTGTGTTCGGAGCTGTGTGAACTTTGACTCATTTCATCACGTTTCTTTTCCTAAACTTAACCACAGCACCTTTACTCTCCTAAACATAACCTCTAGGGGTGGAAACCATCAGAGGAATGGTGAATTTTACATAATCACTATACTTACGTCATGATACAATCTTACTGCTATTTTAAATATGTTGTGATATGCTGAGTATTGTGATAAAATATATTGTGATTTATTTCCTTTTTTCAGCTGCAAATTTTGTCTCAAAAGCAAAACAGCTGCTTTATCTAATAAGATAAGCTGCAAAATGTTTCTAGTGGACTGAAGAAGCAATTTATCATATTACTCTAGTAGGCTACCAAAAGTTTAATTTGAAATATTAATAATTTATACCATAAAAAATCAATACTTGGCACTGTGTGATGATACGATATTGTCACACAAAAATATTTTGATATTATGCTGTATCAAATTTTTCCCTTCACCCTTACCAACGTCCATAACGTTACGTTAAGGATGTGAGGTCATTCATGGGGCGCATATTCGATATCATAAATCGCTTTGTGTGGACTTTTTGTAGGATATCACATAAAGTGTTCTATGTTGAACTTCCTCATTTTACAGCTGAACGGTCACTAAAATATGTTTCTGGAAACATTTGAGGAGAAAAACAGTCGATGCAGAAACAGGATCTGGATTCATATTTGATATTAGATTAACGCTGCCTAGTTTGACAGTTTGACCACAGTTCACCAGCAGCGATCGACGTGATTGACAGCTGCGTCAGAGACTCCTCGGCTCTGATTGGTTGTTTCCATTCAAATGCAGTAAGGCCATTAGAAATGCTACAAGGCAGCAGAGAAGGCAGAGGAGTAGGGACGCATGATATTGGACTTTTTGCTGATATCCAATAAGCTGATGTATTGGCTGATAACTGATACTGATACCAATATATCCACCTAATTTCAGTGATCATCAAGTCTCCTCTGTAGTCAAATTAACATCATATACATGCATACTTTTATCATGACGGCCCACCAGCAGATGGAGACATGAAATACAGTCTCTTCAGTGTATGTGATATTCATTGTGCTAAATAAGAAAAAGGCTGTTGGCCAATTCTGATTTTTATTCTAAAGCTGATCTCTGATGACGTACTAATATTTTCATGCATCTCTACAGAGGAGAATGATTTTTTTCACAGATTATTTGTCTCTTTTAGTGCTGTGTGAAGATAGTGACAGTTTCAGCAAATATGAAAAGTTATCTTTTATAAAAGTTTCCAACTGTAGCTTTAAGGGATGAACTGCAGATTTACACCAGATTTTTATTTGTCTGAATATTGTTTTATTGTACTTGGGGAACAAAAGAATGAAGCAGTTTCCTCTGTGATGCCATTAGAGCTCCTGAGTCTGTTAGTGCTGTATACTCGATGTATACCTGCAGCTGCTGCAGTGTAAATTTAAAGGTTTGGACAGCTGCGGAAGAATTGGATGTTATCTCTTTGTCTGATTCATTAGGCCTCCTGCTCAGCTCTAAGACACTGTGCTGCTCTGTAAAGCAAAGACAGGCAGGTAGTGAAACTGTCATCTCAGCCCTGAACACTGTCTGCAGCACAAGTTTCTCTGTGACCATTTAAATTCAAACTATTTGATTTAATTGCTCTGTTTACTTGATGAGGGAGAGAGGTGAAAGTATTCAAAAGCAATCTCATGAAACACCTGCAGCTGCTGATGTTAATTTGAAGTGGTGATGTGATTAGAATGATTTAACAAATTGGAAAGCTTTTCTCAACACTAGATATGAATCACCACGGCTGTGTTTGTGTTTCAACACTTACGATGTACCCCGGAGCACAGACACAAGCTCCGGTGACGCCGTCACAGTCGGCTCCGTTGGCACAGGCGCACAGCTCTCTGCAGCCCTCGCCGTAGTAACCTGCCGGACAGGTCTCGTTACAGTAAAGCCCTGCCCATCCTGCTGTACAGGTGCACTCTCCTGACAGAGGGTGGCAGCTGAGAGGGACAGAGAGTAGAAATCAGTCTATGTAGTAATATTTAATATGCATGCTTAACAAACCAAATGCCCTCTGCTGAGAGGAAACTCTACAAAATGTCACTTATTTTAGATTTAGAGAAAAAACACTAATATGACTGGTCACCGTCTGGGCTCCTTCACACTCGACGTGGACGCGTCTACGGACATGGACGGAGCCTTCTGTCTGTTCTCTGCATTCATTTCTTCCATATTTGTGCCATTTTTTAAAAGCTTAAGGCTCATTTATTTATGATTAAAGATACGCCTGTTGCAAACATTGTAACTGTCACTGCCTCACTCATATATTCATGCGTCCTTTATGATGGCACAGATACAGCCAATAGATGGCACTAGAGGGCGGAGTCAGAAGATTCACACAACAACAACAGATGAGGTGACGGTGGAGAAGGTTGTAATATTGTACCTTTAAATGGAGGCAGGCCTTGCTGCCCAAAAAGTATTTTCCCCCATGGACCACTATTGTAAAACTGTCAAAACAACACCTCCATCTGCAAACAAGGTCAGTTATGACCCGCCTCTGACTGGCCATTGGACAGTTCTGGCAAGGCCACCATCAGCAATGTTAAAAACAAAAGATTGTTGGGAATAAAAGAACCTGCTGACTGCGGCCCACCTGACGTTTAAATAGTCCATCTGATTAGGGGTTACACTGCCCCAAAATTTGCAGCAGTTGTCACCTCCTCCTGCCCCGTCAAGCAGGAAATAGATATAATCAGGACAGAGGGAGTGAAGTTAGTGGAACATGAGTACAAACTAGCTGGATGAAGGAGCTAAAGAATAAAAAGGTGGAGCAGGAAGGGTCAGAGACAAAAGAAAAACGTACTTGAGGCTGAAGCTGCAAAGTGTTTCTAACGTTAGCAGCAGTGACAAAATGACAACAGCCTGTCGACGGCACCGAATGAAGAGGAGGAAACAGTGGCGTGGACAGATCGCGGCAGCAGGCTGATACCAGGGGAGTGACGTTACAGCCTGAGGCAAGAAGTGGAGGACGCCACCCGACAACTTCTCAACAGGTAATGCTGCTGGTGCTAGGCTAGCTCATGTAGTGACAGTTAATGGAGCTAACGGGGGTGCGTGGGTCAGCAGTTGGGCCGGTTGTTGTTCCCTGTCCGACCCTGATTATGACTCTTTCTTTTCAATCAATCAATCAATTTTATTTATAAAGCCCAATATCACAAATCACAATTTGTCTCACAGGGCTTTACAGCATACGACATCCCTCTGTCCTTATGACCCTCACAGCTGATCAGGAAAAACTCCCCCAAAAAAAACCCTTTAACGGGGAAAAAAAAAACAGTAGAAACTTTTGATCCATGGAGGTTTTATATTTGTGAAACTTTCCTGACAAGTGATATACGATATAAAAATCTGTGATGTCATCTCAATGTTAAATCTATGAGCTGAGCAGGAACTCGTGGGCGGGGTCAGCAGGAGAAACACTACTGGACAGATTCAGTGGGGCACATACCGTGAAAGTAAACCTGGAAGCTGGTAACTTTTTAGGGTACGTGCCAGGTGAGTAGTTCCATTGTGATGAGGAGGCGCCATCTTGGAATCTGGTATCAGGTATTATTCTACATCTATCGGAACTAATCAATAATATAGTGAAAAGAATTCTCTGCCCACATATCCAACATATTCAATGGCTTCACAGATCCTCGCCATCTGCAACGTTGGCTTAGTTTAAAGGTACAATATTACAACGTCCTCCAGCGTGGCCTCGTTTGTTGTTGTGTGAAACTAAAGGACGTGAAAGTTTGAGGCCAGTGACGGTTACAACATTTGAAACAGACGTATTGATTTTCGTACATATAAGGATTATAAATGAGCCCTGTCTCTACCCAGCAAGCAATAGTCGTGATTTAAACATATTGGCTATATTTAGCTCCGATTTAGTCTAGCTACATGTAACCCAAAATATAGCCGATTTAATTTTGAAATCGATTAAATGTAATTTTCGCCATTGCAGATGGCGTGCGGTATAATATTCAATCACGTATGGAGAGTCAACAGTAATTAAAATATGTTTATCTCCATTTTTTGGACATGGTCTCTACATAGCCGTATAATTGATGACGTCTACACTTTGGCTATGGTTAGACGTCTACCAAATTTTCACTGACAGCCCAAATTCAGCCGTGATTTAGCCTAGACGTCAGGTCTTCATGCAGACGTTTTTTAAACCAAAAAATGCTTGCTGCTCACTACCTGACTGCATTTAGATCTATTGTCTTAAGAAACGACACATGAAGAGAAACTTTAACTCCTGTATGTCTATTAAAATATAATGAAATTGCACACGACATGGTTTTGATTCAAATGCAGCAGTTTGATGAGGTACAGATGTCAGATTTAAAGTTTTATGGGTTCAGCAGAGAAAGCAGTGTAAACAAAGTGCTTGACACTGAAGCGCAAAGACATCAATACTCACACTCGACCAACCTCCAACACAACACAGTCTTCGTCTATTCACGCTGTGCTGTAAAGTATAAAAGCAGAGAAGGTTTCTCGCCAGCTTGACCAGCGCTCTGGTACCTGAGTGTGTTTGCAGCCTTGCAGGGGCAGTATTTGTCACAGATGAGTCCGTACAGGCCGCTGGGACAGAAGCGGTCCTGGCAGCTAGGACCCTTGAAGCCCTCGTTGCACAGGCAGGCCCCGTTGATGTGGTAGCACTTGGCTCCGTTCTGACAGTCACACTTGTGGGCACACTGCGGCCCGTACGTGCCAACTGGGCATTCATCCTGGCATCTAGAGTCGTGTAAGAACAATGAAGGAGGAGCAGTGAGAAGAGGTGGACAGCAGGGAGGAAAAACTCTCATCTTTAAATCTGAGTGTTGCTGAAAGAGCAAGGTTGTCTCTTGTAAACAGGCAGCAACATAAAATGAATGGATTACTGTTGGTAAACCTCCCTTCATCAAGTTTCTGTGAATGTCGACCTGAAAGAATCAGACAAACTCTCAAACAATTTCTGGACTTCTACACAATGTTTTCTTTCATTTCACTCAAAGTTAGCATATTAAGTTGGGATGCAACTGGGGCTTTGTTTCTAAAGGTTAAGAAAATTAAAGATTCACCTGATATGACATCAAATAAATCTATTTTGTGAATTGGAGGTGGTTCCTGGTCAAACATCAGTAAACAGTGATTAAAGTGCAGGTTTGGAGACGTCACTGTGAACAAAAAAGGCAACAGCCTCTTGGTGAAGAACTTCTCAGGCCCACTAGGTTTCTCATAGAGACCTGACCAGGGCATTCTAATTTTATCAACCCATTAAATGGCCGTTATGAGTTGTTATCACGACCATTAAAAAGCCTCAGATAGGGCAAACTGCATCTCCCAGCAAGCCAGAGGGTGCATATCCAATGTTGTAAAACTATCACAGCTTAGTTAGGTTTCACTTTTATTAGGCTTAGGTGCCAAAACTAGTGGGTTAGGCTGAGGAAAAAATGATGGTCAGCTGGTTACATAAACTTGTATCTGAGTAACCATGGCAACAGGGACGCAGTCAAATCCTCTGTTTACAATTATTTCCAACACTGAGCGTAACGTTAGTCCCTTTAGTGTGACGTTAGTGCATGAATTCTTGAGTTATGGTGAAAAACATGTTTTGTAAGGTCACACTGACTTTTGACCTTCAACCACAAAATCCTAATCACTTTTATTCTTCAGTCCAAGTGGATGTTTGTGTCAAATGTAAAGAAATTCCCCTATGGTGTTCTTAAGATATCACATATTCATGAAATGAGACAGACACAAAGTCACAGTGCCCTTTGATCTATGGCCACCAAATTCCAATCACTTCATCTTTGAGTCCAAGTGGATGTTTGTGCCAAATTTGAGGAAATTCCCTTTAGGTGTTCTTGAAATATAGCATTGACAAGAACGAGACAGATGCAAGGCCACAATGACTTTTAACCACCAAATTTTTATCAGTACAACCTCGAGTCCAAGGAGACGTTTGTGCCAAATTTGAAAAAAAAAAAAAAAAAAAAAAAAAATCCCTTTAGGTCTTCTTGAGATGTTGCAATCATGAAAGGAGAAAAACACAAGATCACAGTGACCTTTGACCTATGACAACCAAATTATAATCAGTTTATCTTTGAGTCCAAGTGGATGCTTGTGCCAAATTTGAGGAAATTCCCTTAAGGTGTTCTTGAGATATAGCATTAACAAGAATGAGATGGATGTAAGGTCACATTTACCTTTGACCACTGAATTCTGTTAATTCCTGAGTCCAAGTGGATGTTTGTGCCAAATTTGAGAAAATTCCCTCAAGGTGTTTTTGAGATATCGTGCTCAGAATGGGACAGACGGGCGGACAACCTGAAAACCTAATGCTTCTGGTCATGGCCATCACCAGCATGGAGGTATAAAAATGATCCAAACTAGGAAACTTGGGTCAAAACTAAAAAGTAAGAAAGTCTGTTTTGGTTGTTGAAGACATTTAAAAAGGTTTTAATATTTCCCACGGCCTACATGATCCTTTAAACACACATTTACAATCCGTACAATGATCACTAACACTCCTTCTGCCTCCGAACAATAAAACCTGAGTAATATTATCCCGCACTCACAGAGGACACGTTATTCTCCTCACAGATGACACATGTACTCCGCCATCACGCAGACTCACACCATTATGAGGTCAACAGGCTACAACATTACGCACAGACTCTGAGTGGTCTTTATAATGAGCACCGCTGAACACACACAACTGAACTGAATGGAAAATTGTTTGGGTTAAAGTTAGGCCGACGTCTCGGCATCATTCTCACCACGTCCGCAAGTTGAAACCATTAAGAAATAGACAAATCACTCAATTAAAATGGCTCAGTGTGGATTTCTGTTTGGTGTCACGTTTAAATCATGCCGACTTCCTCAGGACTCTTATCTCGGCTAATTCCATTAGAACGTGGACGGGGTGGAGGAGAACTCAATCTAGGAATTATTCCATGTAGGCTAATTCACCTGTCTCCGGCCTAAATGAATGGAGGTAATTTGGCTCAATTGAGAGTAAAGATGGAGAAGGAGGGAGAGAGGGAGAGAGGGATGGACAGAGTGGAGGGAGGAGAGAGACGGAGCTGACCGGAGGAGAGGTGGAGCTGCAGGAAGCCTTTTTCTGCTGATAGACGGTGTTGCAGCTGATGGAGGAAATGAGGAGGAAAACAATTTTAAATGGCTTTTAGTTTAAGTCTCCCACTCTGGGTGATGGGGGGCCGATAACAGAGTGCATAATAGCAATCAATGAGCATTAGTGTGTGTCAGAGAGCAGGAGGAGGAACGTTAGCACATAACACTCATCATAAAGGCTTTATATTCTGTATTACAGATATATCTACAGCTCATATGTCACTATAGCTCACTCAGCTCGTCACTACACTTTCTATTGTTGTCCAGCTGTGTTTTAACTTTTTAAAAAATGACAAAACTCATATCAACGTAAGACTAGTCCAGACCCACTGAGTGCACAGTTGCCCACGTACAGTTTCACATGGTGTGTGTTTGGGATACAGGTCATAGGAAACTGCAGATTAAATAGTCAACTGAACCCATTAAGAAGAGCAATGTATTCAGACAGAGTGTTTGTGAGTTTGATAATACGATTGCAGCCACAGCAATCGGTCGCATTTTAGCTATTTTTCTGTTGTTATAGCGCCACCCAGTTGTCAATTAGAGTTAAATTTCTCCAGTCACCTTGAGGCGTCCTGTTCTACATATCTACCAAGTTTAGTAAAAATCCATATGGCGGTTAGGCCTAGATAAGAAATGAGCTCTCTAGCGCCCCCATTTTGTTTGATGGGGTCAATAATGGAGGGGTCCCCTCAGATTATGTGTGGTCATATGCCTACAAAGTTGCGTGGTGATGGGTGAAACCCTTGAGATGTTATACACCTTTATGTGATGAGCCACGCCCTCCGCAATATTCATTGCCTTATAGAAGCTCAGTTTTAGTAAGTTTTCCAACTTTTGCCAAGAGGGAACTTTAGATATTGGTCCCTAGATTATGTTCACCCAGTTTCATGCAGATCGCTCAAACTTCCTAGGAAGAGATCCATTTGAAGTGTTTTTCAAAAAATTCAAAATGGTGGAAAATCTATATAAGCGGAAGTTATGGGTTCTTGAGGCAAATGTGTTCCTCATGAGGAGAGGCATCTCTGTGCAAAGTTTCATGTCTCTACCACATACGGGGCATGAGATATGCCCATTCAAAGTTTGACATTTCAATGGGTTGCTATAGCGCCCCCCTTTGGCCAATTGATGTAATATTGCTTCATTGGCATCCTCCCATGACCCTCTACCACTGTGCCAAATTTCACATGGATTGACCAAGTCAGTGAGGAGAAAAACGTGGAACACACACACACACACACACACACACACAGAGTTTTCATCATTATATAGTAAGATAAGATTAAGGTTAAGACGTGTGTGTATGTCCATGAATGCCAATCAATCGTAAAATGACAGCGTGCTCCCGCTAGTCAACAATTAACATACATCCCCCCATGAATACGAGTGACCACCATATATGTGTGTATATATATTTATATAACCCTAGAGATGGTTGTGCTGAAAATCCCAGTAAATACTCAGAGCAGCCCGTTTGGCACCAACAACCATGCCACGTTCAAAGTCACTTCAATCACCTTTCTTCATCATTCTGATGCTCCGTTTGAACTTCAGCAGCTCGTCTTCACCATGTCTACATGACTAAATGTTAATGAGCTGCTGACACCTGATTGGCTGATTAGCTATTTGTGTTAATGAGCAGTTGAACAGGTGTACCTAATAAAGTGGCCGGTGAGTGTATATTCTAGCATAATGCATTTTTTCTTGCATGCATCTTATTGTGTTTCTATTTCTTATAACTTCTCTGTGTCCATATTGTATAACAGCAACTGTAAAGTCTCCCAATTTTCCTCCAATCAATCAAGTATCCTGTATCTTAATATGTCGTATTTGTCTGTATGAGTAATAGAGAAACCATGATGACTGCAGGTACGTCAGTATATTGAGGAACAGCAGCAGTTGATTTATTGCAAACGTCACAGTCTGACACAAAGTGATTTAACACTTTGTTCACAACATGTTAACACTGTTTTATATTTTAATATCAGATATAACTAATTCAGGATTCCTGCTGGTAACTTCCACAAGTGCTGCTAAACTTTGCTCTTTCTTCATAAATATTTGATCCTCCTCAGTTTTAATATAACCAAATAATGTGTTTACATTTACAGCTACTGTATCCCCTTATTGTCTCTGTTAGTTTCCCTCTGTGTCCACTGTTTATTACACATCTTACTGTGTGCCCATTTTTATCTTTCTCCCTGCTGAATTCCATTAATATTTTCAGCTGCAACAAGCTAATTTCCCCGAGGGCTCCGCTAAAGTCTCATGTTATCGTACATTCACACTCTACCTCTCTCCGATGTAGCCTGCCGTGCACTGGCACTGACCGCTGATGTGGTCACACAGGCCCTCGTTACGACACGTGCACTCCTGAGAGCAATTAATGCCGAATGATCCGAACGGACACGGCTGGGCGCAGACTGGACCCTGAGGAAGAGGAAGAGGAAGACATGACCATCAGGTTAGCATGCACATCAGACAGGAACACAAAGTGTTTAAAGGAGAGCAAACATCATCATCATCATCATCATCTGCAGAGCTCTGTCCTGACAT
This sequence comes from Epinephelus lanceolatus, assembly GCF_041903045.1. Lineage (NCBI taxonomy): Eukaryota > Metazoa > Chordata > Actinopteri > Perciformes > Serranidae > Epinephelus > Epinephelus lanceolatus. The sequence continues at coordinate 1,950,457 of NC_135735.1, read as the reverse complement.
CAAACCACACTGATACTAATCATCACCTCTCCTCCTAAAAGCTGCACACTGTAGGGGAACTGAAAAGAAACAAGGGAGCGTGCACAGCGTCACATCCTTTGGATTTTACTGAAAAAAATTTACCCTTTACATAGAGATCAGTCCACAGGCTGTTAGAAGCGACTGAGACAGTCGGGGAAGGTCTCAGTCTTTATATTAAAATCAGTTAAAAGTTACATACAGCACCTTTAACCTAGCTTCTACGACCCTCTCCCATGACTTCATGCTGTGGCTGACCAATTTCAAACTTCTACTGTTCAGCACATCACCCTCAAAGTCATTGCACGTCTTGTCTGAAATTGTCGCAGGGGTAAAACTCAATATGACCTCACGTTGTGTCACGTTTGCACACTGATTCCAAAACATTCATCCATCGTTAGAGTTTTTGGAACAGCGTTTTTTTTGCATCTGTCAAAAGTTCAGAGACTGTTTGACAAAGAAGCGGTGAAGAAGTGGCGCAGGGACGAGAGAGGAACGGAGGGTCAGATAGTGATGTTCAGGTGGATGATGATGACGGGGAGAAGGATGTAAAAGAGGACCAATGCAGACGCTCTGCCCCTACAGGTAGCCGTTGTGCCAAATTCGAGACACGGACAGAGATTGGCGACAGAACAGGAGGAGCCTCCAGTGGAGAGAAGCAAGGGACCAAATGTGTCTTTTCATTTTGTCTCGTATTGCGTATCTTTGCCCTGAATAGAACGATAAAATGCATCGGACTCGGTGTGCAGGGTTTCTGTGTTTAACAATTTTTATTGGATAATGAGTTTTTAAAAAAATGTGTACGAAAAATACAGACTTGGTGTTACTCTTAAAAATCGGTACCAGTACTAATGTTTTTTTCAACCTGGGCCCTATTTTCAGATCTGCTTTTGTCTAAATGAGTGATAGGATGTTCAGTATGTGACATTTCTCCAGTATGAAGCTAGGGCTGACCTGCCTGCAGCCTGTGAGCGCGTTATATTAAATAATAGGGCACTCAGACAGCGTCAAACAACGTCAAAAATTCGGACATGTTTGTTGTGGCAAGTCAAAACACTCAGAGAGTGAAAGTCTGGCTCTGAAATCTCACGTCTCACGAGATTTGAGTTGTTGCAGGAAGTTACCGCTGGAGTGACCTTACAAACGCGAGGAGTTACTCTGTTTGGAGTAGTCGTGGCTGAATTTTTACCCGATTTTGACCAACTGGATCTGGATGAGCCATTTGAATTTGATGAGCGCCCATATTTATTTGAACACGGAGTACACGGACGTACACGGACGCAGAGCTCATTGAAACTGAAGAGCGGACGAGGAGAGAGAGGGAGCAGCAACAGGCAGAGGAACATGTCTGAATCCAGCTAAAGATAAACACACACGTTCATTTCTCCTTTCCGTTATGTTGTCAGATAATTATACTAACAATCCGAGCCTATCTGTGTGAAAAAAATGCACTTTTAGTGGATGTATTTTGACGTTGTTTGATGCTGTCTGAGTGCCCTATTATTTAATATAGCGTGCTCACAGGCTGCAGGCAGGTCAGCCCTAGCTTCATACTGGAGACATGTCACATACTGAACATCCTATCACTCATTTAGACAAAAGTAGATCGGAAAATAGGGCCCAGGTTGAAAAAAACATTAGTTCCCCTTTAAGTATCCTCTTACTTTCCAAGAATGTGTAAAACAATCTGATTAACAATATAAGTAGTGTTATATCACATATTAGTGTCCCTTCATTAATGAGTCTTCTCCAGCCTGGTGTGAGCTAAACTTTGAGGAGGAAACACTACAATATAAAACGGTTGTAGAAATATTCAGCCTCAGCTCCGAACACAAACGTGCTGATCTCAGCTTTGGGTTTAAAAACTCTCCGTTAGCTGAACTCAGATAAACGTGCACATCAGCTGGTTTTGCTGTGGATGTTGTGCAGGTCGTCGTACCACCCAGCCGGCAGGACAGGAGCACTCTCCGGTGACGTGATGGCACGTTCCTCCGTTCTGACAGGGACAGCGCTGTTCACACAGGGAGCCATGTTTCCCTGGAGGACAGGGCTCCTCACAGCTGGAGGGAGGAGACAGAGGAAGGAGACATGTTGAGGTGTGACGTGTCAGAGTGAAGCATCTCAGCACTGACAGTGAGCAGAGGGTTAAAGGCTGAACTGTCAAAACAATAATCAGAGGTTAAGGATGATGTCAGACTGTGTCTAAAGCCAACATGCAAAACGTAAAAACAACACATATCTCCATTTCCTAAAGTGTCTCTGTAATATCCTCTCATTAGGAGAGCTCAGCATCAGCACAACAAGCACCAGCGTTGGTGTAAACACGCTTATTTTGCTGTTTACCATCACAGTTTTTCTCCATTGCTCCGTGTGCCAACTGTGGTCTCAGGCTGCAAATGTCTCCACTTAACTTTTAATCATTTCCCATTCAATTCACACGGTTTCTTTTTACACGACCATCACACAGAAAACACCCTCAGTCTTGTTCCCGATGAAGAGGAAGCTGTTTCTGTTACGTCGGCTCAGTTACTGTCAGTCAGAATCACGGCTGCAGGTTTCAGGAAACACACGGAAACAGTTTGTATATGCGCCAGTCGCTGCTGCTGTCTCAGCTCATCGCGCTGTGAGCACACGGAACAACCCAAGGCGACGCAAATTAGCTTATCAATAATTTTTAGCACCTCCTCTCTTCTGTCATCATGAACAGGGAGGCTGGGCAGTCACAGGAAGTTCAATAAGAATCAGACCTGATCAATAAAAGTGACGGGACGTGAAGCAAACACACTGTGACACTCTGCATACAATCATATTTTAAAAATGTTATACGTAATTTTTCTGTATTAAAACGTCTAAAAACAACTAAACCAAGATTTTAGGTGAGTTTGAGTTGTGGTCTTAAATTATCCCAAATGTTTGTAACAAACGCAGGGAAATCTGTCATTTTAATCCAGGACATGCTCTGTGTCATTTGGTCACCGTCGCCTGTTTGTGGCATTTTGTATTCTGACTTTTAATCCAGTTTAAAGCCACATTTTCACGATACGCTTTTTAGATATTGTTAGTTTTTAAAGGTACACTGTGCAGGATGTCAGTTGAAAGTGAAAGTAAAAGGTAAAAGTAAATCCCACATTAATGCTTGTTCAGCGTTTCATATTTCTATATTCACATTTTTCCGTGCTGTGTTTCTTTTACAAGACATTGCACCTTTGCATTTTTACACAGAACCAAACACCTGCAGTATCATTCCACTCCTGTGTGTGGTTTTAGACAGCATGCCGGCATTGTGGACACAGAAGAGGTGTGACGGGCGTGACATGTAACACAACAGCATCGGCCTCGAGTGTGTTTCATTGTGTTTAGAACAATCCTTCATACAGTAGTATATCCTGAACTATGTGTTTTAACCAGATGAAGGATTTTAGTCATCAGACGTCATTGTGGCCAACACATTACAAACTTTATGTTTAAAGAAAATGAAATGACTCTTTAATTTATTTCTGTCAAATATTATTTATATTTTAAAAAAAAATCACCCATTTCGTTCATGTAATAAAACTAATGTAGAATTTATGTTATAAATGTTTTAACTTTAATCAAAGGTAACCATCAGCAGCACATTCTGATCAGCTCCACCTCAATAATATATCACACAGATGAATTATTACATTAACCAGTTACATATGTTCCTTTTTGTTTAATGTCAAAGTTCAGCTTCATTATTTTAAAATCACTGCGTCTGAATGAAGCTAAAGCCCTTCAACGCACGGAGAATTCAGAGCAGCCAGACAGCCATCACATCCAACAGTCAAAGAGCAACTCACAAGGCGCCAGTGTATCCGGGCGCACAAAGGCACTCGCCGGTCTGATGGTGGCAGGTGGCGCCGTTGAGGCACTGGCACTCCAGCAGGCAGTCCTTGCCGTAGAAGTTGGGGTCACAGGGCTCCTCGCAGCGCCAGCCCTGGAAGCCGTCGGTGCAGACGCAGGCTCCTGTTATCGGGTTACATTTGGCCCCGTTCCGGCACTGACAGCGGTTACTGCAGTGGGGCCCCCAGAAGTCACTCTCACAGCCTGTAGAGGAAGAGGAGGAGGAAGAGGAGGGTGTGAGTCAACATGTGATTTAAAACCGTGTGATCATCCATATCTGCCGAGTGGAGAGGTCTGAGAGTGTAGAAGAGGCATGAATGTCTGGACATGAGGTCATCCACATGAGAGTTTGACATAGAGCAGAGAGGTGAGATCAAACGAGGAGAAGAGAGAGAACACGACACATTTTTATCAAACATTTAAGAATTATACTTTACAAAGCTCGGCTAAAAAACATGTCCTCGACTGCAGACCACTGTCCGAGGCCAACACTCAACAAAACTGGTTGTGTTTTTTTGAGTCATCACTGTTTTCAGGAACTTTTTACGCATCAAACATGTTTTTTTGTGACCCATGGCTGTTGTTCCAGCAGGGATAATGCCATGAGAAGCACTTGTTTTTCACCAATACTTTGCTGTGTTTCCAGCTGGAACAGTGCAGCACAAAGCAGGTAAACTGAAGCTTTTCAAGACCAACAAATAATAACACTGGTTGTGTTTTAGCGAGTCATCACTGTGTTTCTAGCGGGAATTTTAGCCTCCAAAACCATATGTTTAAAGCTGAAACTGTCCAAGACTAACAAACAACAAAAACAGTGTTTCCAGCTACTTTCTAGGCACCAAGCATGGGTGTGTTGTAGTGATCCATCGCTGTTTTTCCACCTGAGATAATGCCATGACAAGCAGTAGTTTTTCACCATGACTTTGCTGCATTTCCAGCCAGAACAGAGCCACAACAAGCAGGTATTTTAAGCAAAAACTTAAGACCACAAACTGGTTGTTTTTTAACCCGAGACATTGCTGCATTTCTAGCGGGCATTGTGACCCTTAAACTGGGCATTTTCAATCCAGACATGATCTTTTCTGACCATAACCAGGTGGTTTTTGTGCCCAAACCTACCCTGAAACTTAAAGTTTCAACATATATGTACATAATAACGTATCAGTGGTTTGCATCCGGCCTGCTTTCTCTCTCACACAGTGGTAAATATTTTGTCTGTGCCGGCTGCTTGCTCTGAACGCCATGAAAAACACTCTGCTTGTATGATCAGTTTATTTTTAGAAAGTTTGGATTTTATACTTTAGAAAGCAGAACAGGGGCAATAGTCTGGAAACACACACACATATTTTTCTATACTCTCTTTTCCTGTTTCCACACTTATCCAGGCCTGGCATTGACTAAAAGCAAATTCCATAGTTTCCATACACTGAACAGTTTCACATGACTGTCCACGTCTGTTCAGAGCAGGAAAAGCCAATCAGAAACCAGGATTTTTACCTTCATCTGACACGCTGTTCACTCCTTTAAAACAAATCCCTTCATTTGTGATTCTAAGTTTTAAAAAAGTTGTGTTGTATTTGTCTGTAACATCTCCAGAGGTGATTGGAAATTGTTAAATTGATATCAAATAATAAAAAAATTTGTTTGAAAGTGAAACACAAAGAAAACTCTAACGTCCTGTCATAAGGAGACTTTAGCTGTGTTAACAAATGCAAACATAGAAAGTGACGGCAAACAAAATGAATCACAGTTTTAGACCTGCTGATTTATTGAACTGATGATAAATAGGTAACATCCTATTGCCTACGCTAACATAATTTGTTATGACTAATGATAGTTTGTACAATCAGTCCAGAGCACTTCAGTTACTGCAGTCATCTGGGATCTACTTTACACCAACTCAAGAGACCTCTGGAGTGCTGAAAAAAAAGACTTCACCCTTTTAACTTTTTCTAAGTTCAGAATTTCACTTTAAGCAGAAGAAAGACAAAAGTTTTGTTTGGTCTTTAAAGGAAAAGTCTGGGACTATTGAAGGAAACTAGATGTCAGTGGATGCAAACAGACAGATGAGAAGAGACAACAGACAGTTCAGTGTACAAACGTCCTGAAGTACAAAACAAAGCACTGGTCCCAGTCTCCATCAACACTGGCAGAAATGAGTTTTACAACAGTGACACTGCGGCACCTCGGACTCGTCTCTGAGGGGAGCAGACGTGTAAATCTGCAAACTGTTGTCTCTAAATGTCAGCGAGAGGCGGCAGGCTCAACAACTCTGATCTGAAGTTCACATAAAGCAACAAACGGGACATCAGTAAACTCTATCAGCAAACGTCGATGTTTACCCACCCAGCTGGGTGCATATCTCTTCATACCAAGAGATACCTTAATGCAGGCACGCCGGGGCTACAACTATTTATATGTGACTTTATAAGTTTAAACTCAGATACACCAAAGCACAGAAATAGAGTTTAAGAGGGAGTTTTTACGTTTGAGCTAATCTGATGCTTTAGAGGAGAGTCATCGTCAGGCCTGGTGCAGCTGCAGCACGGATCCTCTCACTGATCTGTTGGAGCAAACTTTTACCTTTTTGATCTGTTGCTGCTCTCCCAGAAACTAAAGGTGATGACTGGAACTATTTGGGGTTCTTCGGCTTGTCCCCATAAGAGAACCCTTTTTGGTTCCTGCTAGAACTTTTTATGAAACCTGTAACTCTGTCAAAGGGTTCTACCTAGAAACCCAACATACAGGGTTATACCTAGAACCTTCTGTGAAAAGTTCAACCCAGAATTGATGGTGGGTCGCTGCTGCTGCTGGCTCTATGTGCTTAAGCCCCGCCCACACACACATTCTCATGACTGATGAATTGGTGCTGGTTATTTATATTATTGTGGCGTATTGATTATGAATACAGTCCATCTGATGCTGGTTTTGTTTCATCACTGTAGCCAGTATCTCACTATCACTATCCTCATTCAGATTTTAAGAAGCTACAAATTATATTCAGCCACAAAATAAATCTGAAAAGCTGCAAATCAGAACGAAAGTACAGATGATACACCGTCTCATGGCGGTCACTTCCTGTCGACGTTACAGATCAGAAGCGCAGAGAGTTGTTGACTAGAGATGATACGCCGTCTCATGGCGGTCACTTCCTGTCGATGTTACAGATCAGAAGCACAGAGAGTCGTTGACTAGAGATGATGCGCCGTCTCATGGCGGTCACTTCCTGTCGACGTTACAGATCAGAAGCACAGAGAGTCGTTGACTAGAGATGATGCGCCGTCTCATGGCGGTCACTTCCTGTCGACGTTACAGATCAGAAGCACAGAGAGTCGTTGACTAGAGATGATGCGCCGTCTCATGGCGGTCACTTCCTGTCGACGTTACAGATCAGAAGCACAGAGAGTCGTTGACTAGAGATGATGCGCCGTCTCATGGCGGTCACTTCCTGTCGACGTTACAGATCAGAAGCACAGAGAGTCGTTGACTAGAGATGATGCGCCGTCTCATGGCGGTCACTTCCTGTCGACGTTACAGATCAGAAGCACAGAGAGTCGTTGACTAGAGATGATGCGCCGTCTCATGGCGGTCACTTCCTGTCGACGTTACAGATCAGAAGCACAGAGAGTCGTTGACTAGAGATGATGCGCCGTCTCATGGCGGTCACTTCCTGTCGACGTTACAGATCAGAAGCACAGAGAGTCGTTGACTACAGATGTGGCTCCATTTGTTTCATACATTTCATCTAAAAGGATCAAATATTTCTATGAAGGATTTTGATAATAATGATAATAATAATAGTAAAAACATTTCCAGTTTCTCAGATTGATCCGCTCTGCTGACTTCTTCAAATGTGCTTTATCGTATTTCCAACCTCAGTGACGGCTGAATGAGGCAAGTGATGCATTTTCACCACATTTCACCATGAAGTTAAAAAGAACCGAGACTGTAACTCAACAAAGTGCAGAATCTTTTTGTGCCACTTTACGCCTTCATATTCTCACCTCCAGTTTCAGTTTGACATCTCCTGATGCTGTAAAATGTTCTGAAAGAATCTGAGGAATGTAACTCAGAGGAGATAAATGACACTTCTGTAAAATAACTCTGAGCTTCTTTTTTAAATTCTTTATGCAACAAGGTTCTGTCATTTTTTATTTGAACAAACTGCTACGGTATGAATCCCTTCCAGGAGAGTCGTTGTCTTGGTGCAGAAATCATTGTTTTTTCTGAACATGGACGTTTGTTTGTAAGAGACATCGTGTCCATGTAACACGCAGAAACTTACATATCTAAAACCGACCGGAGGGGTGCATAGAGCATTATAGTTTGGAGCGTAGGGCCTCAGACTGAGCTGCTGTATTTGATGAGTTGGGAGAGTGAAAACATGTTGATGTTTTGGATTTTAAAAAACTGTTTTTTGAACCCGCCTCTTTCCCTTTACTGACACTGATAAGTGAATTCAACAGATTCTCAGGATTTGTATTCAGAAAATACATCACAAGTCTGGAGGAGGATGAATCTGGTATAAATATCTGGTATAAAGCAGAAGCTGAAGACATTAGATGAAAACAAGTACAAAAGACGAGACATTTTATTGTATATTACATCATCTCAAGATAACATAAATCCAAGCACTATTATCTATTTGATATATGCTCACAGGGTGAACTGCACTCCCCCAGACAGGAAGTAAAGTACCCAGAGAGTGAGTGCCAAGAGCTCTGAACGAATGGCCTTAAGTTAAAAGGAAAACCCTGGAAACAGCCGAGAGAGACGGAAAAAATGGTCCAGACTTGGAGAACTTTTCCCCCCAGATGTGTGTGGCAGTATTGCAGATATTAAAGTGTTAAATGTTTCATCAGTGCTGTGGTGGACAGAGCTCTGAGCAGACAAAGCATAAATCAGACTTGCACTCATTCCCTCTCAATCTTCCTCTAATTTACTCTCTGTTTTCTATGCGTCTCCTCCTTCCTCCTGCCCTATCTCCATTTCTCTACTGCCTCTCTCAAAGAGGGGACTTCTCTTTATTTCTCTTAACTAGTGAGCCAGCATAGTCAAATCCTTTATCCTCTCACAGCCTCAATTATTCAGCAGCAAAGAGTCCAAATCAAGTGACTAATGACTTTGATCAAGAGTAGCTCGCTGGCACTAAGCAAAACTTTCTGCACTAAATTAAGAGCTGCATAATATACTTTGGCAAGGGCTAACTCTTTAAGGAATATTTCGAGGTTTGTCTACGGTGAAGTCGCTCTTTGCCAATAATAAAATATGAGCCTGCTCTTTGCTTTGCCTCTTTTCTTTCTCACTTCTAATAGAGAAACACACCTGACACTGTTAACCTGCCTCTTTGTTTCTGTGACACTCTTTAAATCCAACAGTCGACTGCAGGTTGTTGTCAACGGCAAATTAGTTCTTGATTAAAGGAGTAGTTAAGGTGGTTTAATTTATTAAGCTTGTTCCACACCAACGAAGGTTCAAAGTGCTATTAAGGTGCTTATTTGCTTTCTTACCGAGTGTTAGATGAAAGCTACACTACTCCCATATATTAAGAGTTTGTATTAAAGGTAATGCCAGGAGAGGATTAGCTTAGCTTAGCTTAGCTTAGCATGAGAACTAGAGTCAGGGGAAGACAGCTAGCCTGGCTCTGTCCTCACAGCTCATTACCTAATGTATTTACCTTTTGTTTTTTGTTGTTTTTTTAGTTTGTTGACAAACATTCATTCATCTTCTGTAACGACTTATCCTGTTAGGGGTCGTTTGGGGGTGGAGCCTATCCCAGCTGACACTGGGTGAGAGGCAGGCAATTAACCTGCATGTCTTTGGACTGTGGGAGGAAGCTGGAGCACCCGGAGGAAACCCACGCTGACACGGGGAGAACAAAATATAAATGAAAACATGTCTCTTCAGGAGCTTACTGTGCATAAAACATGTTAATAAAACCTACATTGTTGCCCCTGAGGACAACAGAGGATTCATTTGTTTATCATTTCTGTACATTAATAACAGTCTGTGGTGACAGTTAAAAACTGCAGTGGAGCTTCAGAGTGTCACTGACTACAAGACCCATCAGCCTCAGCCAATTGTGGTCCCTCAAGCTCAGGCCCTGGTTGGCCATATCAACAGCACTGGAAGCTTCTATTGGCTCAAGTGAGGTGTCAATGGAAAGGTCAGGAGGTCGCCTCCTTTTTGAGCTTTCATTCGTCCGATTGTGTACATATACAACAGAGAAATTATGGATAATACGTGGAGACGCATGAATGTTGAAATGATGGAACGATGGCTGGTGGCTATCTGTGGATGTAATAATGTGTCTGGACTAAATATCTCACTGGATTTAAACCTTTAGGACTGTAAGAGGTGAAATGGGAGCTGTGTAAAGTGTGATTCTGTCGCGTTCACAAGAATGCAATGGACAAGGTCCCAGTGACCTTGACATTTGACCTTTGACTACCAAAAACTTATTGTTGAGTCCAAGTGGACATTTGTGCCAAATTTGAAGAAATTCCCTTGAGGTGCTCTTGAGATATTGTGTTCACATGGATGGGATGGACAGATGTAGCTCACCTGGCTATCACCGATGTGGAGGTTTGAAAACATAAATATAAATAAAATAAATAAATAAATAAATAAACATTTTGGCTTATTGGGTAAAAATCCCATGATAATCTTTGAGCATATTGTAATTCATGTGGTCTGAGAGAAAACTGGACTTCTTCACCTCCACTTGGCTCAGTTTTTATGCTTTAGAAAATCTAGCCTTCAACTTCGTCCAATCACAGGTCATATCAGAGAGAGGGCGTTCCTATTGGCTGTTCTACAAATGCAGATGTGCGTGCACGTCCCCGCCAGGTGGCACAATCACGGCTGGAAATGCCGCCGATGTCTCGCTTAAAAAACATTTGGTTTTGGTGAAAAATCAGGGCTGTAAATGTCGCTAACTTCGTGCTAAAACACAAACAGTTTTGTTATTAGCTGGTCTCAAACAGCAGTCTGCAGCTGGCAACCGTCTCATCTAAGCGCTGACACATACACAGAAAAACACGAAAAATGGGTTCACTTGCACAAGACTCCTTGTCTTTCATGAAGTGCTGCCCAACATGACATCAGATCCACATGTTTCCAGCTCAGCTACAGCAGCGTCAGACAGCTGACAGTAAAGTGTGAGCTCCTTCAGATCAGAGAGTCAGAGCTTCATCTTCAACAGAGACGCAAAAAAGATGAGGGAAACATTTTGAACGACTCACACTGTGATGTGAAAATACAGTCCTGCTGTTTGTTGTATCTGGCCACTCGTACAGCAGGAGGCTACAGCTGTATACCACCAGAGGAAAAAGAAGCATCTGCAGCCTTCAGTTAATTTTCAGAGTAAAAGCTTTATAACAACAGTAAAACTGGTTCAGAAACTGAGAGCAGCTGGGCAGGTTCAGTGGCTTCACTCTGGTACCGTAATAATTCCTTTTGAAACCTAAATTCAAAGCAATTTAATGTTGGTTTTACTGCATGTTTGAAGCAAAATGTTTGGACGAGGCAGAAATCAAAAATACTCACAAGGTTACATGACGGCAGGGTGAATGATTCACACGTGGATATTCACTCAGTGTCGTGATGAAGGATTGTTTTTTTTCTGTTCATAGCAGAAACTCAATAAATTCCAATCTATCTCACCTATAGCAGAGCAGAACAGCTGTTTGAGCAGCAATTAGAAGTTTCCAGATATAGAGTCCATTACTGCCTTTACTCTTCACGCTCACACATACAGAACATGATGAAATATTGATGTTTCAAACTTCCTTTTTAATGCAGCAGCTAATTGGAAGATCCACAGACAGACAACCCTCCTACGCAGACGGATACGAATTTCTATCTTTACGATGTTCCTTTACTCTTTCTTTTATTGAATATAAAACCTGACTCTCCATCTGCATTAACAGACCAGTGTTTAACATGAAAGCCTGAACAGGAGCAACAGGGAGGGAGGAGGGACAATTAGAGAAAGGTGATTAAAACTTTTAAATAGAACGAGAAAAAAACAAAGGAAAGCAATCAAGTCGTATAATCGCCTGAAGACAAAACAGACTTTAAATTTCAGGAGAAGCTAAAAAGATCCTTGTTGCACAAACCACAGGACTCTGTAATGAGTCTAAACAGGAAACGCACAAGTTTAATGTGTCCAGCACCTCTGTGTAGTGTCTCAGCTCATTAACTGGCAACCTGAGGACGAACATGAGTGGTATCGATCCTCTCATCTGACTCTCAGCGAGAAAGCAACATGTAATTAGCCAACAGGTCCTCCACATTCAACAACAAAATATGTTGTTTCTATCTGCTCTCCAGAAGAAATGTTTTCTAATCTCATCAATTTTTATAACTTTTCCAAAAACCAGCAATCTGACAGTCGTGTTGTGTTGCTCACAAACCATCGTCACTGAAGAATGAATCTTTTGGGGAAACAAACTGAACTGAATCACTTCCTGAAATGATCCGTTTGTGTCTCAGTCAGTTGTGAACACACTTACAGGAACTCACTGAGTGAGTGATTCAAGTTGGAGGGGAGTGATTTATGGAATATACTCAGTGTATCATGACATGTCCCTTGAGGGATGTATAAAAGGTATATATATGGCGAACACTGAGTATAAATGGTCACGCCATTTATTCAAGTCACCAGCATGAGACTCGCTGTCTCTCTCACTCACAGATACACACATAAAGACTTCTACACATCAGACGCCACACACTCCGCCCAGCCAGATCACTTTCTCCCAAGTGATAGTGTGTGAGCAGGCGAGGTGTGTTTCTCATCTGCAGGGCTCCAGACTGCGACCACTTAGTCACATTTTGTGACCATGGAGCACCACTACGACTTGCAAATACTATTCATATAGTTGATATAGTTGTTAATGTGTTTCTAGCTCACAACAATACTGTGAGTAAAGGAAGCGTGTGTCCTTGTACCTGCAGGGCTCCAGACTGCAGCTATTTAGTCACATTTTGCAACCATGGAGCACCACTGCAATGTTTTAATGAGTTTAACAATAGCATTAGCAGATAAAGCATGTGTCTTTGTACCTGCAGGGTCCCAGCAAGCAATTCTTTATTTACATTTTGTGACCATGGAGCACCACTACGACTTGCAAATACTATTCATATAGTTGATATCGTTGTTAGTGTGTTTCTAGCTCACAGTGAATAAATCCTCACGTTTAACGGCTTTACGGCAACAGTTTGACTTAATGAGTGTAACGAGCAGAGAAAACGTGTTTTTGTACCTGGAGGACTCCAGACTGCAGCTATTTAGTCACATTTTGAGACCATGGAGCACAAGTGTGACCTGCAGATATTATTCATATATGAACTGGAGAGCTGTTAGTGTGTTTCCAGCTCACAGATGAAAACATCCTCACGCTTAAAGGTGCCAAAGTAAGAGTTTAACTTAATGCTAACGGCTAAGGTCTGACTGTTGAGCGGAAGCTTCAAGTTCACAGCAAAAACATAAACAGCAGAAACACTTCCTGCCCGAGACAAACTGGGTGCTTCAAAATAAAAGCACCACTGGTTCTGCTTTGAGTTATTTAATTATAAAAATACATTATTTATCTTTACTGTAACTGTACTTAATGAACCTTTTATTATAACAGTAGCTACTTTTTTAACTTTACTGTAACTGTAGTTGTAGTTTAATATTTCAGTAATCTACAGTAGTTAAAAAGAGATTTTAAAATATCTTAATATATATTGTGTATCTCAATACAGCCTAAAAATACTGCAACATTATTTTAAAGCCATATCGCCTAGCACTAATTCAAGTCATTGGTTCATTGCTCACTGCTGACTGGTGGACATAGTGCAAGTATTAGTTGTAGTTTTTTGTTTGAACTACTTTAGTTTGACTTACACAATTTTAAATCAATGTCTCGGTTAGTTATAAAATCTTCCCAATTTGCTCTGGGTGTTGATTCACTCTGACTCTGTGTTAGACAGTGAGAATCAGTCAGTTATGTTTCAGGTTTTATCTTTTCTTCATTCTACAGGATGCTGATTTCCAAATGTGAATGTTTCAGTATGTTTAAGGCTTCCCACAGTGAACAGGCAGTGAAGCACTATGTGAACTCGCTAAAGCTAAAATCAAGTAAATAAAATAAAAAAAAAAATCTTGTGTAAATATGGTAGTTACCAACAGGTATCAAAGTTAGTGTTGATTAACTCATTTGGTTTATGAAGCCATAAAGAACTTAGATTTCAGTTTACTTGAAACAACTTGAGCCACGGGTGATTTTCAGATTTGGACATGTGGTGTGGCTGACTTTGACATTTAGTCATATTTTTGGAAAAATATGTGTGAATGTCAAATTTATGGCCTGCACACATGGCGGGAGACAGACAAAGGACGGAAAAAGTCAGACAGGCCTAATTTCTGTCTGATTCTAAAGGTACACATGATGTCTTCTCTATAAACTGATGTCCGCACATGAATGCAGAATCTGGAGGTGACGGGACAAGATTCTGGAACTGGTTTGTAGTCTCAACAGTATTGATCAATCACGTCTGAGTGGGCTTTGGTTGCCTGCAGGTAAACAGTCTATACGAGAAGGGAGGATGCATTGATCGAACTGCAATCTCAGAAACTATCACATACTGTCTGTTGGCTCTCTAGCCTTATGTTAGCTTTTTAACATGCAGATATCTGCTTATAGAGATTAGTCGTCCCTCAACTCCAACTCCAGTCTTGTCTCAACAATAACTAGCGCACAGAGGAAGAAGTCTTGGTCCAGTTATCTGTATCCAGATTTCCACTGGCTGTAGCCCCTGGAGGCTAAATTGCCGTCAGACTTTTTGTTGGTGGGTTCAGAGATTGGTCATAATGTTCTTCAAGAAATACGTTAAGATGTCAAGGACGATAAGTGTGACTGACTTGAAGCTCTTCATCTAAACAGCTGCTGCTTTTCCCGTCAACCGTACAGGTGACACAGGTTAATGTGTGCTGAGCTGATCTGAACAGGTTTCCTGACGAAATCAGGTGACACAGGAAATCTAGTCTCCTAATCTCCACACTTTGCTTTGAGAAAGGTTCATCTGAACCCAGCCAAACTCTGCACTAAGGGAAAAAACACTCTGGCTTGTTTGTGTTTCTTTGCACCAATCAAAATTGGAGTTGGTCAGTTGTTTGTGTTATTGTTTGCTACCGCACAGTAAATATCCAGCATCTGCTTGTGTTGTCAATGTGCTAACTGGCTAACCGGCGTCTTGAATCTGTCCTGTCTGTCTTCCTGTTTCTCTATTTGAATGACGCTAACAGGCTACCGCCACCTGCTGGTGTGGAGAGTTATTTCCTCTCACACAGGCCCAGAACATACGTGCTGGCTGGCCGTCAGCTGTAGTCCTTGCGGTGCATTCAAGTGTAACTTTTCGGACAAGACACAGGAGACGTGACTGTGTCCCGACCTTTATATGCACAGTCTACATCCTGTGAGTCAAAGTACAGGAAGTCAGACATGACTTTTACACACTGCAGTAACATGACAGTAAATATACGTAGGTGTACAGCAGCTCTGTAATCCCATCGCTCCTCTCATTTACCTTCTTTCAGAACCACGTACAACTTATTTTAGGTGTTTATTTCAGGGGTATGAGACACGGCTCAGGCTCCGGAGTGAGAACAGAGTTTTTCCTTACAGTGCAAATGTGTTTTCAGATGCAAAGCAGCAGCCACACAGGAGTTCATCACTTGTATCTGAAACCTTAAAGTGCACTCACACCTCTGATAGTGATATCCCCCTTATGATTCTCAATATGAATCCATAATGTGTGTGTGTGTGTGTAGCAGGTGCACTTTAACATATTCAAGAGATCATGAGCTGTAACACTGTCACACTGGCAGGTCTTTACACATTCAGCATAATAAGGTCATAATACATTCAGTGCTAACCACATTAGAGGAGCCTGATCCTGAAGAGAAACTCATTTTTCCAACAAAATTTAAATCTGAAGAGCATGATGTGATTAGTCTCCAATATAAAACCCTCTGTTACTGTTCCCGGCCCTGTTTTACCACTGTTCTGTGTTGTGCTATATTGTATTGTAAAGGCCTGAGCAGTGCTTTAGGTAATGTCTGCACACACGCTGTGCATGGCTGATTGATGTCGTCATTAAATCGTCTGCTGCACCTACTTTAAATGCTGCTCTCTCTTGTCTCTCCAGCCATTCGTACGAAAAGAAAACCTTAAGGGTCTCACTGTACCGCTTTCTCATGACACGGGCAAAAGTTATGCAAATATAATAATCATTCATTAGTCATTATCAGGTGGAAGTCAGTTGGTTGAGTTGTTTTCAGAATTGTGCTATGTGGCCTGAACAAAATATGTCAATATGCATTTCTGGGGCTGTGATCATTTGAGTGTGCAGAGATCTTTTGTTTATCCAGCAAATTCTACTCAGTCTGGTTCTCAGCAGCATCCTCAGAGTCGGCACGTCGCAGAGGCAGTATGGACCCTTTTAGGGCCGACGCCACGATGACATCATTTGATCAGCTGGAGGCAAAACGCTACCACCACCACCACCACCACCACCACCACAGGGCTGTAGGCTCCATAGGAGTGTTAAAATGTGTTTGTCTTGTTGTGTTATTGGGAGCCAGAATAGAAGGAGTCATGGCTCAAAACCAGCCGCCACTGCCCGTCAACAAAAACAAAGACAACTATGGTTAAATGTGATAAGACCAAAGGACTGGACGGAGGCCATCATCAAAAATGCTCACATGTGCAGCGCACACTTCATATCAGGTTAGGGAAAAAGTATTTCCTGTTGTAGGGATGAATAAGGTTATGTGTATTAAGGGTTATCATGTCCACCTCATCAGAAACTGGGGAGGGATTAAGAGGGATATTGGATTTCTCTGCAACGCTAACTTTTTAGCACATTAGCTAACGTTAGCTTCCATAGCAAAACAAATAGTGGATTTCTCTGGAACGCTTACTTTTAGCACATTAGCTAACGTTAGCTTCCATAGCAAAACAAACAAGTGTGGTCCTCCTTTGTAAGATTGGCTTCCTGTGACATCATCCATCCACTGAGTGAGAGCATACGGGTCGGCCAGTCTGGTCCCGTTGGTCAGTGTTTACTTATTATAATGTCTGTGGAGAACTGTTTTGCCTCCAGCTAAGCCCCGCCCACCAAAAACACTCATATAAAGACATCGGTATCAGTGTCGGTCCAGAACTTCATGATCAGTGCATCCTGAGTTCAATTAGAGGTTATTTCGTTCACTTTGTTATTTTACAACGTCATATATTATTGTTTTTATTCTTCTGAACAAGGTCATTTGTAATTCCCTTGTGTTGATTATTGTATTATGTGATTATTATAAGACATGTACAACATGTTATTGAAAGCAAACTGGAACATTTTTTCTATTGTTAGCTGGGTTCATTTTGGTGATAAACATGCCGTGCTTTGACTGTTGAGCTGCAGCGGAGGGTTGGGGGCTCACCTGCAGCACCAAATGCACCAGGACCACTGAGCCTCCTGCTTCACACTCAGACAGCTCCAAACACACATAGATGCACATCAGTACAGCCAGTACAATCACAACCCTCTGATGCTAAGCTAACAGCCTGCAGCAGGATCAGTATGGACACACAGCTCTTTATTAAACTCTCTCCACCTGCAGAAAAACTTTTTAAACTTCTCACACAGAGCTGAGAACTAATCTGCTGCTTCTAACCAGGAACACAAAACCTCTCCAGCATTTAATGAATATTGAAAACATCTGCCCTAAACAACCACTGACATCTGCATGATGAGTGTTTTACATTAATCAAACCTGTCAATAGCGTCACGGGGCGGGCCACAAGGTTAAAGTGATTAACTGTGAGAGAAAAACAAAGCTCTGCATTCACAAGTGTCCGTTCACAAGAGCAGAATAAATTGAATTAGCAGCTTTTGTGTGGCTCTCGACTGCTTTATGTTTCGGCTGATTGAATCAGAATTAGAGAAGTGGACAAGTAAAAACACAATACTCAGAGAACATTGATTGTTGACTTCTAAAGGCCCACTAGAGGGCATTTCACACACAACAAGTTTGGGTGTTTATTTGTTGATGTGGAGGAATCAAAGTGAATGTGAAGCACACAGACATGAGCTCCTTAATAAACTGACTTTTATTTTCTATTAAAGACTCTGTACAAACACTCAACTTCTCATCTTACAAACTGAGGCTTAAATCACAGCCTGCTGTCACAGGATGATGAGGAGATAGTTTTCCCGTAAAGAGGAAGTGTGCGCCCCGGTGAGAGGGTGATGGACGAGCGGCCTGATGGGACCGGAGCGAGGGGGGAATACCCTGCCAATAAGCAAGGCAGAGGCAGAAGGATAGTGCTGAGTGGCCGAAAACGCAGCAGCACTCCGACTGCCACTGGGCCATCTGTTGATCTATGGAGCAGCAGCCGCACTCATTTGTCTTGGTTACGCCCCGCTGATCACGCTGTGTGTTTGTGGGGCCGGACTCTGAGCTACACAGAGGTTTACTCTGTGTTTATTAGTGCTCACCAGCGGACAAATAAGGGGAGAGAACAGCGGGGGGCGTGGGGGCATGACTTTATCTTACAGGGAAATATACGTGGACATGTCTGAGGAGGGTGTGTGTTCACTGACTGTGAAGGTCTGAGGTCCTCACATTAACGTACACGCATTTTATTTTTACTAACACGTGATGCATTATGATTATTTTCAATATTGTTTGATCTATTATTTTCTTGAAGGGGCTCTGTGTCAGTTGCCTGCACACAGTTCTCAACATGGCGATTACTGAGCTGGCGGCTAGCAGCTAACGGTGCTAACTCCATAAACAGTGCTGACAAAGCTAACGGTGTTAACCAAGGGGGGACTGGAGGGTGGGCGCTACACTTCCATGACAATGCCATTCTGGTATCAGCAGCAACGGCCGTTTCAGCGCGGTACAGAGCAGCGGCGATGAGCTAGCCCGTCTGAAAAACACATACAGTATACTAACATTCACTGGACCGTCTGAGCACAACAAACCACAGAGGGAGTGTGACTTCATTCTCTGCTCAGGACGCCATCACCCCACTTCATCTTCACAAGGCAGAAAGTGGCTGCTGTGATAATAATGCTCTGAACGTCGCATGCAGAACCTTTAATAATAACATGCCTGGATGAATGCCATAAAATAGTGAAAAATTCTCATCACAATTTCCCAAAGCTCAAGGTGACACATTCAAACAACTTGTTTTGTCCGAACAAAGACAAAAATATTCAGTTTACAATCACAGGAGGAAGAGGAATAATGAAACCTGAAAAGCTGGAACCAGTTTTGGCATTTTGCTTTAAAAAAAACAACTTGCAATTTTATTTTGTGTTGATCATCACTCATCAAGTTGTTTCTTGCTTGATAATCAATTCAATAATTCTTTATCAAATAGTAATAAGTCATTGGTGACTATTGGTTTGTTCAAACAGAATGCAAAGCACGTGTTTTGTGATTGCCTATAAAGTCACTATAAGGACGGGAATGACAGGACACATGAAATTCACGATGCTCTTGTGGTCACACGGTGCCATGTCATAATTCCGACATCCCATTATTCCGAAAATTACCCATTGTTCTGAAATCTCAATGTTTCGACATCCCATTGGTCCGACCATATTAAACCCATTGTTCCAACGTCCGGTTGTTCCAAAATCTCAATGTTGCAAAGCAAAAAGTTGAAAAAGCAAGCAGCAAGGGAAAGCAGCAAGAGACCGTGTTGTCTTGTTGTTTACTGTTGCCATGACGTCAATGGTCGGTTGTTTTGAGGAGGTAGAAACAATGTTGAAAGTTATAATTTTAACCCAAACCATTATCTTTTACTAACCTTGACCAAGTAGTTCTTGTGCCTAAACCTAACCAGACCTTAACCATGAAACAGTTATTTTGTAACAATGAAAAATGAGATTTCGGAACAATGTGTCATTTTCGGAACAATGGGATGTCAGAATTATGAGCGGACCCCGTTCACACGAGTTGAATTTTGTCAACTTGTTCAGGAAATTGCAAGTTGCAAGTTGCTGTGTCATAAAAGCATCAGTGTTGAGATCTGGTTGAAATTTTCTTGATGTTGCTGATAATCAGAAAAAGAGGACAAACTAATTCTGGAGCTCTACGACAGAGTTTTGCACAAGGTGTTGGGTACTCGATGGGTAACCCCCCAAAAAGCTGTGTAACAGGTAAAAATATGTATATATATAAATTCACAGGTAAAAATGAACTACGTGGGGGCGGGCAGCAGGTGAGAACAAAAATATATTTTATTATTTTCAGAATAAAACACAGTAAAAAGATGTGCAGTATATGTGTAATATTTTGACACCAGTGTAACCTTTGACCCCGTGGTCACATTGGTCACCGACGTGGAGGACTCCAGCCATGAAACTTTGCAGCCCGAGGATGAGGTGGCAGCCTACATGGAGTTCGGATCCTTTGGAGGTTTGATGGTGGTGGAAGGAGCATGCTAACATGTTTCCTAACCTGGCAGTGATTGAATGTTTTCACCATCCAGTCAAAGAGACGTCTTCTCTGCTGGATTTGGAATTCAAGAATGGAGAAAACGCACAGCAGTGCAGAGCCAGTGGTCAGTAGAAAGTATCCATCCAGCTTTTGAAGACAAACTGAAATAACCACCACATCACATTCCATCTTTGTTTCTTTCAGGAATATAGCTCAACATGATGTGAAATCAGTCCTCTGATTTAATTTGAGGTAAAAAGTTTTGTGTGAATAAGAACCTCATTAAAAGACAAAGATTGCAAAGATTTGTACGTCAGCAGGAGTGTAGCAGAACATGAAGTGTAGGCAGTGCTCTGCTTATTTAAATGTGAAAGTGCAATAAAAACAATTTGTTCCAAAAATCAATGAATAATTGTGATAAATAATCATGATCTCAATAATTATCAAAACAATCATTTGGTCATAATTGTGCAGCTCTAACAGCAACACTCCAGCAGCCGCATTCATACGAGTCATGCATGGTGAAAATCTACTTTGTGTTTGGTGTGAACGCACCATAAGAACTTTTGTGTCAAGTTTTTAGTTAAAAGAAAAACACCACCTACACAGATGTACATCCAAACACTACCGACAGGACGCAAACACACACACACGAGAAATGATGTGTCGCACGAGGTGACATGCAGACAGAGACAGAGAAGCCACAGTCTGTGAACTGAGAGCCACTAAATGGTTTGTTTCAGGGATGAATAAATGATTATAAAGTTGTTCTGTGTCTGTCATCGAGTTCGCCTTCAACATTTCACCCGGACGAGACGCCGAATCGATGCTGCTGTCAGCCAATGAACGCCTTCTCAGCTGCACTCACAGCGTCTGCTGGGCAAAAGCCAATGAACTATCCAGTCAGTGTGCACACACACACACACGCACACACACACATGCACACACACACACACACAGCCTCCAGCTTAATCCATTCATTTTTAATTCGATGGCATCGTTGTCAAAAACCTACGGAACAGAGGGAGAGAAGCAATCTGCAGGATACTTGTTTTTCATGACTCTGACGACACCTTTGGTGATAAGCAGTCGCTGCTTTGGTGTTTTGCATTTACCGCAGGCGCTGGCTCAATATAATCTATTATTAAATACTACTCTCTTATATTTATTCCAAACAAATTGCTATTGTTGCTTCCATAAACACAAAGACGATAACTTCCCGTGCGGCAGAAGAAAGAGAGTCTCCCTCGCAGCTGAACAGCAAAGTAAGGGCTTTCTCAACAATCCACTGGTTGACTCATTATTGTATCAGCGAGCGCGGCAGAAAATGTGTTTTATTTATAGGACAAAATTGCAAATGATTACTTTACGGCGCAGCAAATCACAGGCGGACTGCTTTTTAACCAAAATGTCCCACAGGCTCATTGAGAAAGGTCAACAGCAGGGACGAGCCCAGCCTCCAGAGAGTAAACAGTCATGAACCACAAGTACAGTGCATTTATATTTCCAGCAGCAGCAGCAGCAGCAGCAGCCGGGTATTGCCCAACAATGCAGCACTTTATTTAAGGCCACACTGCTTGCATGAGTAAAACTATTTTCATCAGCACACTGTCAGATAGCCGCTGTGCACTCCTTTGACAAATGAGTAAACAATACTTTCTAAAGAAGCGGTGGGGGTGGGCGGGTGTTTTTCTGTAGTAAGCCACTCTCACCTCCAAAACAAACTGATGAAAGTCGCCGATACCAGAGCCGTGTGTTGCTAACTGTGTGTGAGTTTCAGCTGAGTTTTCATGCTCGTCAGTAGATAACTATGTCGGGCAAAGCTGAGTTATGAGGAGACGGTTGACCCACATACAAACACACACGCTTGTGTTTAATTCAGAGCCATTGATTTCCTATTTTCAATTAATAATTGTAATTAGTGGCAGCATAGTTCAGGCTGTACGGGACGTGGGTCGATGAGGGGGAGGGCAGTGATGGAGGACAGGCCAGATGGATGACACAATTTACTGCTCACAGGCCTGGAATAAAGTGTCAGTTTACTGTGACACTGACTGCATCTGTGGGCGCGTCTGGGTGATTGAGTTTTTACAGATTCTCCTTTAAAGGAGGCCATTTTCATGTCCAGATAATAAACCACTTCTTTAATCAATGCTACAACACAACAGTTATTTTAATGCCTGTGGAAAAACATGTCAGGTCTGCAGGAACTCTCAGAGTCCTCGCTGACTTCTCTGCTCCACACTTTTTGTTTTTCATGTCTCAATAATTGCTTTCATTAGCCGTCGTCCACAGTTTGGCTGCAGAATGATGCATGAGACGTTTCAACCTTTTACCTGATCACTAATGTTTTTATTTTAATGTGAGTGTTGGACTCGTTCAGGCGTAGTCCGGCTTCTTTGCTTGTGTCATAATTGCATTTTAATGATCTTCGTTTATGCAAACTTGAGGGATAAATTGGAGTTCAGGTCTAATGGCTCCTGGCAGGTGGCTGTCCTCCCACCAACCTACTGATAAATATAAGGAGGTGAGAGGTGCACATCAGACAGCTGATGGCGCCATTTGGCTGGGGTCAGGGGTCGACCATCATCCATAGCTGCACAGGAGTCATCTACCGGACGCCAACTGAGTGACGACATTCTCCCATCTGTACTTACTTTTTGATTTTTTTGCAGCCCAGTCGCCAGGAGAAAATGTTGCCATTGTACATTTCTGCAAACCACTAATACAGGCCATTTGTGCATTTCATACATATCATATAAACGTTTCTACGGTGACGCACATTTCATTAAAAAAATCCTCGTTAGGTTATGTGAAAATCTCAAAGGATTCCTGTCCTGAGAGTCAGCTCATATGACATTATGTTATTTATAATTTACTCATATTTATTTATCCCAATCCCCCTCTGATTTCATTGGAAGGGGGACAACAACAACAACAACAACAACAACAGAATGATGCAGCTTGTTGTAAGGTTCCATGTTACATTATATTTTATATGGGCGTATGCTGTTTTAAAAAATTCTTTCATGTGCGCCCTTTTAATTTTGAACACCTGCCGGGCTAAAGGTCTTTGCATGGCTAAATCGTTTCCTAACCATATCCTCTGGATTTATGTGTCCTAACCTGATCACACGTTAATCACACTCAGTACGTTTACATGACATCAGAGGAAATGGATTTATTGTGTCAGTCCGACCTTTTAAAACACACGTAAACATGTCAGTGTGAGTGAAATGGTCCTGCAGTGAATGTGTCACAGTGGGACTAACACACCCAGATCATGTGACTCCTGCATGTATACAGTCAATCAGACCCAAACTGGCCGAGGCGCTCTGAGCATGCTCCACAGTTTCCGCCCCGGGCTTTGACCCGGAAGTCCAATAGCATTAAATGTGTAAGAGAAGAAGAAGCCGGTAACAACATGGAGAAATCTACATCCAGAGCCGTGACTTTTTGGACGGACCAAATGTACAGAGCTGTAAAGTTGTCCACCATGGTAGCAGTTAGCTGCTAGCTAACCGTAGCTAACTTGTTTGTCCATTGTTTGGTCTGTGACGTAATAGGTCAACAGGAAAAAGGTCCAATACTAACAAGCTGAAAGGGGGCATATCTCCACCTATCGTAGAGGAGTCGCACATACTTGGCTCAATAAATGGATTCCCCTCCCGTGCTTGTATACTGGGACAAGGACAGTAGGCCAGTTAGATGTCCTCGTCCAGCTGGGACTGTAGCTCCACTTCACTGTGACTGGAAACGTATTTAAAATGCAAAAAGTTTCAACGTATCCGCTATATAATTATGACCAAATGTGATGCATCTGTGATTTCCAGAAATGTACAATGCCAACATTAATCCTGGAGGGAGCTCAATTAGTTGTTATCGCAAAATGTGCCTTATAAAGTTTATTTGTCAAACTCATGTCGAGCAAACGGAGAAAAATTCATTGATGTTGTGTAAAGAATGTAAATCCAATATGTATTCTCCTCTCAGCTCTGTGTTCGGTCTCCTGCTTAATGTTCCACTATATTCACCAGCAGTGACTGTTCTTATGCCTCCTTTCCACCTACGAATGTGACTGGTGTCCGTAGAGTTGTAAATAAGCGGATATGTCCTCTAGTGTCCGACACAAGGAAGTGCATTTCTTTACCGATGGATAGAAACCTGACAGAATATCTGTAGCCATGAGGGAGGGGCTATTTCTGCCCGAGTTTCGCCATCCAGTAGTTTGTAATGTGCTCTGGGAACATTACCGGGACTAAAACAGGACCAATAATACAACAAATAAATAAAGATGTTGGCCTGTCAGGTGTGAGGCATGTTTTGTGAAATATTCAATTAAAAAGACGTATGAACTGCTGAACGAGTCATAAGGACCATCTGGCTGTGTATCATGTATAACTATATTTTAGCAGAGTAACATTACTCGCATTCATGATGTAATAAAACTAAACAAGTTCTTTTATTCACACAAACTCACCTGACGATTGGCAGGAAACTGAATTAAAGGAAATAGCCTGTTAGCTAGTTAGCAGCTTGTTAGCTGAGCTAGCACACTGTCATACGGTCTCTCCGAAATCCACTGCAAAAGTTTAATTTTTTGAGTTTCACAGCACATCGGATATCACGGAGATTCCCATAGGAATGAATAGACTTCCAGTTGACTCATCTCCGTACACATACGTAAGTGGAAATGAGGTGTTAACATTCATCTCTATACAGAAGCAAGTATGTCAGTGCAAATGATGTTTCCCTTCAGCAGCTGGAACACATTCATAATTTCAGTCATCATCAGTGACAAACACACACTGTACGATGCAGCTTGTTGTTAAGATTTCATTGTGCGCTCTGTGTGAACACAATCTGCCATAATTCAACAAGCCCCTATTTTAACTTTAAGCCCCTCCCCCTCTGAAAGTCTCTGCACGGCCCTGAACGTTAGTGTGTGTGCTTCTACATAACGTTGAGCCCGAGCCCTTTAATGTATAATGTTGGTTCCATTTCACACAGTAAAATCTCCACATTTCTACAAGCCCTGCTCCCCACAAACATGCCAGCTTGCCTCCAGTATACCAGTATGAATATCTACCAGTAATAACACCAGGTGATAATCACACCTGTTTCCAACACATGTGATCTGAACTGCAGGGAAATCACCCTGCATCCTCCCCTGGAGGCACCTCTCACAAAGATGGTCCTTTAAATGTCAGATCTCTCTCCAACAAGTCCTACATTTTAAATGATTTTATTTTAACCCATAAATTAGACTTTTTTATTTCTCTCTGAAACCTGGGCAGGACCTGGGGAAATCAGCTCCTCTTCTGAGCTGTGCTCTCCAAAATACAAATTTCCTAACTCACGGAGGATTAGTGGCCACAGCGGGGCCTGGCCGTGGTTCTTAATGATCCTTTTACCTGTAAACTCATGTTGACTGATGAATGCACGTCAGCTGTGTGGGACTCAACAGTAAACTCCTGCACTCTGTGCACGTACTCACAGACCTCTGAATTCAACAAGGTGTTTGTTGACCAACTCTCTGACTGTTTGTCCTTTCTGCTCACTAAATCTGATAACCTCTTCATTTTATGTAATTTTAATATTCACATCTGTTCTCCATCTGACTCACCTGCCTGGGATTTATTTTCTACATTTAACTGACTCTCCCAGCTTTCTTTAAACATGCTGTTATTCACCATCTGATCAAAAAGCTAATTTAGATCTGTCTGTTCCTAATAATTACTGACCAGTCATAAAGCTTATTTTTATTAACCCAAACTTTTAAAAAAGTACTTCTTGGACAAATTACAGTCAGACTTTAGGCTGACTGAGTACTCACCTGCTCACCTGTTTTTGGGCTGCTGGACTGTCAACCAGCTCCCGGGCAAAATTTGCATTCTCTTTAGATATGTACACCCTACACCCTATTTGCATTTGTATTTATTTCGATATTTACCCTCTGTTTGCATTTCATAATTAACCTCCTGTGCATTTTATATTTTCCAGCGTTACTTATTCCGTATTCATCACAGTTTTTCCTTTTAAGCACTTTCAACAGAAAAAAAAATACTTACATTGGTATCTGTACATGTATTTATCTTCAACTGCATTTATATTAACCATGGCAATGTCTTCATAACTCCTGCACTGCTCTTACACTTTAATTTAATCACCTTACATTGCAAAATCCTGCACTGTCAACCACCTAAATGTGCACTACCATCAAAAGCATATCTACTGTAGTAACAGCTCTCTGTGGTCGTCCTGGGACCAGACTATCATTTTTATTTTATTGTTGTTGTTTTTGTGTGTGTGTGTGTGTGTGTGTGTGTGTTTTATTAAGGTCTTACACTTATATTCTCTATCCCTATGTGTTTGTGTATGTGTTGTGCAATAAGCTACTGGACACCTTCATTTCCCTTGGGATTAATTATCTATCTACCTATCTACCTATCTATCTACCTATCTATCTATCTATCTATCTATCTATCCATCCATCCATCCATCCATCCATCCACAGTATGACACATCCATTGCACAAAGTCTACAAGTTTGTCGGGGTTGTAATAAAGCATTTACATACCCCAAAACCTCTCTGGTTTCATTCCTTTAAGGGTCATCATTACTGATTATAATAATAGTTTTAATACCGTACGCCGTCATACCATGAAACAGAGATATTTTCTGGGACGCTTATCGTACAGTGAAAATCTGATACCATTACACCCCTTACAATTGATAATGTGTCCTCCTCCTCTGCACTCATCTCCCATGGAGTTCCACAGGGCTCCATATTAGGCCCAGTTTTATTTTTGTTATATATGCTTCCCTGGGGGGGGGGGGCAACTATGTCATATATAGTATCTCCTACCATTGTTAAGCCGACAACACCCCACTGTGCCTCCTGCTGAATCCTTGTGATCCATGCAGTCTTAACTTTTTTGTTAATTGCAGTGAGGATGTAAAATGCAGCGAAATGTTTCCTTAAGCTAAACCAGAATAAAAGTAAAGGTCCTAATATTAACTGACCACACTCCACACTTGTTTTTATTTGTTTGTAGGTTATTTTGTTGTTTGTGTGATACTGTTTGTGTTATGATTTTATAAATATGTTCTATGAATGTACTAATTTTCTAATATTCTCTCATGTATGTTTGTGTTTTTATTTGATCATGTGGGTGTTGTATTCATACTTTTTTAATGCACTTTGGTCAATGTTTGTTGCTTATGAATCTGCTCGATACATAAACTTTTCTGTCTAAAAAGACAGACTCAAAAACCAAAACACTCAGCTCAAAGACACTGCTGGCCCTTTTTAAATGATCTATGACGCATGGTCTAAAGTGCATGTATTGCCTGTCCAACTCCACTTTGCCAGTGAGTGCAAAATCTGGGCACAGAGTACAGCGCAAAGAGACAAAAGGGTTGTATTTAGCCCCTCAATTAATATTAGGTGTATTCTGGACATAACATGAATTCAACCAATCAGAGTGTCAGCTCCCACTCCCTTTAAAAGCCAGGGGAGCCTGCGTCTAATGTTACGCAATAAGAGCAGTAATGTTACTGCAGCAAACATCAAATCTAAAATTTGTAGACCTGACAGAGGAAACAGAACTAAACTTTAAGCGTCTAAAATAATCATCAAAGATATGCTGCTCCTCCTGTGTAAATGTGTACAGCATCTCTCTGCAGCTCTGCTCTGATCTCTGCTACGTTCACATTTTACAGAATGTCATTCATATTTTCCTAATTGATGATGGATTATTTCACCCACTCGCAGCCTATCCATGCATCCCTGTGTGTGTAATAATCAGAGTGTAAGTATTGTGAACGCGCCTGTGTGGGCACATCTTACTACCTGAATAATGCACCCTTTAAATAGCAGGAAAATAACTGCACAATTATGACTTCAGGCCAGGTTTTTGTTGGTCAGTCTCAATCACTGTCTGTTGCCTCAAAACAGCAACACGCCAAAATGCATCTGATCACACCTCATTTTTAAGACTTACAAATCCATGGGCACACAGATGGACACTTAGACAATGTGGGTGCTAGCCGTGGAAATGACAACTGAGTTTATCTGAAACTAGCACCGACAGTTGTGCTGCACTGTGCGCTGCTTTGCGCCTGGTGTAAGGTAGGGCCCTAATGTACTGTAGAGCTGAGGCAAACTGCAGTCAAGTGATACTTGTCTTTGGGTTTGTGACTATAGATTAGAGCCACTTTAAGGCCCCTACTTTGGCAGATGTAGCATTGAACATTATCAGCAGTACAGCCCAGAATCATCACATGCACCTACAAAACTCATGACATTCCCTTCAGCCTCAGCTAATTAACACAGGTTAACATGCTGACATGATCATTTTAAATATATTACCATCTTGCCATTGTCACTGTGTGCATGACATCATTTAGCTCAGTATATAACACAGTGCTGTTTTCCATCTATTTCCAAACTTTAGTGAATCTAAATGAATCTAAACAGACGTCTGCCTTCAGTTCTTTTCTTTGCTGTTTGTTGCTTGCTGTGAAAATATAACACGTGATATTTCACACCATCATTTCATATTCCTGCACTCTTTGCCGCTTCTCTTTGCTGTATCCTCGAGGTTATTTTCCTGGAGGACGATTCCTCCCTGAGGGATCAGTGAAGTGTCATCTTATCCTAAACCCTGAGTACGCTCTGAGTCTGTCCATGTGCCATCCTGTAGGCCAGACTGGCTTTTGGGGATCCTTTAGGAATCAACAGTCCGACCTTCTCTCTTACTTGGAGGTCACAGCGGCTCCCTCCTCTGCACCACGAGCCCCCTTCAGAAAGGTCAAGACGGCTTGAAGTGCAAAATGACTGAGAGAGAAGAGGATGAGGAAATAAAGAGACTGAGGAGACTGCGACTGTGCTCCTCTTCTCTGAGCAAATGTAAAGTAGAAGAAGACAGCCAATGAATAATTCCTGGCCATTTTCAAAGTCAAAGCGAAGTCAGTCGTGTGGGGAGGAAAAGGATCTATTGTGCCGGCCACTTCAGCTGAAAGGCAGCAGTGGACGATAAACAAGTTAGTTTGGAAATTAATCAGAGTGCATAGAGAAGGAGGAGGGGGGAGGGGAGGGAGGGCAGGCAGGAACGCAGAGCAGAGTGGGCAAGTCGTTATATTCCTTAATGGGTTGTCTGTCATGAGGTTTGGCTAGCGTGGGCTCACGTGGCATTAGAAGGAAAATGGGTAATCAAAAGGTTTCCGAGGTGAGGTGCCAGTCCATTTCCCCTCTACTCTCAGACGCACATGATTGATGGCACACAGACGGAGAAAGAGATGGACTCTGTGGAAAACAGCAGCCTGAAATCTGTTTACTTAGAGAGGTATTACTGCGTCGTTTAGCCATTTCTTCCAAAACCTCAGAAAATACAAATTGCAATCATCATTCAGGGGTTTCATTTTCACAGATTTGAGGCAAAAGTTCATCTAGTTTTTTTTAATCCTTCACATTTTCATTCTATATTTCTGGTTGTCATTATTTTAGCAGCAGCCATTCATTGTACTTCTGTTCTGTAATTACCTCCCTGGATAGTAGTTTTTATCGTTAACGGTGGAGTCTACCATTCCTGCACTGGACTGAAATCATCTGCGCGCGCGCACACACACACACACACACACACACACACACACACACACACACACACACACACACACACACACACACAAACACACACGACATAATGCATTCCCCATCCCCCTGACTCTACCCTTAACCATCACAATACAGGCCCAACCCGACCTAAATCTATCCTGACGTAGTAAACAGGGTTTTCCAGAGTAAACAAATAAGTAATTAAAAAATAAATAGACTCATCCAACAGTAATCCCTCTCAGTCATCACTTATGACCCACTCTCAGTGTGTGGCACTGTATTTATCTGCAGAGACTCTGGATGCCCTCTGCCTGGATTTTCTTCTTACTGTGTTGTGTTCGGGACGTTCCTGGGCATGGTGCACAGGTGAGGTCGGGACTTGTTAAACAGGTAACCACCAGGTGCCAGACTGTAAACGGCATGCAATCAAGAGGAAGCTACCAAAACAGCAGACACAGTGAGTTGCATTTAAAGGCATCTAGAGGGCACTCCATCCCGTTTTCTCTACTGAAAGGCCACTCAAGAAGGCACTTCATAATTTCCCCATTGGAAGGGCACCCAAGAGAGCACTTCATCCCGTTTTCTCCACTGGAAGGGGCACCCTAGAGGGCAATTCATTTTTTCTTTACTGGAAGAGTACTCTGGAGGCACTTCATCATGTTTTCTCCATTTTAAGGGCACCCCAATGGACATTTTAACTTGTTTTCTCCACTGGAAGTGTCCCCAAGAGGGCATTTAATGATGTTTTCTCCATTTTAAGAGCACCCCAGAGGGCACTTCACCCCGTTTTCTCTACTGAAAGGCCACCCAAGAGAGCACTTCATCCCCTTTTCTCCACTGGAAGGGGCACCCTAGAGGGCAATTCATTTTTTCTTCACTGGAAGAGTACCCTGGAGGCACTTCATCATGTTTTCCCCATTTTAAGGGCACCTCAGTGGACACTTCATCCCATTTTCCCCACTGGAAGGGCATCCTGGAGGGCACTTAATGTTTTCTCCACTGGAAGGAAGCTCTAGAGGCCACTGCATCACGTTCTTTCCATTTAATGGCACCCTAAAGGGCACTTTATTACATTTTCTTAATTTAAGGGCACCCCACTGGGCATTTTATCCCATTTTCTCCTAGAGGGTGCTGCAACATGTTTTCTTTACCGGTTGGGAACCCATAGAGGGCACCTCATCACATACCCCCGCCCCGCAGGTCCTGCAGCGCAGGCAGGTATAACTAATGTGCCTTGAGTGGGTTACAATGGAGAGTCCTATACAATACAGTCTTTGTTGAACACAGGCTTGTATTTTACCTTAAAGCCGCTTGAGCTGTTTTTTGTCTCTGGGAAAAAACAGGTCTAATGAATCAATGTGTCCCCTCATTGGCACTGACACACAGGTGTTGTGTTGTCGGCAGCTGCAGAGCCTGTGTTACACTTTATTTTAGTCCTCCTGCTTCATTTCTCAGCTCTGTGATAAGCTTCTTTTTTGTGGTTTGCAAACAAATCACGTTTTCAGAACAAAGATAAGATGAAAATGTTATTTTCACAGTAAAATGTTTGGGTTTTGTACATAAAATGAGGGTGAATGGTTCCAATCAGTCAACAGTGAGTTAGGAAAATTAATTTGTAAAAACATGTATGCACATTGATGATTTGATCACTACCTTAAGCTTTAAAATGCAACTCTTAAAGCTTCTGTGACGGTCACACCAGCACCCTAAAGGTTCGGCACATTTAATTTTTGATCAAATATCTGATGCGTGTTAATTTTTCATTAAGTTTATTATCATTTTTGACCTATTATTTCTCACAGTAGACATGGCACATTTGTAATATCAACAGTAGTGTTTGTTAAATTAAATCTTAAACTATCAGTATCATTTTCTTTTATAGTTACCATACAGCTGGTCCTAGAGGCTTCTGTCCTGCTGCATGTATAAGATGTGATTAGTGCAAGGAGCTACTGTCATATAGTTTTGGTTATTTCAGTTATGTAAAAACCTCCTAAACAATAAACACTGAAGGAATTCTAACCTGGAGAAGTTTCAGCTGGTTGTTATCTGTAATCCTCAACACTAGATTTGCCTAAATCCCCCTTGATCTGACACACTTCATCTGTAAATCTACAGGTGCTTTCACACCTGCCCTGCTTGGTTCGGTTCAATCGAACTCAAGTTGGTTTGCCCCCTCAGTGCGGTTCGTTTGGGCAGGTGTGAACACAGCAAAACAACTGGACTGAGACCTTCTTGAAGAGGTGGTCTTGGTCCGGTTACAAACGAACTCTGGTGCGGTTGGTTTGTGGTGAGAAGGTGTTCTGAAAGCACCATAAAACCTGCGTCCTCATGTCTACCTGCTCAGTCCCTTACACTCCTACAAATACAATCTTTTGCAGTGTGTGTGTATGTTGAAAGGCTGGAAGGTGTTCAGACCGAGCAGTTAAAACATCAGACTGAAATAAAAAGCTTTACTGTTGCACATGAACATAAAGGCTGCAGAGTCTCAGTGACATTTATGAAGTAGTTTCATAAAAGGAAACTGGAGTTTTAACTGTGACATCAGCCATAACAGTGATGAGATATGTGTTCAAGTGTTTTAAACGGTGCTTTTAAGACACTCTAATAAGAGATTCACAGACAGAAGCCATTGTAGTGGTTTATCACGAACTCCTTTCAAACTTTGTTCACTCTGCTTTTTGACATCTGGAGCCAATGTTATCTAACATTCTGCTGGAATGGGTTGCTTTGATATTCAAATATATCTTATCTATAGCAAGAGTGTCTGACTTTTTCTGCCACCAGTATTTGTCTGTAGAATATTATTACCAAACACAAAAAACCTCACTGACATTTGAGCATTTTTGCTTTTCAGCGGACAGACTGCGGCTTTGATTGTGTTGCTCGCTGTAATTTAACAAACTGCAGGAAATGCTGAAGGATCATTTTTCTTTTGCTCACAAGGAGCAAGAAAAGCCTGTGCATGCTTCAGAGCTTCAAGCTGAATCACAGCTCCCTATTGTAAGGGACGGACATGGCAGCACCAAAGAGTGGAGTGCAGAGAGCCAATCACCCCTCAGGGGTTGTGGTGAAATTTGATTAAAAAGTTTGTTGGTAAATTAATTTTGACCAAACACAAGGGGCATGCTGATGCGGCTGTAGCCGTTAATTGGACTTGGCAGTGGGGCAAGTCCACTCGTCAGCGCTGTGTGTATGCGTGTGTAAAGCTGTGTTCGTGTCGAGCAGGACAATCAGTGTCCCCTAAGACTGCGTGTATTATCACGGAGGGCCTAAATGAAGTGCCAGGATAAACATCCAGAGGAGGTGCAGCCTTGCTGAACACACACACACACACACACACACACACACACACTCTCTCTCTCTCTGCAATGCCTTTCAGAGTGGAACAAGGACAGCAGTGTGTAATACTGAGTGCACAATATATGCAAACATGAAGAGGTTATATAACATAACGACAGGTACTTTTATCCCTGAGTCACACACACTCCTCCCCTATGCATTCCCTTGATCTGATCACTGAGGCTCTCCATACGTTCTGTCTTTGTAATTATACATTTCTATGATCCCCTCTCTTCCTTCCTCTCCTCAGCCTCTCATGTAGCGCTCCCTCGCCTCTCCACAGAAACTCGCCGCATCATTCCTGCAAAGCTGCACTTAATGACTTGCTGAACTCAGTCTGTTGGGTAATGAAAGATACACTTTGTCATAAAACACCAGTCCTCTCCTGAATGGGGTTCAGAGCTCAAGAGGACGGACTGGCTAATGGCTACTGACCCCACAGTATCACCCCTCCAACACGGGCAACAGGTATTAGCTGCCTAATGAACTCGATGCTAATGAGGAGCAGTGGGAGTCATCTATTGCCAGGCAGAGCACAGGTGAGCTG
Organism: Epinephelus lanceolatus; assembly: GCF_041903045.1. Taxonomy (NCBI): domain Eukaryota; kingdom Metazoa; phylum Chordata; class Actinopteri; order Perciformes; family Serranidae; genus Epinephelus; species Epinephelus lanceolatus. The sequence goes on along the minus strand of NC_135735.1, from coordinate 1,916,566 downwards.
GACTCGTATACACGATGCTGAGTGTTGCGGCGACGGACAGGAAGCTGAGAACAGTAGACTGAAGAGGTTCTCGCTCCGGTTAGATGGCAAAAACTGATGTGAATGAAAAATGAAATGCGATATTGATTCTCTTTTTGTTTCCTCAAACACAGCCGATGCTGCAGCCGGCCTCTCAGCATCGTTGTGAAAGTGAAGGATTAATTACAGCATGTTAAACTAATAAGAGCAGAATGTTTGAAACAAAAGACACAAACACTTCACAGTTCTCAGAAGCTAATCCCTTTTTCAAGCATGGCTGAATTTTTCATGTCCTCTGAGACCGTCTGGTGGCGTCTGAGTGGGGGGTGAAAAGGTTTCTGTGACATCTTATTAACCTCCCAGACTGGAGCTGGATTACAGGACGGAGAATGGGCGCATGAATCGAGGTAATGTGTCGAAACTGTTGGACTAGTAAACTTTGTATGACACAGCGATGAGAGAACACTCAAACTGCAGGGGCATATTTACAACATTTCACAAAGGTTTTTTTACTGAAACACTGCTGCTTTTCCAGCTGTGATTGTGATCCCAAAGCTAAGTATTTTAAGCAGAAACTGTTTGAGTCTTACAAACAACTAAACTCACTGGTTTTAACGAGTCACTGCTGTGATTCCTGCGGCTTTTTACGCATCAAACATGGGTGTTTTTGGCAAAACACAGCTATATTTCCAGCGGGGATTGTGCCCACTATATTTCTAGCTGGGATAGTGCCATGGAAAGTGGATATTTTCAAGCACAAAAACTGTTTGAGATCAATAAACAACAAAACCCATTGTCTTTTAGCAAGTCATTGCTGTTTCATGCAGCCTTTCAGGCACCAAATGTTGGTGTTTTTTAGCAACATGTTGCTATATTTCCAGCAGGAATAGTGCCATGAAAAGCTGTTGTCTTTTACCAAAACATTGCTGATTTTCCAGCAGGGATTGTGCCCCCAAAACCAGGTGTTCAAAACAAAAACTGTTTGAGACCTACAACAACAAAATCTGTGTTTCTTTCTATTTCTTAGGCACCAAACGTGGTGTTTTGTAGCGACCTATCATCTTTCTCCAGCACAGACAGAGGCACAATAAGCTGTTATATTTTTAGACATCACTGCTTTTCCAGCGGGGATTGTGCCCCCAAAAGAGGATACTTAAGGCCAAGATCTTTTTCTGACCATAACCAAGTGGTTTTTGTGCCTAAATCTAACCACACTGTAACCACAGTGTTGCTGAAACATAAAGTTTCAACTTATACGTTAAATAATAACATTAATGTAATGTATCTGTGGTTTGCAGAAATGTACAATGCCAACATATTTTTCTGGCATTGAGTTGAGTTGGGCAGACTGCTGCTGACTCACCAATGACACTTGTCATTTCATCGTACGTGTCCATTATTCCTCACGTTGTTTTGGTTCATGTAGATGCATTATTTTACACCTGCCGACTCACATAGTCAGATTTGAACCAGTTCCTTCATTTACATGACTTTCCAGATCTACTTCAGTTTGTGCGGATACTCGAGTTCTGCCCTTTTGTTCAGGTGCTTTTTATACCGCTGTGAATTAATTGAATATTAGTCACCATTATGATTTTAGTGATATCAATATTTAAAATGCTCCACTCATAGAAAGCTCTGCTGCATATTAAATCAAGTGTTTCTAAACTAACAGCAGCCTTCAGTTTTAAAGAGCTGTCATGTGGCTGCGTGTGCGCCCTGCAGCTGCAGCCTGTTAAAGCCTTCCTGAATGTTACGGCTGCAGAGCAGAAGAGAAATACAGCAGAGAGCAGACGGGCAAAACAAAAATCAACTGTTTGGAGCAAAAGACGAAGAGTTAGTCACTCTGTACAGATCATCATCTGCTGTTTGGAACTATTCTGGATTCAAAGTTCATGAAACTTGTTTCAAGACACAAAGCAACACGACTAATGTGTTCAACCACCTGAAAATCACCACAAAGTATGGTGACATATGAACACATGAAGGCCATGAAGAGTGACATTGCTAAAGTCACCTCACTGAACCCACGTCCTTTACCGACCCTGCACAGCCCATCATCATTTCCATCCAGCTTCCAAAGACACTGAAATAACAGCAGTTTCATTCTATTTGGTCAAAAATGTCCAATAAACACTTTTACTTTTATTTTGCTTCTCCAAGATGAACTGAATTTAGGTTAAGACAAACCTTATTTTACATCTTAATTTGATGCAAAGGTTTGTTTATTGGCAGGAATGAAGGACAACAGATATAAAGAGTGATCGGTTTATTTAATTTTGTGTTAATAAAGGTTTTGGTACAAATGTATTCATATTCTGCTTCATGAAGATGCACTGTGAATAACTGCAAGTTGTATTTTGATGTAAAGATTTCTATATTAGTCAGTCCTTTCAGAACATTGCGATCACAATTAATACAAATTCAGCAAATCCTTGTGAATTCTGCATGCATTAACAATTTTGTCAGATCACTGCAACTTCAGCGCAAAATTTATGTTTTAAAACAGGTAAAATCTGATTTCACTGCAGAGCTGCGTGCAGCATATTGATTCACTCTGCTCCTCTCTGTTCATCATGAGACTGCTGCTGCAGGACCGGAGCTCTGTGCCCAGACACACACACAGTGACAGAGCTAACTGTTAGCATCACAAAGCTCATGCTCCAGTTAGTGTCAGTGTCAGATAAACAGCTCGGTGTCGGATGTACACAGAAGCTGCGGGGCTTCGGCTCATGCAAAAAAATATGAGTGGGGATAGGATCGTGCTAACCAGGCAGAGACAGCAGGAGGAGAGCGGCTCACAGAGACGGTCCTTCAGCACTGCGCGAAGGGTAGCAACAGCCAATCAGCAGCAAGCAGCTGTTGTTGCACCGCACCATCACACATTCTAATTCTGTGGGAAACACTAAATGCTCACAATAATAAGCTCCAAATCTGAGGCAATTCTGAGATAAGGTGCAATTTACAATGTCATTGCAAAAAAAATATGCCTTAAACGTCACAGTGTCACAGTTTATCGGAGACATCAGGGATTTGAAGGCAGCAAAAATCATAAAAACAGCCCATGAAACCCTGAAGGGACAGATGAGCAGAAATGTGGCACAGCGTAAAAGTTGAAGCAGAGCTCTGATTATTTAAATGTGAAGGTGCAATAAAAAATATTTTGTCTCAACAATCAGTGAGCAGTTGTAAATAATCATTATCTTAATATTGATCAAAAATAATCGTGTTAAAGGTGCAGGCCTGCCTTATAAATCAAAGAACAGCAGTTACTCTCTGCTGCGGGGTCCCACAAGGTTCAGTCCTAGGTCCCATTCTTTTCTCCATCTACATGCTTCCCCTCGGTCAAATCATTCACAAATATGACATCTCTTTCCACTGCTATTCTGATGACACCCAGCTCTATCTTCCCCTCAATCCAAACTCACCAATATCTTCAACTGCATCAATGAAATAAAGTCCTGGATGGCAGTAAACTTCCTTCAGCTAAATGAAGCTAAATCCGAAATGATTCTCTTTGAATCAAGGCTCAAAACGTTCCTTTTTACTAAATCTTTTCAGTCCTGATGTTGTATATGTGTTTATTTGTTCCTTGATCTATGTCGGTTGCTGTTTTTCTTCTGTTTATTATTTTACTTCACTTGTATCTCTTTTATTCATTTTAACTGTACAGCACTTTGGTCACCTTGGGTTGTTTTTAAATGTGCTTTATAAATAAATTTGACTTGACTTAAAGATCAGGCAGACCTCACTGTTCTTTCACCTCTGTTTCAAAGCAGAAAGCTCAACAGCACTTGAGGATAAATAAACTACAACTTTCCAAACTTTGTGAAAAGAGAAACAGACTCAACACAAGGCTGAAGTTGTGTTTGCTGAGACAAAGTGATTCACTGTATAAGTTTGTACGAGCTCAGCTGCTTGATGATCGTCTGACTCCTCCACGTGTGACCTTACAGCAGCAGTGAGAGGACACACTGTAAGAGGAGAGCTACATCCTCCCATCTCATAATTAAGTCCACTGTTTGCTCACAGCAGCGTTCAGCTCAACTCTCTCCTTTTTCTTTAAACTTTAACGCTGCGTTCAGGTTCATTCCAGCAGCATGTGTCCCGTGGACTCGAACACACCGGTGGGTCTGCTGCTCGGGACCTTGAACTTGGCGCCCTTTCCGATAAAAATGCTAAATAACAAGGGTGAGTGAGCCCCGGTGTCTAATTGTAATAGAAGTAATCTTCATGAAAGGCCACACTGCACACTGTTCCCAGGGGTCTTTGTCTCTTATTGAGTCTATAGCAGCCTATCAGCTCCTACCGGGAGCTTAGTTCCTCCTTTCCTTCGGTGAATTGCCTTCAGGCGGCCTCTACTTTGTTCCCTCTTGTCTCCCAATGGAGGGGTGACCTTCCCATCCCATTCAGGACTGCATAGTCACTGCCTATGTACCGGAGGGGATTGAAAACCCATCTCCTCAAGAAGCATGTCACGTCCGTCTCTGCCCTACCTTCCTCTCACTCCTCCAAATCACACCTCCGTCTCCTCGCCTCACTCCTGTCTTCTTACAAAGAACTTAACCTTTTACACCTGCTGCTTATTTCCTCTTATAAGTTGTTTACCGGCTTCATCTCACGAGCAAGTGTTTCCCACCAGCGCTCTAAGTACACAAAGACATGACTGCATTTATTTGTCACTCTAGACGAGGATGAAAATGGAAAGCTGTGTGGTTATTTTACAAATAATTACCAAATTACTGGAGTTGTTGAGCGTCGGCACATGAAAGAGATTCAAACTGACAATAAATAAGGTAAAATGACATGACTGCACTTTTTTGTTGTTGTTTGTTTGTGTGAGTGACACCAGCCTGTTCTCAATACAAACTCATCAAATACTGCCGCTTGTCCGTGATTTCAGCTTCAGACACTGACGCCAAAAACAACCTTTCAATATGATACGTCGCCAGGCAGCTTCAGTTTATGACGCAGCTGGAAGGAACATTTCCTGGTAATAAGATTCACCTCTGGTCAGCCGGACGGCACCTGTCGCTGCAGTGCGATGTGCAGACGTACGGCGTCAGTTAATAACGTGCCTGGTAATGACATAATAAAAGGAGCTGGAAAGTCCCTATAGGGCGGGACGGAGGTGAGGTGGATAGATCCAACAAACCCCTGACTTTCATCTGGGAGGTCAATGCTACTTCTCATATGAATGTTGAGCCAAATCATGATGTTTGTTTCTGAACCTAACCGCGTGTTTTTGTTGCACAAGGAAATAAACCTTAAGATGAGTTCTTTTGCTGGCGTTGTAGATTTGTTTAAAAAAAGACTGTACGCACCAAGCAAGGGTAGACTTTACATTTCCCGGGAAAACAAAAGTGTTTTTTGAGAAGACACATCGGATGTAACAGGCATAAACTGATGCTCCTTCCTAGCGTGTCATATGTAGACGGGTGTAGATGTACCTGTGACGAGCAGCAGAACACCAAGCGCAGTAAAAGTGAAACTTCATTCATTGTGATTAGTCTGAAGTTTGCTTTCGCTAACAAACAGCTGCTCCTCCTGTCTGTCGATCTGATCTGATCAGCTCTGATTAGATGAACTGATCAATTATCCACCTGTGACTCAAAACTGCAAACTGCTGCTGAGCGTAAAAAGAGGAGCTCAGCCTGCGCTGCTTTCAGGGACCTGCAGAAACCTCTGAATTTAGAGAGGCGACACACACTGATGTAACAGGGTCCAATATACAGCAGAAATATGTGTAACAAAGCCAAACGTACATTTATTAAGTATAGTAATTACACAAAATGTGTTTCAGTCGTTATTACCTGACCCTCTCAGGCCTCCGTAGTCAATATGTGGAATGTTTGATGCTCAGTTTCTGTACGTCTACGATCACCTTTGGGGTTACCTCACCTATATGGGACGCGGCCATTTCCGTGTTTTAAAGCTGTTTATAAATTCATTTTATGCTGACATAATCTTGTGTCTCTTAATCTGTGTAGAGGCTGTGTGGTTGTGTTTGACAAAGGATTTTGTTTTTGCCACTTGCTGTCAGGATTAAACAGAAGTCGCCTCCAAATATATCCACAGTCTGGGCCTCTTCATATCAACATAACGCAGAGTCCACCGGCTACACTGACACACAAGGACACACAGACAAGGAAAAAGGGACAGTACCATAAAAACAGATTACTGTTCAATGAGACGTCAATATTCGTCCTGACAGGACTGTGCCCCTGTGATCTTTTCCAAACCATAACCAAGTGGCTTTTGTACGTAAACCGAACCACATTGTTTGAACAGCGTTGTTCAAATGCAAAGTTTCAATGTATCAGTGACACAGTAACAAACAAATGTGACGTGTCCACAGGTTACAGAAATGTCCAACACAAACATTTATTCTGTTGACGATGTGTCAGGCTGTAGATACACACAATACTTGTTAGTCGATACATTCAGGGTTGGTTTAGGTCTGACACTGAGCAAAATAGAGAATATCTCCAGACTTATCCTTCAGCCTGTGGAGGCTTATTGTTGAGTTATTCATGGCTGTAAAGGATCAGCTCAGTTAGATCCACCTGGACAGGAGCAACTCTGCTGAGTCTGTTAGTGTCACTGCAGTGATTCTCACCCAACATCTTTGTTTCCAGGTAATAACTTTACAGCTCAGGTGCGTGTGAGAGGAGTCGAGGTGCAGCTCAGTGTTGTTTAGCTGCTGCTTTCTCCTCAACTCGCACTTGAGTCAACTGACAGAGGGGAAGAATAGATGTGTGATGTGTAACGGCCTTAATCAGAGTCAGATTCAGAAAACTGTCCTGCGTTAAATTCACAAATTATTTTAAGAAACAACCAGACCAGAACCGAGTCAGTGTGGCGGTGAGTGCTCATCTAAAAACTGATGAATATTTTAGGAACTGTAGCATTTTTGTTTCAGTCCATCGTCTGCATGTTGTGACTTTGACCTTTGAGTCCTGCGTGCAGAGAATACAGTCACTGTGATCTGGGTTTGTAATGTTCCAGAGATAACAGCTGCTCTGCCCGCCGCGTGAGAAAATGACAGGAATGAAAACTATGAAAACATATCATGAGGAATAAACTTGGCGGCAGGAAGGCCGAGTGTCGGGGAACAAACTCGCAGACAAACACAAATCAGAGGCAGGAGCTGAGGAAGCAGAGTTGCACTGCGATGGATCGCTATGGATTTTGTACAGTGGAGCTGAAGAGTGGCGCCGGGAGATAAGGAGAGCGGCACACAGGAGACAAACACAGGGGCGAAAAGAGAGGCTGCATTATGTTGTTGCACACCTTGACAGGCTTTCCCTAACATGATGCCAGCAAGAAAAATGGTGTGAAACTTGGCTCTTGTGGCGACTTAGGCTGCGCGAGGAAGCAGCAAAGAGGCAAATACATCACTGTAGGCAACTGTGAGAGTGTGTCTGCCCAGCTGCTCCTCTGCCTGTTTGGGAGCTTTCCTGCCTGTGTGTGTGTACATGGGATATGTGTGTGTATTTATGTGTGTGTTGCTCTGATAAATGGCGTGTCTGAGCACAGTGGTGAGCGAGCGCCCACGCTGGCCACTGACAGCCGCGATGTTGTTTCAACAATCCACAGCAGATCATCTCGACCTGAACACATTATCATATTTATAGAAACTTAAAGGGACAGTTCACCCCAAAATCCAAACACATATTATTCCTCTTCTCTCTAGTGCCATTAATCAGTGTAGATAGTTTCAGTGTGAGTTGTTGAGTGTTGGAGATATTGTGCCGTAGAGATGTCTGCCTTCTCTCCAGTATAATGGAACCACACTCACCCCCGGCTTTATCAGGGACACATGGTCAACTGCTCATTAACATAAATAGCTAATCAGCCAATCAGGTGTCAGCAGCTCATTAACATTTAGTCATGCAGACATGGTGAAGACGAGCTGCTGAAGTTCAAACGGAGCATCAGAATGATGAAGAAAGGTGATTGAAGTGACTTTGAACGTGGCATGGTTGTTGGTGCCAGACGGGCTGCTCTGAGTATTTACTGGGATTTTCAGCACAACCATCTCTAGGGTTTACAGAGGATGGTCCCAAAAAGAGAAAATATCCAGTGAGCCAAAATGCCTTGTTGATGCCAGAGGTCAGAGGAGAATGGCCAGACTGGTTCAAGATGATAGAAAGGCAACAGGAAGTCAAATAAGCACTGGTTCCAACCAAGGTGTGCAGAAGAGCATCTCTGAAGCAACAACACCTTGTCCAACCTTGAAGCAGATGGGCTACAGCAGCAGAAGACCACACCAGGTGCCACTCCTGTCAGCTAACAACAGGAAACTGAGGCTACAATTCACCAAAACTGGACAATAGAAGATTGGAAAAACCACATTCAGATGGAAGCATGGATCCATCCTGCCTTGTATCAACGCTTCAGGCTGCTGCTGCTGGTGTAAT